>NC_084737.1:30092571-30425071 GCF_033978785.1 Entelurus aequoreus
ATGAGATCATATGGACAGCCATAACTGTTTACATTTTGCTTTATATTTATTATTTTACTTATTTTTTGCCTAGTTTTGTATTTGTTTTGTATCATCCTGTGAGGTGTATACTACTTATTTTGTTTTTTTTGTTCTTTTTGTACATCATGAAGTTTTGCACTTCTTGTGTTTTTTTGTTTGTTTTCGTTATATTTGGATGTAATTGTTTGTTTATATGATATCATTAAGTAAGACTACGTACTATGTTGAAGGGGGCAGAAAAATATAAGATTTTTCTTCATCCTGCTCCTTCTCAGGCATTGGTGTGTAAATGTATAATTTAAAAATTGAGGTATAATTGTCTATCGATCAAAGATGCACATCAATGAAGGAGATAAATAAAAATGAAATGAAATGAAATAAGACACGTCGGGGTGCCCCTGTGAAAGAAATATTGCATCAAAAATCGTCTCTGTCTGGAGCCAACGGGAGGAGGGTGGGGGGTGGAGTTTACAGTTACGGTAGCACAATTAGCCCCGAACGGGTTAACATCACCACGTCTGTATCAGCGCTGGGGTCCAGTGCACCACACTTTTGTATTGTCGCTCGCTCCTTCGGCGGAGTGCTCGTCTTCCCCGCCCGGACTGTTTACAACGGGGGCGGGAGCGAGCAGGCGGGCGAGGGAGGGAGGCAGGGAGGGAGGAAGGAAGAGCGTGTGTCATAGAAAAGCGGCAAAATGTTTCTCTGCTTGCATTACGCAAGTGACATCAATGCATACTTGCCAACCTTGAGACCTCCGAATTCGGGAGATGGGGGGGGTTGAGTTGGGCGGGGTTAGGGGTAGCGGGGGTGTTTTTGTAGCCCGGAAGAGTTAGGGCTGCAAAGGATTCTGGGTATTTGTTCTGTTGTGTTTATGTTGTGTTTAGGTGCGGATGTTCTCCCGAAATGTGTTTGTCATTCTTGTTTGGTGTGGGTTCACAGTGTGGCGCATATTTGTAACAGTGTTAAAATATAAATAAAATAAAATATGACCACCCTCAGTGTGAAATGTATGGCTGTTCCTCAAGTCTTGCAATAACCTGCGTGTGTCTCTAGGAGCCTCATACAACATGTGTCTGGGCTGGCACGCTGTTAGTATGGAGAAAAAGATGATGCGGTGACAGATTCTAGAGGACACTGATGACAGTGCCATCACGGCACGCCCTCGATATCGATATTGTCGAGAGCCTCATACCACAACGTGATTGGTAGATTTCTTCAGCTCCGCACACAACGCTGTCAAGCGCCATTCATTTAAAACTCGCGGGCCGCACTAACATTAAACTTTCATATTAAGGTGGGGGCCGCAAAATAACGTCTCCCGGGCCACAATTGGCCCGCGGGCCGCGTGTTTGAGACCCCTGGTCTAGACTATTGGTTGGACTTTGCAGTCAACATAACACCATGGGGCAACTGAATGTTGGATCAGTGTTACTATATTTCCAAAAGCAGAGCAGGCCTATTTTACCCGCCAATTTTATGAAACAGCAACCCATAAAAAAAAAGGCTGAAAACTCTCAGCTTTAGCAGACAGTGTAAAAGGGGCTATATCATGTGTGCTTTAAAATCAGACCCTGCTGATTTAACATTTGCCACCCTCAAGAGGAGACAATTCTTTTGCATCATTTTTCCTCCTAATTACTGCGAGTGAGGAAGTTGAGCTTATCTAATGGGCATTTCCAATGGTAAAGGAGCGCTGCAGTCACAGACGGCAGTCGCTGTGCAGCAACAGTGTGAATCACAATGTCTAATTTGGCAGCAGGGGACAATGAGCTACTCTGGAGGAGAGACCACGTGGCCGCAATTTAAAACCAATCAAGATGCCTTTTGCGTTTTATAGGACATTCACACGAGCTGTGCGGTAAATAAGAGTTAAGTTCTGAAAGCACAACACATGTGTGTGTGTGTGTGTGTGTGTGTGTGTGTGTGTGTGTGTGTGTGTGTGTGTGTGTGTGTGTGTGTGTGTGTGTGTGTGTGTGTGTGTGTGTGTGTGTGTGTGTGTGTGTGTGTGTGTGTGTGTGTGTGTGTGTGTGTGTGTGTGTGTGTGTGGCTCATTTAAGTCCACCGATGGATTCTGAGCACTTTTCACTGCAGGATTTGCCCATTTTGACATTAACAGACCCAATTTTTCCTGATTATTTTGCTGCTGCCCGGCTAGTAATTAGCTGCAATTATGTCAGTGGATGATTTCTCTGTGCGTGTTAAAGAGAGGATTTACAAAGCATCATTAGCAGCGGCGTGGCTTTAACTGAAAGAAAAACAAGCAGGGACACAAAAGTTATGGCACCGGAATTTGTAATCCAATTATCTCCGACTCAATAAAACACTGCTGTGGCTCACTGTGACTGGCTGGAGAGGACTCACTTAATACTGTTTTGTTTTATTTTTTTTACTTTTTTTTTTTCTTTTTTTTTTTTTGTTCTGGCTCTCCTTAGCAAATGAATTTATGGTCTAATTAATAGACAAGCCTCCAGATATGAAGGAACACAAATCACCGCTCCGTCCTGGCTGGCAGAAAAATTGCACAGGATAATTGAAAATCTAGAAGTGGATCAATATTTAGAAGCCCAAGGTTACATGAAGTGTGACATTACAATTAAGACAGGAATATGATGCATTATACATCCGCGGGCAAATTGGTTGCTCTCTTTTTATGTAGCGACTAGGGGGGAAATGGCGTGCTTTAAAACACATGTTTCTAACACGTGCTCCAGCTTTTTAAAATATGTGCCGTTTCAGCCACGCATGAGCACACTTAGCCACATCTGCATGCTCAAACTCATGCGTGGCGTTGGCCGGTAGTGTGAGGACGAGGTCTGGTGCCTTCCTTCCTGACAGGGTGCCAAAAAAGCCTCCCCCGCACCCACCTTCCCGAGGCCCATCCCTCCTGTCTCAGGCATTTACCTCTGGCCTGTTAAAAATGATATCAGCTCATAGAGGGCAAGCATTAGCATTTGCATTTTATTGGAAGTGCTGAGATTTAGAGCGGAGGATATATCAGCTCTGAGCAGGCAGAATTAGTTAACAATGCATTACCTGCCTTTTATGGCAGCTATAACTCTTGTCCCCTGGTGGAGAGACGAGATGAGGGAGAGGGGGGTTGTGTTCCAGTGTGTGTGTGTGTGTGTGTGTGTGTGTGTGTGTGTGTGTGTGTGTGTGTGTGTGTGTGTAGAAGGGGAAACAGCCAGCAGAGGGTTGGTTGGTCATGGCGCAGCGGAGGCGGGGTGGCATTTGGAATGAACCAGCTTTGTCTCTGGTGCTTTACTGCACATTAAGTGTGATAGCCACCCAAATTAGAGCATCACATGGCAATCACCTTCACACAGATCAGTGCACCAGTCATCACCACGGCGCTTTATATCAGCAAGCAACAAGGTAATGGACACACAGCTGTGGGCGAGCCATGTCTGTATGGTTACATGAGGAAAACACATCATAGGCAGGCAAGTATCAATATCAGCGATAGTGCCCATTGGTATAGGATCACTGCCAAAATTGGCATTGCCCATCCATTTTGTACCTCTTGTCTCTTTTAAAGTTAAAGTTAAAGTACCAATGATTGTCACACACACACTAGGTGTGGCGAAATTATTCTCTGCATTTGACTCATCATCCTTGACACCCCCTGGGAGGTAAGGGGAGCAGTGAGCAGCAGCGGTGGCCGCGCCCGGGAATCATTTTTGGTGATTTAACCCCCAATTCCAACCCTTGATGCTGAGTGCCAAGCAGGGAGGTAATGGCTCCCATTTTTTATTGGGGTTTGAACTCACAACCTACCAATCTCAGGTTTTGGGGTCGCGGGCATGGCTGGAGCCTATCCCAGCTGCATTGCCCAGTGTAGCTTACATATAGAAAGTAGGAACATGCTGACCGATCGGACGATTTTCGTGAAAAAGAATGTGGTCGACCATTGTCGATGTACTGTATGCCTTTTAATGCCAATCACAAACGTACTGTAGATCCTCTACGGCTGACAAGCGGCTAGCAGCTGATTATGTGTCTCCATACACTGTGTGGTGCCACTAAATAAAGAAGTAAAACAGGTTCTAGACCAAAAATCACTTCATATTCTCTACTGCTCGTCAGTGTTACCATATCTGGGTTACTGTGTATAAATATGGGGAAACAACTACAAATGTGTGCTTCATTCACTAACTGTGTTACAAAAAAGATCAATTAGAATAATACCATCAGGTTGGATATATAGAGAACATACAAAGCCTTTATTTATCAAATCACAATTATTGAAATTCAACGATTTGGTGCATTTGCAAACAGCTAAAATTGTGTATAAAGCAAACTATAACCTGCTACCCAAGAATGTACAACAATTCTTCTCAAAAAAAGAGGAGAAATTTAACATTAGAGGAAAATCTAATTTAAAACATTTGTATGCTCGTACAGCACTTAAAACCTTTAGCATTTCTGTATGTGGAATTAAATTATGGAATGGATTAACCAAAGAAATCAAACTTAGAGTGTCCGCCCTGAGATCGGTAGGTTGGAGTTCAAATCCCAGCCGAGTCATACCAAAGACTATAAAAATGGGACTCATTACCTCCCTGCTTGGCACTCAGCATCAAGGGTTGGAATTGGGGGTTAAATCACCAAAATGATTCCCGGGCGCGGCGCCGCTGCTGCCCACTGCTCCCCAAGGGGATGGGTCAAATGCAGAGGACAAATTTCACCACACCTAGTGTGTGTGTGACAATCATTGGTACTTTAACTTTAACTTTAACAAAGCACCAATATGATTCAGTTTAAGAGACTGTTTAAACTACAAGTGTTCACAAAGTACACAGAACAAGAATTATGATGAACATCTTGAACCCTTTTTTTTTCTTTTTTTTATTGAGACAAATATTATTTATGTATTTAATATTTGTTTGCTTACTATGGAATATTATTTATTTATTTTTTCACTGTTCTGTTACAAAAGACAAGGAAATTGGATAAAATTGCTATGGTATGAAAAGGGGTTGGATAAGCTCTGCTTCTTCCTACTTCTTTTCGGACATGCTGTAATAAAACAACTAGAATTGTGTGATGCTTTACATTGTATCGTATGCATGTTCGAAATAAACTGAAACTGAACTGAACTGAACTGAACTACCCTAAACTAACAACAATCACCTACATTACGGCAAATAAACAGAATCTCTTAGAATCATTAGCAGGTAATATTATCACTGGAGGACAAGGCTAAACATGTTACACAATGAAAGAAAGCCTTAAGCTACCATGTTAATAGCTAAAATAAATAATAATAATAATAATAACAAGAAAACACCAAGCCATGTTTAAACAACACCAAGAAAATGTGCTTAGTAAAGTTAAGAAGTGTAGATGGAACCAAATTACAGCAAAAAGTAAGCAGATATTAAAAGGGAAAATAATAATTAGATTAATAGGAGTTAGAGAGATGGTAATACAACATCAACTGCTGGTGTGTCAGCACTGTCACAGTCAGTACGCGACATGTAATAGGTAGATCGGATCGATCCATAAATTGATGGTGTCGATACCAAGGGTAGTATCAATACTAGAGGAATTAGCTTGGTATTTTAATTTTTTCCAAACTTTTTTTGTTGTTGTTTTTGTTCATGTTTACAAACTCAGGGAATAATTCACTAGACACAGGAGGACTTTGACGGCAAAAAATAAAGGTTTTAAAAGAGTGTCAGATAGATTTTGCTTTTATTTAGGTATTGTGTACTATTGACTTTGTTTTTCTCAAATAATTGTATGTAGTAAAAGACAACAACGCACCAGTTTAGATATTGTGTGGATATTGGTACACTGTCAATAGTATTCACCATAAAAAAAATTGAAAAATGTACAGGTAATACATGTGGTCGGTATTGGTATCGGCTGATCTCACTCATGGATGATCAAAATCGGAATCGGCAGCATAGAACCTTGATCGGAACATTCCTTATAGGAAGTAAACATCAATACAAACGACAGCTGCATGCACACAAAAGCCAATAATGCCTCCAATAGGCCTCCTATACTAAGATGGTGATTCTCAAAATGTGGCTCCATCTAGTGGCTTTTCAAATAATCACTTGATTTTAGTACAGTGTTTTATTTTCCTATATTCAAACACAGTTTTACTGTTCAAACTGTGTGTAATGTTACAATGGCAAAAATATGAAATACGCCGCTGCCTTGTTTTAATGATTACTTAGACCTACTACGCTACTGTATCTTAATGTTGGTCATTATGGTGGTAAATAGTCAAGTGTTTTCTGAGGTGGTACTTAATGGAAAAAAAACATTGAGAACCACTAATTTACATTTACAGTACCAAAATAAGTGAATGTGGTATGTGACATTAGCAAAACCGGAAGCCGGAGTTACACTTTCAAAATAAAAGGTCTTAAAATAAAAGTGTCTGCATAAATACTTACTGTATTTATAAAGCTCGCGGGCCACATAAAACAGCACGGTGGACCTGGTGGCCTTGATATATTTATTAAGCAATAAACCTAAGTTTAATAGAAATCAATGTGTGCTGAGATTCAAGAAAATGTATTTTGTATTGTAAAATGAATGTTAAAAAGAACAACAAATGAACCACAAAAAAACCCAAATATTGATTGATTACATGCAAGAAACATCAATATCACAAAAAATAAACCAACATAATTTGCAATACAAAAAGCAGTTCACAAGATAAAATTTAATGAACAATGCCTCTGGACCCGTTTTTTACCGTGTAAAGCACTGACTGACCTGTGTTTGTTTTCTATTCAACACAGTGGAGTCGTGTGTTGTTTTTTGGCACCCCCTTGGACACACTGTGTGTAACACTGATTAGGCCCTCTGCAGCAGTCGCACAGCTGCACAGTAGCTCCCCCAACACTCATTTGGGGTAATGTGCTGCAACAGGATCTCGACTACGGCCAATACCCTGTGGAACTCATTTGCACTGGAAGTTGGGGGCGTGGGGAGGTGGTGGGCTTGAAGTGCAGAGGCTTCTGTGAAATTGAACACAAGACAGGAAGCTTATACGCATGCAAATGTGTCTTACATGCACACCAGAACAAAAAGACCCGGGGTTGAGTCTATTGAAATGACTTGCTTCATATTGTCTATGCACAGTTAAAGAGGTCATTAAAATGCATTGCAGTGTTACCTCGCCACTTCGCGGTCCACTAACTACGGTCCCAGTGCATTGGCGATTTGAACGGATATGGAAATCAGAGAATAGATGCATCAAAAATTCAACCAGTTTTGATTGCCACTGTCATAGACAGGGGCGTAGCACCAAATTTTGGGCCCCTTACTCAAGACCCTAAACTCAATGTTGCTGCCCCATACACAGACACACTTGATATGCACTAAAAACTGTTGCATGAATTTGGTTAAAAAACAGATTTTCTAAAAAACAACCTTTAAATTCTTAATTTAGTTTCTGACTTTAAAATAAGGGATTAATACAGTGTTTTGCAACCATAGGGCCAGGGCCCATTATTGAGACTGCCGCCAAAAATATGTGTTTCTCAGTTGTGGTCCATTATGTACTGCGGCGGTACTCGGTTGTAATACACTTTTCCACCACTTGTGGCATTAATGACATTATCCAACAAATAGAAAAAGTCTGGAGCTAAAGTTAATTGTTGATACAAATTATTGTTACAGTGTAATAATTATTGTTACCTGTGGTAATGCCACTATGATACAACATTTGTATTATAATCCTTAAACAAAGTAACAGTGAAACTCAAGAACTGCGGGTGGTATTAAATAAATTATCTTCTTCCCACTCCCTTTCACGCAAAACTGGACAATCATGCATTACATACTGTACATTACATTTTGCACTATATTAATTTATATTACTATGTGTTGTCAATTTTGTACTTTTTTTTATGTCATTGCCTGAAATAAATAAATAAATGAAATGAAATGAATGAAAGTCATAGAGAAGTTTCTAAAGCGCAAAAATTATGACTTAAGTGGTATTTTCATTTCCACTTTAACTTTTATTGTCACTTTAGTTAAAGAACGTATCTATTTTTTAATTTATTTTATGTATTATAGCACAACATATTTGTATGTACATGTATTTTTTGTCAGACATTTATGATTTGGTTACTTTATTTTTTTAATCAGCCTGACCTAAACCTTTGGTTTATGTGTTAAATAAGTAATATTTTTTGTGATTAACACATGCGTTCATATCATTTGACAAGGTTTATCTTGTTAAACTGTAAGTAGGTTAGATATAATTAATAAATATATGAATTAAGTAAAATATTTATAAAATAATATATATTAATAAAATAAAGATTAAGATTACTAATTCACTGTTATTATTTGAGTGGGCCCCGGGGCCCTCTGTCGTGGGAAAAGTTGGGCCCTGAGGTCAAAAAGGTTAATAACCCTTCATCTAAACTACAGCATATCTGGATAAACTCCACCAAATAATTTGGTTTTGTTTTAAAAAAAAAAAAAAATTGTCTTTTTTACAAAATTCAATATTGAATGGCCAGAATATGCATTTATATAACCACACAAAAAATGACATATTCACTTAAATATGATTATAAATCTGTGAAGTTTGTTTTTTGTAAAGTATAGGTATTAGCTGACTGACGTATAACTATTATCAATTATATAACTATAATTACTTTATTATTAGTGCATTTCCTGGAGGTTAAGCCTCCCCATTTTTAAAACCTATAGTGACATGTCTGTTTCTAACTTGAATCAAGTGGTTCTTGAACGCAACACAGTTATGGGCAATGAGATGCAAAAGTGAAACTTGTAGACATAACTTTCTCCGATCTTACCACAGATAGATTTTTTGTAACTGTACATTTCTTCTATCATTTTACCTTTCTTCCATCACTTTATCCTTGTAAATGCCCAAAAGTGAGGTTTGATGACATTATGACTTGAGTGAAGTGTTCAAAGCTAGTTTGCTATCCAGGTGGAACAAACCATTTTAAATGTTGGATGGGAGGTGTAGGCGTAGTTTGTATATTCTTATTTTAATTCAACTAAATTTGATTTCATCCTAAAATTTATGACATAGTTTTTGTAATAATTTACATATTTAAATGGCGGGGAAACAAATAGTGTGGTTTGCTGCTTGCATCATTTAATATTTTGGTTGCAATATTGAATACATGAGAGGATGCAAAACACTGAAGAAAGTATTGTGATGCAGTGCTAAATAAACACTGTAAAAGTAATTTAAAAGTATGGATTATTTTTTATTAAACTCCTTATTACACATGTCATTGCACATGGCTGGTCTACCTAATAGTGTCTCCGGTAGGTGTATTTCCTCCAGCATCTTAAGTCATGCAGGTAAACATTGTTTACACCAGGGGTGTCAAACTCATTTTAGCTCAAGAAAATCTATTCCCGTGTGGGCCGTAATGGTAAAATCATGGTACGATAACTTAAAAATAAAGACAACTCCAGGCTCTTTTCTTTGTTTTACTTTGGCCAAAAATAGAACAAGCACATTCTGAAAACGTACAAATCACAAATAATCCTCTGGACAAAACACTTCAAGTTTGTTGAAAATCCTGAGGAAATTGCTGCAGCTTCAAAAACACAAATGAGTTTAGACTTTGTTTCAGTGTATCTACAAAGCCAGGATTAAACTTTAAGTCACAGTCTTTCTGGGATTGAACAAAAACACAACATGTAAGCTCTTCGAGGTATCAAATACCTCCTTTGTCATGTCCACGTATCAATGCAGTGCTAACTCAACAAACCAGAAACGGAGGTAAAAACTACTCAAAAGGGTTAAGTTCACTTTTCTCGTGTTTGACAGAGACATTTTGGGGGAGTAAGGAGGACAAATGACGATGTGTTCGAAGCAGAAGACATAAAACGGCAGGTTGTAAATTTGATGTGGGTCGAGGAGGAGGAGCCACAGTCACCCTTAACTGTGTACCTCCTGCTTGGCCTCAGTATAAACCGTTTGCTTGCCTAACAGAATTGCTATTGTGACATCCAGTGGACATATTTAGAACAGGAGTTTTTTTCGTTAAAAAAAAAAAAAAGCAGCTAATTTTTATACTTGGCAAACTCATCACGCGAGCCGGATAAAACCTGTTAGTGGGCCGTATGTTTGACACGCCTGGTTTACGCCATTGATTCTCAAACTGCGGTACGCGGGGCTCCATCTATAGTGGTACGCCAAAGATTTGATTCATGCTTCATCATTGTTCAGTCTTTTATTTTCCTATAGTCAAACACGTGTGTTACCGTTCAAGCCGTATGTAATGTTACGGCGGACAAAAACAATAAATATACTTGTAATTGAAAACCTCTGCCTTGTTTTTTAATGAATACTTAGGCCTATTACGCTACTGTGTTTAAATGTCGGTCATTATGGTGGCACTTGGAGAGCCAAGTGTTTTCTGAGGTGCTACTTGGTGGAAAAAACTGTGAAGACCACTGATTTACGCCATTATTCATATCGTGCAATAAAGACAAAGAACAGTGTTTGAATAAACATTCAAAGATATACTGATTCATGTTTTTATGTAATAATTATGTCATTGGTGCCCAATAACACACACACACACACACACACACACACATCTCTGCCTCACACACACACTAACCTCAGATTATTTGCACAGTTTTTTTTTTATGTTTATCTTGAGCCGTGATTCACTCGACATGCTTGCTCTTTGTGCTGCTACATGTGCTTTCGCCACACACACACGAGCAACCGGCCTCCCCTGAGTGCCACTGTGGTTTTTCCCAACCATACCTACCAGCCAGGGTTTGTCAGCAGACAGCTCCAAGCTCCATAAAACAGCCTCCTGCTCCATCCCTTTGCCCAGCTTAATGGTCCCTGTGGCTGGAAATTTACTGGTGACCTTTGCATCGCATTTACAGCATTACAGGCTTTTTGCTTGGGAAATTCCATCACACACATACAACGCTTTGTATGTGTGTGTGCGTGTGTAAGAGAGGGAGAGAGAGAGAGAGAGAGAGAGAGAGAGAGAGAGAGAGAGAGTCGCTATAAAAGGCTGCAAGACGGAAAAGGATTATGTTCAGCAATCATTGCAGTTTATTTTAGTGTATACCCCCAAAGTAGAAACACAAGCCTTAATGGATGTGACTTACATGAGACTCTTCCTCTGCCATGCTTTGAAATGTAGCCTATGGGTGGAGGAGGGGGGGAGGGTTATAATTTTAAAATGTTACTTCTAGAGATTTCCTTAGTTTTAAGACACACTTTTTCACAAATCATCTGTTTTGTATTATTTTATTGTGTTTTGTCGTATGTGTTGTACTACTTCTACTGCTTCATCCCAAGTGCAGGACTGTAATAGACTAAAAAACTATTTTGTCCCACACGCCATTAGACTGTACAACTCCTCTCTGGGGGGGAGGGGGGGAGGAGGAGTACTAGGATGACAGGGGATGCAAAACAATAACAGTGCAATACTTTTTCATAACATTGTCACTACTGCCTAGTTTCTCTTGTTATATTCTTATTTTACTGTTATATTTTTATTCTCATTGTTGCTTTTTATTTTTATTCTATTGTAATATTTTTCTATTTTGTTTCCATTTATACCCCCATTATTTACTTTTTACTTTTTAAATTCGATCTCAATTTTGTACACTGCTGCTGGAATTTTAATTTTCCTGAGGGAACTCTCCTGAAGGAATCAATAAAGTACTATCCATCTATCTACTTTATATATATATATATATATATATATATATATATATATATATATATATATATATATATATATATATATATATATGCCTACCGCCCGAATGCAGCTGAGATAGGCTCCAGCGACCCCCCGCGACCCCAAAAGGGACAAGCGGTAGAAAATGGATGGATATATATATATATATATATATATATATATATATATATATATATATATATATATATATATATATATGTGTGTGTGTGTGTGTGTGTGTGTGTGTGTGTGTGTGTGTGTGTGTGTGTGTGTGTGTGTGTGTGTGTGTGTGTGTATACATGTGATAAAATATATGTACATGTGCGACGTTAATTTGAGTTTTTCTCCAGTGTGAATGCCTCAAAGGTGGCGTTTTTCCTCAAATCCTCAGTCCCAGTTTGCCTTGTTATTGTCAATAGTGCTGTATGTGTGTGTTTGTATGTGCGTGTGTGTTTTCTTCTCTTATTGTTATTTTTGTTTGTTTGTTATGTACAGCACTTTGTGCTTGCCACTTGCCTGTGCATGAAAAGTTTGATTGATGATTTGATTTGATTATTTGCTTGTTTTTAGTCATTGGCTTTACATCATAATCTTAATGTCAGCATAATTATAATTTCTCTATAGTTTAAAAATGTTAAAATCGAGGAAATAACCATTGAAATGCCCCCCCCATAGAAAATCGTGTTTAAAGATTCTGCAAATCCCAAGGATGCTTAATGTAAGAATTGCAAGTTAAATATGTTTTCAGAATAAAATGCTTTTTTCTATTTTAAAAGTCCTACTAACTTGACTTAGGTCAGGTCAGTCAGGTCAGTTTCAGTTTATTTCGAACATGCATACGATACAATGTAATGCATCACACAATTCCAGTTGTTTTATTGCAGCACGTCCGAAAAGGAGTAGGAAGAAGCAGAGCTTATTTAATCCTACCCCTTTTCATATCATAGCCATTTTATCCAATTTCCTTGTTCTCTGTAACAGAACAGTGAACAAATATTCAAATTTACTTCTGTTTTAAATTTTATTTTTTAGTCTGTCCTTTGCCTTTATTTCTTTGTGGTGTACAGCCCTTTGTTTTTCAACTGTGGTTGTTTTTAAAGGGCTTTATAAATAAAGTTGGTATGGTATGGTATGGTAAATAAAGGTCGAGGTCCAGTGTTTTGTTTTCCTATATTCAAGGACAGTGTCACTGTTCAAACTGTGTGCAATGCCACAGTGTCCAAAACACCAAACACACTTGTATCTAATGAATACTTGTATCTTAATGTTAGTCTTTATGATGGTACTTTGAGAGCCAAGTGCCCTTCTGAGGGGGTACATGATGAAGAGTTTGAGAACACACAGGGGGTCACAGAAAACTGTTCAAGTGTTTCGCACATAAGAGTTGTTGTCCATTCATCCAGGATGTATTATCAGGTAAAATTAACTATAGCTGCATTGACAAATGTTCACTACTTTTTAGTATTTTTTTTCCCGAAATCTAGTCTTTGTATTTTATATTTTGTCAGCTCTTTTTTGCAGTGTACAATATTTAGAAACAGTTCTGGGTATAGTATTGATTACAAATGGGTAACCTGCTTTCCGCCCGAATGCAGCTGAGATAGGCTCGAGCACCTCCCGCAACCCCAAAAGGGACAAGCGGTAGGAAATGGATGGATGGGTCTAATCTACAAAGCTCTGATGACATTACATGTTTTTGAGCGTCCCTAACATTGACACATTTGGAGCCATGCAGACAAATATGAATACAGTATGCCTCATTTTGCCCAACAGTGACATCTGCTGGTGGTACAGAGTCTTACATATCCATTAATTTGCTACTGCTTGACCCTTTCGCTAAATAACTCATTTTCTCAATTATAATTCAAAAAATAAAACTCAGGAGCAATTTGAACATCCAAACAATTTATTAAAGCATGTATATAATTGTAACATCGTGAAAGAAAAAAAGGCTCACTTTAAAAGTCACATTGCCAAATTAAAAAAGCTAAAATAGCTTAAATGGTAATCTAAGCAAAAATTAAAAACATTCGTAAAAACAAGACGCCAATTTACAAAACTATCACCAATCTAGAATACATCTTAATTGCTGAAGATAGAAACAGGAAGCACAGAGAAATGGTGTTGAATCCCTACGATTAATGTGATATCTCAGTGCTTCCTGTGCACATACTATAGCACCCAATACAACCTTAATGATCATTAGTATTAAGAATTTAAAAAATAATCATTACAACTGCAAGGCCAGCCATCAGCAAAAAGCCTGAGTCAAGCCATATATTTTTGTCCACAAGATGGCAGACCTCAACCACTGCACTGGTGACCAATGTTTCTGGTTCTAATCTAGAGCAAGAGAATGTTGCTGTTTAATTAGGGGGGGGGGGGGGGGGGGGGGAGAAAAGAGCAAATACGAGCAAAAACTCAATTTATTGTAATTGGACTGTACTGTAATAGCATCGAGAAATTAAAAAACACAACACAGTGTCTAAAATGTAAAACACAAACAAACAAGGATATTGTCACTACTTTCATATACATAATATAATTGGCCTATGACCTCTTGAGTGTGTTTTGTTTCTAGTGATAAGATTTTAAAACAGGGGAATTAAAACGCAAATGATGCAGTAGAATGATGTGTGTGTGTTTAACAAGATAACTGTTGACCAGCTGGCCGGGTTTTTTTTTTTACATTTCCCACAAAAGACTGCAGTTGATGACTCAAATGTGCTTGAGGATGCAAAATATCTAAGAAGCATGATTACAAAACAGGGTGAGTTAAAACATTTTGGAAAAAAGAAGGTCAAGAATACAAAGACAGAACAGTAGAAACACTCCCAAAAGATATCATCACCCATATCTGCCAAAGCCTCTCCTATACGTGATGGATCCTCCTCAGCAGTGGGGGCCCTTGAGCACCAGTGGGTCATGGCTGAGGATCTGTGTCCACTGTATTAGTGTCTTTGTTGGACAATGTACAGAGGAGGGGATGGGTGAGGGAGAAAAAAAAATGTCTGACTCAAGGTTGTCCCTGTAGCGGGGAAGTTGCCCTTTCCTTTTGGAGGTGAGCAACTCACGCGCTGACAGCGTCCTTCTCCTTCTTGTCGCTGTCTTCGTGCCAGGTGAGGCGTTCCTCGTAGAAGGCTATGACGATCTGCGGGCACTTGTGATTGGCGTCCTTGGCAAGCACAAGGTCGGCCTCATCAGAGTCTTTCCTGTAGGAGAGAGAGGGAAATATAGCCCAGCGTTACAATTAATAGATGTAAACACAATTCAGAAAATCTGCATAAATCATTTAGTTTATGAAACGACCAAAACACAATAGGGGGTTTCTACATAATTTGTCCTTGGTCCTCCAGTATTCAAATAGTAGTCTTGTCAGTGACAACAAGGTTGGTTGTAGGGCTGGGCGATATATGCGATATATCACGGGTTTGTCTCTGTGTGATATAGAAAATGACTATATCAGAGTATACGTTCCCACGCAGTTGCTTTTAGCTGCTACCATTACACTACAGCAGGGGTCACCAACGCGGTGCCCGCGGACACCAGGTCGCCTGTAAGGACCAGATGAGTCGCCCGCGGGCCTGTTCTAAAAAAAAATAAAAAATTAAAAATAAAAAACAAAATTTAAAAAAAACTTTTTTTTTTTTAAAAAATTAAATCCACATAGAAAAAACACAAGATACACTTTCAATCAGTGCATCAACCCAAACAACCTCCCCCATGCACACTCATCCACACCCACTCACACAAAAGGGGTTATTTCTTTCTGCTACCAATATTCTGGTTCCCACAACATAGACAACACATCTGCAAGGGACACAGTCCCTGAAGCATACATGATTGTATAGGCTGCTGGTCCACTAACATTTTCATTAATTACTATTTTTTATGTAATTATTTTTATATTGTTTTACTTTATTTTTTATCCAAGAAAATGTTTTTTATTTATTTATCTTATTTTATTTTATTTTTAAAAAAAGGGCCTTATCTTCAACAGACCAGGTTGTCAATGAAATTAGATTTGTTTAAAGGGTTTTTTAAACCAGGCCCAGTCCAGATAATGTCCAAGTCGGACTCAGCAACACACACCTTCATTCATGTACACAGAAAAAAATTAGGGCACACAACAGATTGCATATAATTTATAAACAAAATTACATTTTCAAAATAAGTATTTATGTACAGTCCAGTAACTTTCTAAAGTTAGAAAATACTGAATAAATGTTTTAAAGAAAGTAATACTAAGTGAATATCTGATTTTGGCCTTAAAAATAAACATTTTACCGAGTACTATAATTAAATTGACTAAATCATGATTGTCAATGAACTCTCCTAAAATAACAGAAACCACATTAACCTTCATAAACAAACCAATCCTTAAACACATTTTTTCAACTTCCACCCAAAACAAAGACACAATATGACAATACCAAAACAAATGCAGGGTGGATTCAGGCTCCTGACAACAAAATCGGCAATCATCTGACTCTGTCATATTCCATAATTTTAACATTTTCCCTGTGGGTAAGAAGTTATAAATAATTTTAATTTGAAAATAACGATTTTGCACATCGATAGTGGTTTTATAGATTAGTTTGAATATGGCATCCCATGGCAACGGGCAGTCAAAAAAGTCCTCCCATTTTCCATTTGTGTTGTATGAGGCAGCCTTCAAAGATTTCTTTATTAAATAAAAATTATATATTTTTCTATTTATTTTAGTTCCTTTTTGCCAACTAGAATTTCTTATTAGAGGTTTACAAACTAATAATTTAGTAGTTCCATAATTAATTATTTGTTTCCATCTTTTCCCAATTACTCCAGTTAGTTGATCAAATGAAAAGCTTGAGCAAGCATCACCATACATAGCTCTAAATTCATCATACTTCATAATTTTACCATTCTCATTGATAATATCATTGACAAAAATGATTCCTCTTTCAAACATATTTTTCCAAAAGAAAGGCTTTCCATCTATTACAATATTAGAGTTCATCCATATTAACTGCTGCAAAATATCGTCTCTTTTTTCTGGCACATAAAATTGAAAACACCACTATGAGTGGATTGTTTCCTTTATGTTTCCCAGCAGACTCTCTGGGAGGGGATCACTTGTAAAAAAGGATACCATTTCTTTTGATACAGTACATGTTTTTTGTCCAACAGGACATTTGTGTACCACTCAATGTTTAAATACATCTTTGGAACAATTGATGCTTTTAAAGACAGACACATAGCTTCAAGGTTGAGAAGTTTCAGGCCCCCATATTCATACTCTTTGTACAAAACCTTTCTTTTAATCTTTTCTGGTTTGCCGTTCCAGACAAAATCGAAGACCCTCCGCTCATAAATCTTAAAAAAGTTTTGTGATGGAGCTGGTAATGACAAAAACAAATAAATAAATTGAGGAATAATTTACGAGTTGGCAGTAGACATTTTACCATACAAGGTTAGGGATTTCCCTTTCCATAATTGCATAATTTTGTCCAGCTTTCTTAGTCGACTATCATAATTTACTGAGCCTAGATCTTCCAGATTTTCTGGGACAACAACACCAAGTATGTTAACTGGTCCATCTGTCCACAAAACAGGCACTTTGCATTCCATTCGAAAGGACGTTCCCTTTAGATTTACGATCCTTAACATTTTACATTTATCATAATTAAGCTTAAGGCCAGATTGCTGTGAAAATATGTCCAAAAGATTAAGAAGGTTCCGCAAACAATGAGGAAAAATCTTATCTTTGTGAATCAGCCTTTTCTGACATGAACTTCATCAAGAACAAACACAGAACACGCCTCACTGATGCACATCTGCAAGACTCACTCAGAGTTGCAGTGTCAAGTTACACACCAGAGTACAACACACTAGTTAACAGCATGCAATGCCAGGCTTCCCACTAACTGACAAAGAAACAGATAACAGATTTGGTGTCCAGTTCAAAGTGTGACATGATTTAAAAATTTGAGTGTTTACTTTTGTATTTTACATGAGTTATTATTTGTACAAACATGGTGCAAAGTAATTCATGATTTGTTAAAAAAAATATTAGTGGCTAGCTAGTTAAAATGGGATATTGTGATTTCACAAGACTGTCTTAGAAGTGATCATTTGAAAATGTTAAATTTGAAAAATGTGCACTTAGAGAAAATATAAAAATAAAGTGTTGCATATTGATATTTATCTGTTTCTATATATATTCATTGTGAGAAATCATTAAGATGATCAGTGTTTCCACAAAGATAAATATCATTATTTATTAATAATAACAGAGTTAAAGGTAAATTGAGCAAATTGGCTATTTCTGGCAATTGATTTAAGTGTGTATCTAACTGGTAGCCCTTCGCATTAATCAGTACCCAAGAAGTAGCCCTTGGTTTCAAAAAGGTTGGTGACCCCTGCACTACAGGCTCTCCTCGCTCTTTCCTGTGTCTCCTTCTCACAGACAGACAAGCGCACCTTCTTACACACGTCACATACTGTCACGACATACGTCACATACGTATACGCCCTCGCGCATCAAAGAGGTAGCAGCATGGGTAACGTTAGCTGTGATGCTAGAGCAGCCGTGCGAGTGGTAATACGGGAGAGAGAAGGTGCGAATCTGGTAACAAATTAAGGAATAATTAGTTCCCCCAAAAAACAGCATGGGGTCCATCGTCTGGCGGTGGTTTGGCTTCAAGTGGGAATATGTCGAACAGACAACCGTAATTTGTCAAGTGTGGGGCAAAAGCTTTTCTATAAAAAGTAGCATTACTGCTAATATGTAGCATCATTTGAAAAGTCACCTGCTAGAGAATGAAGAGTGCTTACTCCGCATGTCAACATCTCCGTTCGGTGTCAAACGCCCACACCATCAAAATGCCGAGGCAAACATTTCCAGATCGACACGTATTAAAAAATTGTGATTTTTTTAGTTGTGATTTCCTTCTCTGCATGAAAGTTTTAAAGTAGCATATATTAATGCAGTATGAAGAAGAATGTTTTAATGTAGACACATAGAATCATCATACTGCTGTGATTATATGCATCAAGTGTTCATTCAAGGCTAAGGCAAAATATCGAGATATATATTGTGTATCGCGATATGGCCTTAAAATATCGCGATATTAAAAAAAGGCCATATCGCCCAGCCCTAGTTGGTTGTCACACTCAAATTGTGATAGGGGAATATTAAGAATTGGGATCAGAGCTCAACTACAAGGTCTTCTCTGGAGTAAGACTGCTTCTTTTTTTGTTTATCATGTCAAACTGTAAATGCTCAACACCTCATTTATTAGTCAACTAGGCTTTTTACACAATGGTTTTACAATTGTTACGCTTGAAAAGTGTGGAGGGAAAGCTATAGTTTGGATTGTTCTTAACTAGCCAACTAGTCTACGCTGTTGTTAGTTTGGATAATAGCAATAAATTATATTTTGGGGGGGTTCGTCCATTGGCGCCGATCCCGTGGGTGCTTTGGGGCCCAAGCACCCACGGACAATGCCGTGCTTGAGTTGAAAAATGAGAGGGATACACGTTTCAAGCAAACACCTTGAACTACAATTTAATGTATAATAAGTACAGAAAGATGTTTTAATGCTAAGCAATTCCCACTAGAATAAAAAGTGTGACAACCAACCATGTTCTCTGATGACAAAATGCCAATGTCAAAAGAGAAATTTTGAATTAGCACACAATATTACTCACGACTGCACAGCCTTTGGACTAACTTCATATAATGAAGCAATTAGGACAAATACTCATTATGCATTTTGAACTCATGTTTGTGCCTTTGTCTTTGACTCCTACACAACAAATACAGACATGTGAGCACAATATGAGAGAAAAAAAAAGGAGGAAAACTGACAAAAAAAGAAGAACATTTCTATCAGCACGAAGTGCTGCCACGCAAGCCCTGAAATATATATTTTTTTTTTAAATCAAAACTACACTTCCAGCAATTGCGTGCATTTCTACACTATATTTTACCTTTAGATGTATTCTCATCTACCAATCACTTTTGGTTGTCTTTTTGACACTTACACGTCACGTACAACGTACCACAAAATTTTCAGTTTTTTAGTAGATATTTTACTAACATTATTGCCATTGAGTATATAATGTAAAAAAATGTTTTTCTATAACATACATGAAAATAACTCAAAACATTTCCCATTTGGCAACTCTGTCCTATAGCCACGCCCCCCCGGTGTTGTGACCACTGTGTACAGCCGTCACGTCAAAAATATACCTTATCGCTGGCTAAATGCTCAAGAACTACAACTGGTTCAGAACTACCATTTCACATGCCTGCAAATATTGTGGAATTAAAAAAATAATTGATAAAAAAGTACCGTGATTGATTGCCATATCAATATTTTGTCCTCACACCTAAAGAAACACTCTGGAGGTCAGACCTTTGACTTCTACCGCCCAAGTCGTTTGAACCAAGCTATAATGCAAAATCAATATGGTGAAGACTAAATGTGTGCAGGTCCCATGAATTGATAAATCGATTGCTATTAATGACAAATAACCAATTATTTAACATACAGCAGATTATGTATTTATTTAAAAAAAGAGACAGCCAGAAAACTGTTGGCAAACTGCATTCCCCGAACTGTGTTGCAGTTAAAACCTGTCACTGTGCATGTGCCACATGTCTATATGACAATACTGGGGATTCCCCCGAAAACGGACGCCATTGCTGGTTGTATGTGGTTTTATGTTTAGAATACTGGTTTTTCATGGTTAAACATTAATTAGTGAAGCTCAAATTGATCCTCCAAAAAAAAAAACGATTGCAGAATCAGACTAGGATAAAGGCTATATAGAATATGTAATTATGAGTTCTCATGTGAAATTTTATCAAAATTTAAAAATGCGAAATAAAATAAAAAATAAAAAAAAGAATTATTGTGTTACCACTTTTAACGACCAAATCTGTGTTACATTTATAAACAACTATGTTAAATATTCCAGGTCAACTAAGATAAACGTTGTAATATTTTCTATATTCTGACATGTTTAATCTCAAAGTTACTATTGGGGATTTGTCCCACCCAAAAATGATACTACGCAGGGAAAAATATTAAGAGTTTGAATTCTATAACTTGCATGTTTTTACTTTTGAAAGTGCAACACAAGTCCTTCTTCACAGGCTCTGACCGCCTGAGAGTGTTAAAAGAGCACTAAGTAACTTTTCAACCTTCATAAAATATTTTTATAACTTTTGGGATGATACATCGACTTACAACTACAGGGTTCCTCCTTAATGTAATTGAATGTGGCGCGCCGCCACAGCATTTTCATTACCACCACACCTTGAAAATATTTTTTTTTGCGCGACAACAAATTAAAGTAATATAATATTTTGTAGCCCCCAGAAGAAATCAGACAAAGTCTGAGGCTATTTTAAACTTGTATTAAAATCTTAGGCTAACAACCGGCACAATTTCACAGGTTTTACCTCCCTTGCATACACTTTCATCTACGCACTTCTGCAGACACACAACAACACTTCCTCATTCTCCGCCAATCACCTTTTAGGCATGGACGGTGTGTTTGAAAACATAGGAAAAACTGACATCAAATCCAAACCACACAAACATGAAACATGATGTACCAAAAACTCGACCACCGGAAAAACACTTTGATTACAGAAAACGACGCTGCTGAAACCGGATGCAAACACAGCGCACACAGTTGTCTGGAGCGTTGTCAGCACGTCTACAATACTGACGTAATTTTAATATATCCCAGATACACCCGCGGATAGCGATTTACAAAATGTGCAAATATTAAAGAGGACATTGGCAGCTTTGAAGGAGAAAAAGTCCATCTTGAGCAGCAGCGCAAAGAAAGTGTGACATCATGCTCACCTCTTTTGCAAGGGACATTTGGGACAGAAGTAGAGTAAACAGTAGTACATTTTATAATAACACCAGAAAAAGATGCTCGATTTTCTGCTAGTCGTTTTTAACTTTAAAAAAAAAAAGTAATTAAAAGTCTCTAGACACTTAAAACAATGTCAAAGTACATTGTACTATAAGCAGCAACAATTGAAAATATGACAAAACTAAAAAATATGTTGATACTAATTATTAATAACAGATTTGTTTTCAAATGTATGTATACATTTTTTTGCCTTTTTAAAGAAATATAATATACCATCATAGCAAATTACGCAAATTAGTCGATGGCGTCATGGTGACCACACCCATAACTACGCCCCTGACCACAGGTATCTTGGTCTAGGGGAAAATCCAAACTAGTTTAATGACACTTTTGTTACGGCCTGATGGGGTCTGTATTGCTTTCCCTGGCACTAAGCAATTTTGAGGAGGGTGGCAGGAACCCCGCCACACAAAAAACTACAAATGTGCTGACTTGCTTCACGGCATACGTCACTCTCCCCTTTATCATTCGTAAAAAAAAAACAGAAGTTGATGCGAACGCCTATGTGAAATTACTGCTAACATGGCAGAAGCTGCAAAACAACCACAAAAACAAATAGTTTTGTCTGAGGAGACAAAAAACAAAAAGGGAGGCTACTCGGATAAAAGCACAGTCAAGGATCAACATTGGCCCGGCTTTCGCACGCTGGCGTGAGCTCAAAGACGAGGAGGGATTTCCGACTGGTGCTGCCTGGGCTCTGTTCCTGCTTTACTAGCAAGTAATTTTCGATGCTCAAATAAAAACTACAATGCTAATGTTGGCTATCGTAATTTGCACGGCAGCAATAAACAGCCAGCAGGTTGAGAGTTTGCAGTTCCACACTGACACGACCAGCCACGCAACAAACTCAAAAGTACTATAAAAGGGAAAAAACAATGCCATGACTGCAAACCGCATAGATCAAGTTTAAGTAAAATATGTAGGTTCCTACTGTCGAAAGATTGGTCACACGGAATCATTGTGGTATTATTGTGTCAGTTTGTATGTACGTGACAGTATTTTCTGACGGTTTACGCTATGCGCGAGTCCTCATGAGAAATGTGGTCTTCCTTCATGTAAAACACTACCGCTTTGTCCAATGGTGCTGCCAAAATCAACCAAAACTAAAAGTCCCTAAGTGGGGCTTTGAAGAGGTGGGAGACAAGCAATCTGAATATGGCTTGTTTATAACATCTTGTAGTTGTTTACATTTATATTTACAATTTAGAAACCATATCTTTTGAGTCACGTCATCCTAATCCTAGAATGGTCACTTGTCTCTGATTTATTTACAATCTTTGTCAGTGTTCCCAAGTAACAACACTTATAGAATGTTTTGTTGCACTGAACCACACGGTGGTGTTGAAAACATAACTTTATCTTTGTTGACCAAACTGCTTTGTGTATTGAATTGATATTTAAATGTGAACTATTTTTTTGTCGCATGATGTGTTTTTTCTCATGTCAGAATGAGATGTAACTTTAAAAAAACTGTTCATGTGACATAGCACTTTCTAAATGTTTTGCAGTGTAGTTAATTTATGACATTTTTCTGCTCAAACAATTTACGGATCTGTCAGGTTTGAAAGGTCTTTTGACATTTTATCTGATTATATTAATGACAGGCATATTATTACACATCTCAATTATTTATTTATTTGAAACATACTTAAATATTGTCTTCCAAAAGTGATGTAGCTCTTTTCAGGCCTCACTAAGCTATAGTTAGTATATATACACTTGAAGAAAAAACAAACAACTTACCACTTCATTAGGAACATCAAATCACCACACGAGTCAGTTGCACCAATAATTTTTTCTGGTTCAAGGCCTTTCTCAAAGCCACGAGCCACTAGAATTTCCTCCTGAAAGACAGAGCCAACTTAACTTAACATGAATGATGCATGGCAGTGGACCACAGCACTTTTAATTAAACGTGTGCTACCACAAAGAGTAGTGGAGTCAAAGTGTAGATATAAAACACTCCCTTGCACCCCAATATTTAGAAGCAAACCAAAATACAGGTGAGAATAATGTAATTCTACCTCCTTTTTCTTCTTAGGTTTGCTTCCACCCTCCTCGTCGTCATCCGAGCCCCTCTTCTTAGAGCCACCGGAGTCCTTTGTACGTCCAGCCGGGGCTGTGCTTGGCTTGCTGCCCCCACTAGTTGGAGTAGAGGTCCCACTTTTTTTGTAGGTCTTCATAAACTCAGAAATAAGCTCTGGACAGTCCAGGTTCTTCTCTGGTTCCCATGTGTTGTGCTTCCTAAGGGTAATTCACAATAGAGTAAGTTGGGGACAATAGAAGCATTTAAATCCCATCTTAAAACTCATTTGTATACTCTAGCCTTTAAATAGACCCCCCTTTTAGACCAGGTGATCTCCCGTCTCTTTTCTGCTCTGCCCTCCCCTCCTTCGTGGAGAGGGGGGGCACAGATTAGGTGACCACAGATGACGCGCTAGCTGTTCAAAATCGGGACTCGGGGTGGACCACTCATCTGTGCATCCTTGCCCTGATGTGGGACCTGAGCCGAGGATGTCGTTGTGGCTTATGCAGCCCTTTGAGACACTCGTGATTTAGGGCTATATAAATAAACTTTGATTGATTGATTGAATAGAACATAACTAAAAACATGCATTGTTGTTGCTCCCCCTCCCTTGATAGATTTTATTAATTAAAAAAATAACAGTCAAGTAAACACCAGAGCAGTGACCAGAGGGGACTGCAAAGCACAAAGGCGCAGGACAAAATTTGGCCAAATGGTGGGCTCTATCAGAGGCATACAGTCATGGAACAGGCTGCAGAAACTGTGACACCTATTTAACATTTAAAACTGCACTAAAACAGTGGTTGAAAACTAATCAGACATGCACGCACAATTAGATTACCGTATTTTTCGGACTATAAGTCGCAGTTTTTTTTCATAGTTTGGCCGGGGGTGCGACTTATACTCAGGAGCGACTTACAGTATGTGTGAAATTATTAACATATTACCGTAAAATATCAAATAATATTATTTAGCTCATTCACGTAAGAGACTAGACGTATAAGATTTCATCGGATTTAGCGATTAGGAGTGACAGATTGTTTGGTAAACGTATAGCATGTTCTATATGTTATAGTTATTTGAATGACTCTTATCATAATATGTTACGTTAACATACCAGGCACGTTCTCAGTTGGTTATTTATGCGTCATATAACGTACACTTATTCAGCCTGTTGTTCACTATTCTTTATTTACTTTAAATTGCCTTTCAAATGTCTATTATTGGTGTTGGGTTTTATCAAATAATTTTCCCCAAAAAATGCGACTTATACTCCAGTGCGACTTATATATGTTTTTTTCCTTCTCTATTATGCATTTTCGGCCGGTGCGAGTTATACTCCGGAGCGATTTATAGTCCAAAAAAAAAAAGGTATTCACATGTTTTTTTAATTTTGTTATTTGTTTTATTTTTGTGTCCATGGTCTGTGCTTATGATATGCTTGTAATGTGTAATGTTTTGTGATTGATGTATTATTTTGTATCGTGACCTGTTGAATGTTTACTGTATCAACCTGCCTTAGGACAACGGATGAAAATTAGCTATTGTGCTAACTCCGCCATATTTACATTGTTGCTCTATGTTGATGAATATGCATTGTCCTAATTCAAAAAAATAAAAATAAAATAAATAAATTGTTAGTATAGTTGCAATTAATGCATATGGGCTATAATAAAAGCCATGTTGTTTAAGATATGAAGTTTTTAAATGCATGTTTTTATCTGCAATCATATCATAGATTGTGGTATAATGCAGGTGAGCTGTATTTTCTGCACTCAGACAGACAAGAGCTTGTCACAAATTGCTTTACAAGTCAAGGTAAACAATGACGGTATAATAAACAGTTGTGCCTCTACTGTTGCCTGTTTAGTATGTGTGCAAATGCTGCTACCATCTCAGTGGCCTAGTGGTTAGAGTGTCCGCCCTGAGGATCGGTAGGTTGGAGTTCAAATCCCAGCCGAGTCATACCAAAGACTATAAAAATGGGACCCATAACCTCCCTGCTTGGCACCCAGCAACAAAGGGTTGGAGTTGAGGGTTAAATCACCAAAATGATTCCCGGGCGCGGCGCCGCTGCTGCCCACTGCTCCCCAAGGGGATGGGACAAATGCAGAGGACAAATTTCACCACATCTAGTGTGTGTGTGACAATCATTGGTACTTTAAAAAAAATAAAAATAAAGATGCAATCAAAACTTACTCTGAATATCCCTTCCACTTGAGAAAAAACTCGACTCTGCCTTTCACCACCCTCCTGTCCAGCACCTTCTCCACAACATACTCTTCTTCATCCGATGATGAGGAGTCGTCTTCGCGAGACTTTTTGCCCATTGCAGAGTTGTTTGGCAAAATGTTGCAGGACGATATTGTTCACCTGCAGATCAAAAATTCAAAACGGTGACCGACTGGCAACCAGGCAGCCAATAGGCCCCAGGTTTTTTCTTCTGGTCACCACAAAATAAGCTAACACCGGGCTAGCATTGCGATAACAACAATATGGTTTGTTTGTTTCTCAAGCGACACATCAAACCGAGCATTTCGTAAGGGGACTATAGCCATGCGTAGCCGTGGACAGAATGCAAAAAAACAAGGTATATTGATGTAAGTGCAAATTCAGTGCTGCTCCTTGCTAGCTAATCAATGACTATCGAAGGGATGCTTGCTAGCTAGCGGTTGAAGTGGGCGATTACTAGCTAACGAACTCCTACTGAACAAACACTACTTGCAGCCGCACACGGCGCTACGGTACTTACACGTTTGCTTACCTTATAGACGCGAAGGACGACAGTTCCGATCGATTACCTGCAGAGCGAATTCGTGTCCTGTGGACCCGCGGCTAAGTTAGCATGTAGCTTAGACCGCATAAAAGGTACTGTGCGCTTGCTTGTGCGTAAAAAAAAAAAGCGCGCGTTAAAGGCTCACAATGAACGTATCCGCCCCTCGGTCAGCTGCTGACCCACTTACTCACTCAGTTCCTATTCCCTTCAACATATAGACACCATTTACCGTCACGACTTAAATGTTTGTGGTTATAATGCAGCTTTGGCAGGAAACCGTCACAGAATATAAGGTTGATAGATTGCCGATGAGACAAATACACGAGTGAGACGCGCGTATCCCCACCCCCACAGCCACTTTTAGGTTAAATTGCGCTCAATGCACAATAACTAGCATATAGTTTAATCGGGTCAAATGTTAATATATATGCACCGACTTGACTTTTGGTCAAAAGGAAATATTTTAAGAATACTATTCCTGAATACGGTAGAAAATACGCATCTTTTTATTGTCGCCGCACAAGCACACGCCTACCTCATTGCGATTGGACGATATAATGACTGACAGAATTTTCTCCAATCAACGGTCAGATTTTAGTGACGTATGGCCGCAGCGGGAAGCACTGACCAATAGCGGAGTCAAAGAAGTGGACGTGTTTCTATTTATTCTACTGTTGAAGGGCAGTCTGAGCTCTCCTGACGCAGTTCACCTTCCGCGCACAAACTTGTCGTCATAACTAAATCTGCAAGATGTCAAAGGATGTAAGTACTCAATATAACTCGTGTTCGATGTAGAATGGGATTTAGCTATTGGCAGCCGGTATTACAGACCTTTTTTTTTGTTTAAAATGCGGGACGAGAGCTGCCACGCCGCCATTTTGTAAGAGCCCAATCCTCGTGGTCTTTTGTTCTCGCTTACTACGTATTTATTGCATTTGCTCTCAGTTTGATTTGTTACGCCCATGGTATAACTCAACCAAATATCTGCTGTCCCATCGGATATTCTAATGTAAATTTGGTGCGTTTTAGCTGCACATTTGCCATCAATACATCAGCGCAATTGATTTCGGTAGTGTAATGGCGGAAATGTCTTCCTCCCCCACCCAGTACTGGATGTCGATCGTAAACACTAATTTAGCGCTCGACCCAAATGTGTTATTGTAGCAAAGCAGAAAATTACACATTGCGTTTGATAAATCACTCATTTTGTCTTCGTCCCGTATTAGATTCCGCGTGAGCCAGAGCAGCTTCGCAAGCTGTTCATCGGAGGGTTGAGTTTTGAGACTACAGACGAGAGCCTGCGGGCCCATTTCGAACAATGGGGCAGTCTAACGGATTGTGTGGTAAGTGATGTTAATTCCAATCATATTTACTATATGAGAATGTGTATTCATCTCATGTTTTGACTTAGGTCATGAGAGACTCCGGCAGCAAGAGATCCAGGGGTTTCGGCTTTGTCACCTACTCATCAGTACAGGAGGTTGATGCTGCAATGGATGCCCGCCCTCACAAGGTGGATGGAAGAGTGGTTGAACCTAAGCGTGCGGTCTCCAGAGAGGTGCGTAATCTTTAATTAATGAATCCAGCTATTTGGTCTTGATGGTGTGAGAGACTAATGGCGTGACCGTCTCTGCATACAGGATTCCAGTCGACCAGGCGCGCATGTAACTGTGAAGAAAATATTTGTCGGCGGCATTAAAGATGACACAGAGGAATCGCATTTGCGCGATTACTTCCAGGAGTTTGGAAAAATTGAGGTCATTGAAATAATGAATGATCGTGTCACTGGTAAGAAGAGGGGCTTTGCCTTTGTCACTTTTGATGACCACGACTCCGTCGACAGGATCGTCAGTAAGTGTTGATTTCTACATATTTGATTGGATAGTAAAAATTGTACTTCTTTACTAACAATTTGTTTTTATTTTTCTGCAGTTCAGAAATATCACACAATTAACTGCCACAACTGTGAAGTCAGAAAGGCCCTCCCACGACAAGATATGCAGTCAGGAATGGGCATGAGAGGAGGTACGTGGACTTCATGACACATTGTAGCAGATATGTAACATGACGTGCTAATTTTTGGCCACTGTCAGGATTTTCAGGTGGTCGGAGCAGCAGTGGCGGCGGAAGGCCTTATGACTATGACCGAGGTTACAATCAGGGTAAGCACCGTTTGCCATAGTAACAGATGTTATGTGTTGTCTGTATGGTCCAGACTTGACATGTACTTCTACTTCAGGTGGCAGGGGCAGATATGGAGACAGCCATTACAACTGCAATGGAGGTGATGGCGGCGGCGGTGGTGGTGGTGGTGGTAAGTGGATTATTTCTTGGACTTCATGCTTATTATGCACAAGTACCTCCCTCCTTTTAGGATACATACTAAAAATATATATTTTTTGTAGGCTATGGAGGTGGTCCTGGTGGATATAACAACAATGGAGGCAGCCGTAGTTATAACCAGGGCTACAACCAGGGTGGTGGAGGAGGAGGAGGAGGTGGTGGCGGCGGAGGAGGAGGCTATGGTGGAAATGGCTATGACAGCAACGGTTATGGTGAATATTTTCATCAGTCATCCTGAATGCAATTTTTTTTTATCATAACAAATACCTTTGCTTATTTAAAATTGCAGGCAATTGTGGCAGTGGTGGTGGAGGCGGTGGTGGAAACTACAATAATATGGGCCACTACGATTCCCAGTCTTCTAACTTTGGCCCAATGAAGAACAACTTTGGCGGCGGTGGTGGTGGCAGCAGCAGCGGTGGTGGAGGCAGCAGGAGCTATGGTAAGTAGGGCGAGTCAATGCAAATGATTGTGTACTCATACAAAACCTGAAGGCATATTTATTATGCTACTAGGTGGCTATGGAGGAAGCTCAAACAGCGGATATGGACGTCAAGGGCGATTTTAAAGTGAAAAAGGGGTAAGTATTTAATGCCAACACCACCAGCTTTGTCACCATTGCCACAGTCTTTGTAGTAGCAGGGATTCGTTGTGCAGTGCTCATACCAAATTTAAAAAAAATGGATCTTAGGTCATATGAAGTCAGTGCACAGTTAACAATGTTGTTCCGTATTGTTCAACAGGACTGAGTACTTAGGAGAGGAAGTGACAGCAAGAGGAGAGGAAGTGACAGGGCAGCTGCAGGTTTACCTCCTAAATCTGCTCAGCCAAACACTTGTGGCAGATTACAGCTACTGCAAGAGATGTACAATAGCTAAATTGTTGAGGGTTTTCATTTAAGCGTTCTTGTGTTTTTTCATCTGTTTCTGGAAAGCAAGCATTCCAATGAGGGTTTTATGTAGATTTTGTTTTGTCTTTAATCTGGTTTTATTTGTAACTGAATCAACGTCAAGCTGAATAAACAAAAAAAACATTTCTTAATAACTTATAGCTTTCTTTTTAGTGGTTTTGTGCAGGGGTGGTGTAATGATTGTTGCATACAGCTGGGAGGGTCATCTGTGTGATGTGCGCATCCGTGCAATAGTTGCCACATGGCAAGAGCCATAAATACACGCGTCTACTGGTTGAGGGGCACGTGAGGGTACAGACTCAACTCCGGGTGCAGCACAAAACATCTGGAGGATGCTAGCTTACATGCAAAGTCTTTGAGGCTAGCCATGGAAGCCAGCTGAGGGAGAGAAGTAGGAATCAACGCCAGGATCATTGAAGCAGGGGACAGTGAGAACAGAAGCCTGAGGCTAGCAGGCAGCAGCTACCAAAGGCTTAAATGCTGCCTGTAGGTAAGACCAGCCTTCTCAACTACTGATAGTACACCTTACTTTGCCATGTAGCTGGTAAGATGTGTAGCACAGTAATGATAAAACTTTGTTGTGAAAAAAATCTCATTGAGTTGGTCGATCGGCCTCCTAATTATTGCATAAGTGTGTCAACATATTTGCATGCCATGATTAAATGAAAATGCATGTAGAGGATTTCCTTTTTATTGACTTGTTTCTGCTTTCAGGTAGTACAGTCAAGCATGCGCTCAGGGGGAACAAAGTTCATCTAATTGAAAACCGATAAATCAGGTACAATCAGAACGACCCTCGGTGAATTACACACCAAATTGTGCATATTCAAGTTTGCCGTCACGAATGCCTGCATTTTGTGTAAGGGGGAATTCATTGTATTAATTTATTTTCTGTTTTTTGCAGAATTCCACAGAAAGCTGAATTGGTGCTGAAGATGTTTTTATGAATTTTGGTAAACATTTTACACTATTTTTTTTAAATAAAATTATTTTTTATAAGGTGTGTCTTGTTTATTTGAAAACATGAATTGTATAATACACAATGCTCAGCTTTTGTAAGGACTGGAGTCCATTTAGGTAGTCACAATTTTTCAGTAAATATTTCTGATGTACATTCATCAGCAATGTTCTCTCTTCTGCATCATTGTTTGAGGCACTAGATATACTTTACCATCTGGAGTTTGCTGTAGGTAGTACTCATCTATTGAATATGGTTGTCCAGTTTCATCTCTCAGGTGAGAAAAGACTTCAGCATACAAGTCTGTGAGGTTATGATTAATAAAAGCTAAACTGTGTTGGAACTCAAACCTCTCCTGGACCAAGTTTTCTCTCGTGGCCTGCAGCTCACCCAACTCTCTTTCAAGGTGAATTATGCTGTCCAGTTTGCGCTTGCGGCAGTTTTGCGCTGCCACTTTGTTCTTGCCCCTCCGCCTGATGTCCTTAATCAGTGCCAGTTGACCATCAGTCAGTGTGTACTGTGTCAGGAGTTCATTGAAATCGTCCACTGGCAGATTGATGATATTATCGATTGGGAAGGGAATCTTCAACGTCATGGCCCGCCTTTCATCCCTGCTCATTGTAGGTGTTTGTAAACTTCCTGGAGGTTGTGTATTCATGACATGTTGCCGGCTCCCAGTGCTGGGCCTTCCAGAGTTGTGTACGTCACCTAAAGTCGGATGTTTTAAAGCATTAGGTTGTGAATGGTTTAAATGTTGCTGTGGTGTGAAATAAGGCTGTGGCCCAGATTGTGTATATGAGTCAGACTGACTTTGGTAGTCCATCATGTAGCTGATGTGTGTACTCTTGTGTTCAGTCATGTGTTCCGATTCTGCACATGGAATGGCCATGTCCACACTCTTGTAACCTGGTGCTCCTGCAGCAGGATTTTCAGGTGAGGGTAATGGTGGACTAGATCCTAGAGACAAACCTGAATCTGACTCCAGATCATCAGCTGTTCGAAATTGTGAACTTAGTCCATGTAAAGTCCACATTGTGCGCCGCCCCCCCAACCCCTGAGGTAAGCTGCAATTGGGCCGGCTGGTACCTGACAAGCTTATTTCAGGGATCGCTGTCAGCAAGTGATGAGGTTGAGACGAGATAGGTGGCAGGTTCCGGTTGAGCTTAGGTCGGGAATGCTCGTACAGCGCCTCTGTGCGATAACAGGTGTCCTCAGAGTAACCTCCATGGTATGTGTGTGTTGTGCCCTCGTATGTAGAATGAGGAGGCAGCTCAGAGTGGGCCATCTCATATGCACCTATATGAACCATTGGCTCAATGCTTGGGTATTGTGTTGTTTCATAGGTGCTTTCACCGGGTGCCTCCAAGCCCTGCAATGACAAATAAATTAGTCTGTATATAATGAAACAGTGCTGTAGAGATACATACAAAGCCACCTTTGCAATATGGAGATATAGTACAATAGGCAAGAGAAAAACTATATTTTGTGTCAAACAAGATATATAACTGTAAGCAACCAATCAGAAAAGCCAAAGTTCCCCAATTATATTTTATAAAACTGTTACCAAAATACATGTGCATCCTTTTAAAATTCTGATCAAAGTACGGGCATATTCTATGTTCTAAATCCACACTTAAATGCTTTAGACCAGTGGTTCTCAAACTTGTAAGTATCACCTCAGAAAACACTTGGTACCAACATTAAAATAAAGTAGCGTGGTAGGCCTAAGTGTTAATTAAAAACAAGGCAGTAGTTATATTTAGCAAGTATATTTATTAGTTCTGGCCACTGTAAGATTACAGTTGGAACAGTAACACTTTGTCTTAATATAGGAAAAAACATCACTTAAGTGATTCTTTGGCGTACCACTAGATGGAGCCCGCATACAAGTTTGAGAATCACTGCTCTCGAAAGATCACGGTTGTCAAACTAAAGGCCAGGGGGCCAGATCTGTCCCATCACATCATTGATGTGGCCTGCAAAAGCCCGAAAATGATGCGCATCAATAAAGCACATCATCTTTAATAAAGGTATTTTATATACCAGTTTTAACAGAGAAACGTGTACTGCTTAACTTTGCACATCTTCTAAACTTTAACATTACCTGATCATGCAACAATATGTATTTTTTGTGTTATTAAAAATTGATATCTTAATATCTGCTTGTCACTTTAGCCTATGATTTCAAAGCAATTTATCAATGAATATCAAAAAAACAAATGCACAGGCAATTATAATTCTATCATGAGGCAACTATATATTTATAGTCATATATTTTGGCCCTCAATGAAAACAAGTTTGACATCTTTTCTCTAGATCAGTGGTTCTCGAACTTTTTTCATCAAACACCACCTTAGAAAACACTTGGCTCTCCGAGTGAGTACCACCATAATAACCAACATTAAAGTAGCGTAGTTGGGCTAAGTATTCATTAAAAAAAAGTCAGCGGATTTATTTCACAAGTATATTTAATATTCTTGGCCACTGTAACATAACACATAGTTTGAACAGTAACACTGTGTTTCAATATAGGAAAATAAAACTGATCACTTAATTAAGTGATTCTCTGGCGTACCACTAAGTCTGAGAATCACTGCTCTAGATTTTCCCCAGAAGTTAGGATCATTTAGACTCATCGAAAATATTGTGTTTTGTCCAAATTGTCCAATTTTATCTTGGAAGTATGAATTTAAATTGAATTCATAGTTGTTCATAACATTTTCAAAGACAAAGTAGTATAGCGGTTTGTCACTTTTTTGAGTCATTACCAGCTTAAAAAAGAAATCACCATTAAAAAATGACCTGCTGTACATATTCTTTAAACTGGAAACATAGAGGTAGGTGTTAAGTTCTAAAAAATACTGGTGTTCAAAAGACCACAAGCAACAAAAACAGTTCCTTAAGCCTGATTATTTAACTAAGACGCATGTTATTTTTTTTGGTTGTTGTTGTTTTTTGCAAAGTAAGAAACCATAGGATAAACTGCCACAGGATATGAAAATACAGTTACCTGCAGCTCAGGTATGGCCATTAGTTCCTGCCAGGCCATGTCCATCTCTGCGTCTTGTGCTCCATGAAATCTACCACCATGAAAATTAGAGGACACTCCACCACATAGCCTGCCAGATACCTTCGAACATGAAAAAATATATGCTCAACTCAATAAAATACATATGTTGTTTTGTTTTGTTTTTCAAATCCAAAGCCTTACCTCGCAGGTTCTCGTTGGGGTGAAAGCGTAGTTGGCTGTTGAACACATTTAGGACCGCTTCTTGTTGCACTTGTTCAACCTTGTTAAGCATAAAGTTGTCAAGAAACATACCGTTATTGTCAAGTATCCTGCCTTCAACAAACAGTGTCTTAGCACAACCTAGATTTCGACACTTTTATTTGAGTGAACGCTTTTTAAAACATATTAAGACTACAACTTCAGTTGACCCCTCCCATCAGCTATGTAGCTTTGCCACCCAGTGATAAGACAATCTGCAGGGAAACAGCACATTCTGCAAGACTAGTGGAGGCCTATTGGAGGTTTTTGTGCATTTTGTTGTAAACAATATTTTAACTATATGTAATCAATTTAAAACTACTATAAATGCATAGGCTGGTTGGACAAAACTTGAAGCCAAAACTGCATTAACTTTGAAATGATATACTAACCAGTACAAATTCATGTTTTTAAGTGCGATACCCTGTAAAAAAAAACATTGTAAATTCACAGCAAATTGCTGACTAATAATTGCATTACTTCAACAGGTCATTGCTGCAAAATATAAGGATATTGTAATTTTTCTAATGTTACAGTAAATGTTCATGACATAAATTTACTGTGAAAAAACACTGTTAGATGCTTTGAAATCCTGGTAAAGTTTACTCTGTCATTTTTTGTTATCGCTATAGATTTTCATGATGAATATGTTATCAAATGCTTCCGAATGCCGATTCTAAAACGATTTTCACTTTTATGTAAAATGTAGTGTGTTCTATTGGGGAATTTGTAATTGGGTTAACTTTACATTACATGTTTAATATTTGAAATATTCATGCTGACAGTCAGATAGTTATATTGACATTAATAATTTTAATAAGTAATGCATTGTGCTCTGTAGGCCATTGCTTCATTTAAACCCTATTTTTGATTCTCTTTAGTTTTGTAATTGTCTGCATTACTACTAATATGTATTGTAATAATTCAATACATGATTAATTGATGTAACTTGTGTTTGCAGCAAGTGATTAAAATAGTGCACAAGTAATCATCACACATTCCAATGACTATGTGACATCGCAGTTTGGTAAAGTGTCAAATTAGTGAATCAACATACCTGAGCAACATCCTCTGTATCTTCGACAGGTGAAGTCTTAAAGTGATGAGCACGGTCCTGGTCTGAACTGTTTAGTTTACCTTCCTTCTTTTTTACATACACACAAAAACTGCCATGCCCCCTGAAGGCGCTATTTACTTTCTGTCTCTCTCTCTCTGCTCAGCTACACATGGAACCAGCTGCATAAATGGGATGGCTCTGAGCACTCAAAAGCCATCTCTCTGCAAAGCGCTTCTTCCATCCTTAATAGCACACTTGCACTCCAACCTCCAAATTTCCCTTTTGCCCACACGACAAACCTCAAACCAACAGTCTGGCATGCACCCCTGTCAATGATGCAGTCACTCTGCACTCAAGATAGATTCACAAATCCCCCTTAAAAAACACGCAAACGATTAGACTTGACAGAGGTATGATGACAAAACAACTCTTGCCTCGGACAAACCGCACAAGACCCTTGTGTTTTCATATCCGCCTGAACGAAAGGTATGGTAGATGTGTTACATGGAGCACCTGTAGTCAGAGGTGGCACCGTGGCAGGGGTGGGATTGAGACTTAGTTGAGTACAAATGGAATGTACACCCCACGACAGGTAAGAAAGAGTACATTGTTCCTCCACCTGGCGAGCAAGCACCAAGTGAGAGAGCATGTCTCACACAGCAACCATTAAAATCCTTCATCAAAACAAAACAAATATTGCCCTAATCAGCTCCCACAAATGCAATATAGAGCGGTTCTATTACATAACAGACTGCATTAGAGATACATTGCTATACAATCTATATTATTATATTGTAAATCTCCAGCCAAATAACACAATAATGGTAATCTTGAAACAAAAAGTTATACTGTAATTATATTATGGGTTGTCAAAAATAAAGTGTTAACTCATGTGACTAATCACCAAAAAATCGCATTAATAATACACTACCGTTCAAAAGTTTGGGGTCACCCAAACAATTTTGTGGAATAGCCTTCATTTCTAACAACAAGAATAGACTCAGATGAAAGTTCTCTTTTTCTGGCCATTTTGAGCGTTTCATTGACCCCACAAATGTGATGCTCCAGAAACTCAATCTGCTCAAAGGAAGGTCAGTTTTGTAGCTTCTGTAACGAGCTAAACTGTTTTCAGATGTGTGAACATGATTGCACAAGGGTTTTCTAATCATCAATTAGCCTTCTGAGCCAATGAACAAAGACATTGTACCATTAGAACACTGGAGTGATAGTTGCTGGAAATGGGCCTCTATACACCTGTGTAGATATTGCACCAAAAAACAGACATTTGCAGCTAGAATAGTCATTTACCACATTAGCAATGTATAGAGTGTATTTCTTTAAAGTTAAGACTAGTTTAAAGTTATCTTCATTGAAAAGTACAGTGCTTTTCCTTCAAAAATAAGGACATTTCAATGTGACCCCAAACTTTTGAACGGTAGTGTATACATACTCATATTCATCGCACAATTAGCTTTGACTGTACATTCTCCAATACCAGTGGTTCTCAAACTTTTTTTTAACCAATTACCATCTCCGAAAGCATTTGGCTCTCCAAGTACCACCATGACCAACATTAAAATACAGTAGAACATTAGGCCTGAGTGTTTATTAAAAACAAGGAAGATATTTAATTTAACAAATATATGTAAAAAAAGGGCGCCTTGGCTCGGTTCGTAGAGCGGCCGTGCCAGAAACTTGAGTGTTCCTGATTTGATCCTGGATTCCGCCATCCTCGTCACTGCCGTTGTGTCTTTGGGCAAGACACTTTACCCACCTGCTCCCAGTGCCACCCACACTAGTTTAAATGTGACTTGAACATGTAGATAATGGGTTTCACTATGTAAAGCTCTTTACAAATATAATTCACTTCACTTCATATGTTTGGCCACTGTAACATTACACACAGTTTAAAAAGTAACACTATGTTTGAATATAGGAAAATAAAATATTTTTAAAATGTATATTTTATTTATTTTGTAATCGACTGGGTCCTATGTTATGTTATGTTTTACGTGTAGTTTATTCAATGTTTAACAGATGTTTTGGTTTCACTTGGCCATGAAGGCATCATTGTTACGTGCAGTTAACGTTTGTTTTTGTTTACATGTGTTCTGCATGTTGAATGGGAGGGAGGCTGGGAAAGGACAGACGTAAACGGAGAAAGTGGATAACATTCTGTTCCCACGTGTGTTCAGTGACAGAAAAGACGGTCCTGTTTATGTCTTAATTGTTTATTTTGGCGTTGACTACGGCCAACAGTAGTCGGATTCTAATGACTTCCATTGAAGGCTGATAATCCTTGTATAACGGCTCAAGTTACATCACTTAATTACAATATTCTACTTATGTTTTTTTTCCTCAAGGGATTTTTTTGGCAGTACGTGTACCACAGTTTGAGAATCCTTGTCTTATACCTTAACTGAGACAGTCAGTGCATAGTAGAGTAAGGAGACTCTGACTTGTGTGCTTACTGAAAAATGTCACTCTAAAATACATCTTGATGGTACTTTATATAAAACTGTTACCAAGTTTTAAGAAAGTAAATAAAGCACATTCAAGTAAAATATTTAAAGAATGTTCCTGTATGACATTCTTACAATAAAATTGCATTTGTGTCCAAATATTGGGCTAATTTTTACATTAATTTAGTTCATGCACGTGAGTAACAGCCTGTGATTAATCCAAATTCAAAAGCTTGAAATCTGATTTTTAAAGGTAATCTCTTGACAGGACTACATTATATTGAACATAATATTACAATGAGTGCCATATGACTGATGACAAATTGTGCTTACGTACAATCACATTAAGCTCATTTGTTCACAGCCCTTGGGTCTCATTTATAAAAATGTGTGAAACTCTGACTAAAAGTGTACAGTATATACAACAAATACAATTACATTCATCACAATGAAGGTTTGCATAAGTGCTCTCAAATGATATTTTTTAAAAATCAGATGAATCACCATTTTGAATTTGTAAATAATCACGATTAATCATAGTCGCTGTAGGCGTTGCTTGACTTATCTGTAGTACGTTTGTAGACAATATTGCCGCTGCCTGGTATAATCCAACTGCGTTGGTTGTTGTCCGCTGCTTGTTTTTTATGAAGCATGTTTTGCTTTTAGGCATAAACTAAGCGATAAGAGAGTTAATCACCGTACATGCAAATTACCCTGGTTTTACATAAAGTCCCATCAGGGTGTATTTTAAAGTGACATTTGCCACCAGTTGCAGTCTCCTTTTGTGTCTTTGCACTGGCGTATGCATTGACCTGATCACTGACCGTATAACAACCTCACGACTATAAGGTAACTATCGTAAATTTGGTGATTAATCTGCGTTAATACATGATTAATGCTATATTTTTTGTGACCAATCACATGTGTTAACTTATTAAATTTGACAGTCCTAGATCACATACTTTGCGTGTAAATCATCCTACGCAAATTTTACGCAAGCTTTATAGGTGAGCCCCAGAACTTACAAGTCCATCCAGCCATCCATTTTCTACTGCTTGTCCCTTTCGGACAAACCTATTTCAGCTGCATTCGGGCGGAAGGCGGGGTACACCCTGGACTACAAGCCGTGTACATATAAATATGTACATGTATTATATTTACACATATTTTCTCATAGCTACAAAGCCTACACCACAGTGATTGTATTCTGCCTAATTAAACAATGTGTAAAACATTTAACATCACGTATTGTATACTGTCATATTACTATACTGTAATATGACGGTATAATATTTTAGGGTCAACAATCGGGGCGTGTATTCCACTTTATTACTTTTTACTCTGTAGGCGGCTGACAAAGTCGGGGAAGGTGAACCTCTACCCGGAACCAAGAAAGGGACTTCCCAAGCACTTCCAGCAAGGACTTCCCAGCTTTCCTAGCACCAAGCCCCTGACTCAACCCCCCAACCACAACCATGTTATTACTTTGACCACATTTTGGTTTTGGATATAGCTGCAGTTCCCAGGTCAACGCCCACGTTCCTTGTTTTTTTGTTTGTTGGCTTCAATTAGTTTTGTGCATCTCTGATTTCCCACTTGCTGGTCAGCCTTTTCTTCATGTGCAGCACAATACTGAAAACACATACACTCAGAGGTTGTTGTGGTTATTCAAAATAACCTGCTTCTGAGAAATATATATTTTTTACTATCTTTGACTGGAGCCGGATTGTTATTCTAGTAATTTCCAAAACACACAGAAAATAACCTTACTGTCTTGTTTCTGAGAATATTTTTTTATGTACAGTTTTCACACATCACCGCACAAATAACAGCAAATGAGGAACAAAGAGAAATAATTTACCAGAGGTTACAACAAAGCCTGCGTTTACTTCAAGATGTTTAGATCAAGATAACGTTTTGCAACAACTTACAGAATTTCATCATTATTGTTCTCATTGTTGGTTTATTCACCTTGTCTACAAATCCAAATACAGACAGTTCAGAATACAATAATGGACAATAACAGACATTGGATCATTTTGTCATTTATAATCCACCAAAGTTTATGTGAAACAAAACAAAACAAAAACCTGTAATTGTGTTGAATTTCAGCTTTAGTTAAAAGGTTATGCAAAAATAGGACATTTACCATTTAAGAATTGCAGCAATATTGTGGCGATCACCTTTTGTTTCAGGAGCTCCTGCATTTGGACAATTGACATGTGTTTTTAAATATTGGGAAAATCTGATAAAGTGGTACCTCACTTTAGTATTTTGAGATAAGAGCTGTCTCTCGGGTAATTGTTATGCTTTTTTTTTGAGTGACAAGTATCCTCGCCATTAGTTGGCATAGCCAATGAACGTGATAAGAGCCGCCCAACACATTTGGTTCTACTAGCTACATTAGCTTATAGCTAGAAACGGACATAACTTTGTTAACCAACCGTGGAAAAGAAGAACGTTAAAGTCAAGGACAGTGCTGAAAAGGAGTGGACGATATTCATTGAATTAAAGAAAGAAATCATCAAAAACATTGCCGAGCGTGGCGCAAACTTGAGCAGAATGAGTCAATTACTCTAGCCAAAGATGTTAAAGCAGTGGTTCTTAACCTTGTTGGAGGTACCGAACCCCACCAGTTTCATATGCGCATTCACAGAACCCTTCTTTAGTGAAAAATAAAATGTTTTTTTTTTTTAATTCAAGATGAAGTTATATGTTTTTGGTAACACTTTAGTATGGGGAACATATTCTAAGTAACAAAGACTTAATTTAGAGTTTTTTGGACACTAGGGGAACATATTCTAAGTAACAAAGACTTAATTTAGAGTTATTTGGTTAGGGTTAAGGTTAGAGGGTTAGGGCCAGGGTTAGAGGGTTAGGCTTATAATAAGGCCATGCCGAATAAGGCATTAATAAGTACTTAATAATGACTAGTTAAGAGCCAATATGTTACTAATTTGCATTTTAATAAGCAACTAATTAATGGTGAATATGTTTCCCATACTAAAGTGTTACCATGTTTTTTACTGGAGCACAAAATGAACCGTGCATGAACATCACCTTGTTCAAACAACAAAACCAACACAGTGCATAAACTCACAACAAATTACACACCTGCATATCAGTCTGACTTCTGATGTTGCCGTATACGCAATACGCCGATAGGGAGAAGTTTTTATTTACACGATGAGTTGGGTGTGTCTTTACCTCCGCCGAACCCCTGAGGCCGACTCACCGAACCCCTAGGGTTCGATCGAACCCAGGTAAAGAACCACTGTGTTAAAGTCATATCTAAATGGCAGGCATTTAAGCAGCATGAAGGAGAGGAGATACCCTAAAAGTCTGCTCTTAAATCAATCAATCAATTAATCAAAGTTTACTTATATAACCCTTAATCACAAATGTCTCAAAGGGGCCACTGGGTGATTGGTGCAATGAATGCAGGGTGGATACGGTTAATAATGTTAGAGTCCAGTCCATAGTGGACACGTCGGGCGCAGAGTCATCACCGACTGATGCATAAGGACTGGTCACCCCTGGTCCCGACTTCACGTGAAAGTCCAGTCCATTAGGGAGGCCAGCAGGGGATCGTCTTGAATGGAGACAAGTCAGCATCGCAGAGACGTAACCAACTGATGCAAAGAAGAGTAGTCCATTCTGGGTCCTGACTTTGAACAGCGAGCGTATCATCCTTGGAGGCTGATCTGTGGTCACCTGATAACCTCTCCACGCAGGAGAGGGGGGCAGAGCAGAAAAGAGAGACAGCAGATCAACTAGTCTAAAAAAAGGTCTGACTATTTAAATGCTAGAGTATACAAGATAGTTTTAAGATGGGACTTAAATGCTTCTAATGAGGTAGCATCTCTAACTGTTATTAGTAGGGCATTCCAGAGTACTGGAGCCCGAATACAAAACGCTCTAAAGCCCGCAGATTTTTGGGGGGCTCTGGGAATCACTAATAAGCCAGAGTTCCTTGAATGCAGATTTTTGGCCCGGACAAATGGTACAATACAATCAGCAAGATAGGATGGAGCTAGACCGTTTAGTATTTTATACATAAAGTAGTAAAACCTTAAAGTCACATCTTAAGTGCACAGGAAGCCAGTGCAGGTGAGTCAGTATATGGAGTCAGTATATGCGTAATATGATCAATCTTTCTTGTTCTTGTCAAAAGTCTGGCAGCCGCATTTTGTACAAACTATAATCTTTTAATGCTAGACATAGGTAGACCCGAAAATAATACATTACAGTAATCGAGACGAGACGTAACGAACGCATGAATAATAATCTCAGCGTCGGTGGTGGACAAAATGGGACACATTTTAGTGATGTTACAGAGATGAAAGAAGGCTGTTTTAGTAAAACTCTTAATGTGTGACTCAAATGAGGGAGTTGGGTCAAAGATAATACCAAGATTCTTTACCGAGTCGCTTTGTGTAATTGTATTGTTGTCAAATGGCGGCGCATTGCTATGCAGCGGCTTGCTAACGCTCTTGGGAGTGTAGAACGATTTGGCAAAAAACACCCGCCATTTCTGTCAATTTCATGGCTGGCTCAAAGCATGAACACTCTGTGATCACATACGACCGACAGACAATTCTGGATGTGGATGGATCGGCTCGTTATAGACTGAAAGATGCATGTACGGTGGACCTCCTCGCTAGCATGGGAATACTTCGCGGGCTACATCGAGCGGCCTTTGTAGCAGCGGAGTCAAGTGCTAGCGGTGACCGCCAATGGAGACGACGTAAGCGGTGTGAGCGGAAGCAGAAGCGGGGATGCCGAGCGGGGCTAACAACAAAGGGAAAAGCTAACCAAAGAAGCGTGGAGTCTCCGGGTAAGAAGCCATTTAAACTAGAACTAGCCGGCGCCAGGCTGGATAATCCCTGCACACATAGCAATTCTCTTAGAATAAAACACAACTCACATAATGTTTTTTCTTTTGTGACCGTGTCAGAGGCAGACATACATTGTACTGAGGTAGCTAACTATGATGCGTTAAGTTTATCGCAACATCAAGCAAACAATCTGAATATTCCCGTCGTATCAATTCCTAGATATGGTCGAAACTATTTAAAGTGCACTACGCATAATAAACGCAACATTATTAATATTTCTACTTTGGATAATTTCAACAAACAATCCACTACCTATAATATGGGCTTTTTAAACATAAGGTCATTGTCTTCCAAAACGTTATTAGTTAATGAAGTCATTAGAGACAGCAAACTTGACGTCGTTGGTCTCGCCGAGACCTGGCTCAAACCAGACGATTTTTTTGCTGTAAATGAGGCATCTCCTCCTAACTATACCAATACACATGTTGCCCGACCTCTTAAAAGGGGAGGGGTGTCGCACTAATATACAATGAAAACTATAATTTTACACCTAACCTAAATAATAAATATAACTCGTTTGAGGTGCTCACTTTGAGGTTTGTCACACCGCTGCCTCTCCACCTGGCTGTTATCTACCGCCCCCCTGGGCCCTATTCAGACTTCATCAGTGAATTCTCAGAGTTTGTTGCTGATCTAGTGACACACGCCGACAATATAATCATAATGGGGGACTTTAATATCCATATGAATACCCCATTGGACCCTCCATGCGTGGCGCTCCAGACTATAATTAAAAGCTGTGGTCTTACACAAATAATAAATGAACCCACGCATCGCAACGGTAATACGATAGATCTAGTGCTTGTCAGGGGTGTCACCACCTCTAAAGTTACGATACTCCCGTACACTAAAGTAATGTCCGATCATTACCTTATAAAATTCGAAGTTCTGACTCATTGTCAACAAACTAATAATAATAATAATAACTACTATAGCAGCCGCAACATTAATGCTGCCACAACGACGACTCTTACTGACCTACTGCCTTCGGTAATGGCACCATTCCCAAATTATGTGGGCTCTATTGATAACCTCACTAACAACTTTAATGACGCCCTGCGCGACACCATTGATAGTGCAGCACCGCTAAAGCTAAAAAGGGCCCCTAAAAGGCGTACCCCATGGTTTACAGAAGAAGCTAAAGCCCAGAAATTATCATGTAGAAAGCTGGAACGCAAATGGCGTGCAACTAAACTTGAGGTTTTCCACCAAGCATGGTGTGATAGTTTAATAACTTATAAACGCATGCTTACCTCAGCTAAAGCTAAATATTACTCAAATCTCTTCCACCTCAACAAAAATGATCCTACATTTTTGTTTAGTACAGTAGCATCGCTAACCCAACAAGGGACTCCTCCCAGTAGCTCCACCCACTCAGCAGATGACTTTATGAATTTCTTTAATAAGAAAATTGAAGTCATTAGAAAAGAGATTAAAGACAATGCATCTCACCTACAACTGGGTTCTATTAACACAAATACGACTGTATATACGACGGATACCGCCCTCCAAAATAGTTTCTCTCTCTTTGATGAAATAACATTGGAGGAATTGTCAAAATGTGTAAATGGGACAAAACAAACAACATGTTTACTTGACCCAATTCCTGGGAAACTTATCAAGGAGCTTTTTGTATTATTAGGTCCATCAGTGTTAAATATTATAAACGTATCACTTTCCTCTGGCACTGTTCCCCTAGCATTCAAAAAAGCGGTTATTCATCCTCTACTCAAAAGACCTAACCTCGATCCTGATCTCTTGGTAAACTACCGGCCGGTGTCCCACCTTCCGTTTATCTCGAAAATCCTCGAAAAAATTGTCGCACAGCAGCTAAATGAACACTTAGCGTCTAACAATCTCTGTGAACCTTTTCAATCCGGTTTCAGGGCAAGTCACTCTACGGAGACAGCCCTCGCAAAAATGACTAATTATCTATTGCTAACGATGGATTCTGATGCTTCATCTATGTTGCTGCTTCTTGATCTTAGCGCCGCTTTCGATACTGTTGATCATAATATTTTATTAGAGCGTATCAAAACGCGTATTGGGATGTCAGACTTAGCCTTGTCTTGGTTTAACTCTTATCTTACTGACAGGATGCAGTGTGTCTCCCATAACAATGTGACCTCGGACTATGTTAAGGTAACATGCGGAGTTCCCCAGGGTTCGGTTCTTGGCCCTGCACTCTTTAGTATTTACATGCTGCCGCTAGGTGACATCATACGCAAATACGGTGTTAGCTTTCACTGTTATGCTGATGACACCCAACTCTACATGCCCCTAAAGCTGACCAACACGCCGGATTATAGTCAGCTGGAGGCGTGTCTTAATGAAATTAAACAATGGATGTCCGCTAACTTTTTGCAACTCAACGCTAAGAAAACGGAAATGCTGATTATCGGTCCTGCTCAACACCGACATCTATTTAATAATACCACTTTAACATTTGACAACCAAACAATTAAACAAGGCGACTCGGTAAAGAATCTGGGTATTATCTTCGACCCAACTCTCTCGTTTGAGTCACACATTAAGAGTGTTACTAAAACGGCCTTCTTTCATCTCCGTAATATCGCTAAAATTCGTTCCATTTTGTCCACAAGCGATGCTGAGATCATTATCCATGCGTTCGTTACATCTCGTCTCGATTACTGTAACGTTTTATTTTCGGGCCTCCCTATGTCTAGCATTAAAAGATTACAGATGGTACAAAATGCGGCTGCTAGACTTTTGACAAAAACAAGAAAGTTTGATCATATTACGCCTATACTGGCTCACTTGCACTGGCTTCCTGTGCACCTAAGATGCGACTTTAAGGTTTTACTACTTACGTATAAAATACTACACGGTCAAGCTCCTGCCTATCTTGCCGATTGTATTGTACCATATGTCCCGGCAAGAAATCTGCGTTCAAAGAACTCCGGCTTATTAGTGATTCCCAGAGCCCAAAAAAAGTCTGCGGGCTATAGAGTGTTTTCTATTCGGGCTCCAATACTATGGAATGCCCTCCCGGTAAAAGTTAGAGACGCTACCTCAGTAGATGCATTTAAGTCTCATCTTAAAACTCATTTGTATACTCTAGCCTTTAAATAGACTCCCTTTTTAGACCAGTTGATCTGCCGTTTCTTTTCTTTTCTTTTCTACTCTGCTCCCAACCCGGGGTGGACCGCTAGCCTGTCCATCAGATGGGGACATCTCTACGCTGCTGACCCGTCTCCGCTCGGGATGGTTCCTGCTGGCCCCACTATGGACTGGACTTTCGCTGATGTGTTGGACTTTCACAATTATATGTCAGACCCACTCGACATCCATTGCTTTCGGTCTCCCCTACATATGCGGTCCTCTCCAAGGTTTCTCATAGTCATTCACATTGACGTCCCACTGGGGTGAGTTTTACTTGCCCGTATGTGGGCTCTGTACCGAGGATGTCGTTGTGGCTTGTACAGCCCTTTGAGACACTTGTGATTTAGGGCTATATAAATAAACATTGATTGATTGATTGATTAAGGTGGTATTATTAAATAGGTGCTGGTGTCTAGCAGGACCGATAATCAGCATTTCCGTTTTTTCTTTGCATTAAGATACAAAAAGTAGCTGGATATCCATTGTTTGATTTCATTTAGACATGCCTCCAGGTGACTACAATCTGGCGTGTTGGTCAGCTTTAGGGGCATGTACAGTTGGGTGTCATCAGCATAATAATAATGTCATCTAGCGACAGCATGTAGATGCTGAAAAGTGCAGGGCCAAGAACCAAACCCATGTTCCACATACTCCAAGGTCACATTGTTATGGGAGACACGTCCTGCACCAATTACATTGAGTTCAAATAATTTGAATAGGAGACATTGATTTGAGATACAAGTGTTTTGACTTTGTCTGTCACAAAGCCAATTAGACTTAGACTTCCTTTTATTGTCATTCAAATTTGAACTTTACAGTACAGATAAGAACAACATTTTGTCACATTAGCTCGTTGTAGTGCAGGATAAAAGAGCAATAATATGCAGATATATAAATAAATAGATTACTGTACAGATAAATATATTGCACTTTTGCATATGCATCCACGTTTATGGATGTATGTTATATAGTCTTTATATTTTCTTTATATTCCAGCGAGTTAATCTGTTTTTGGGGAGGTTACAATTCGGGGGTTAACTTACAATTAAGCTTGTAAATTAAAGTACTATATGGTAATAGTGTTGTAGCATTAGTATGAATGTGAGCAGAAAGTACAGTCGTCCTTTGTCACACGACGTTTCAAATATTGCGGTTTGACCACATAATGGATATTTTGGGGATATATAGACATTTTAAAGCCTATATTTGGTTCAAAATTAAGCACTTTCAAGCATAGAATGGCTACATAAAATACAAATATCAATACTACAGTTGTTTTGGCCACGAGAGGAGATCTATCGTGGCCACTGAATGGCTCAGCCTCAGGCAGCTCTGCTTTATGCTGATAAAACTTTACACTCTTCAAATTGGATTTTAAGAGTGTAAAGATTACTAAAGTGGGTTATTTCATATCAAGAGGGTTCTTATAATGTAAAAAAAAAAAACGCATTCGGAAAGGTCATGAACAATTTTTATTATACTTTATAGTAGCTATGAAAACATTTGATTTATAATCAATAATTATAAATAAATAAAAAACTTTCTTTAATATTTTAGACTTTTGTTAAGGGCTCAGAATAAGGGTTTTAAATTGTGGCACACCCTCCCCTCAGAAATTACCAAGGCTCAATAGCAGAGATGCTATAAGAGGGAAGAGGCAGGGAAAGGAGGATGTTGGTTACCGGACGCTCTGCTTAATGCTGATAAAATGAACACTTGATTCTAAGGAAGGGAACTAACACAATGTTGTGGTTGTGCTGGCATTTACAGAGAAAAAACCCAACCAACTTAATTATTGCATTTTCTTCAGCAACAAGAATAACTGACATATTTTGGAAATATGCATGAATTTGTTCAACATGACAGATACATCTATTGATAATGAATGTGTTTCAGCTCATGACTGTCCCTGTCATCAATATAATACAGTTCACAGAATATTTACTCATCACTTTGTCAACACGCATACAGTATGTCTTTAACATACTCTGTGAGCAACAATTCAAGCACTACATATGATATCCTAAGTGTAAAGTTCATCATAAAATCCATGGTTTAACATCGCAAACAATCATGGTTGGCCACACTGTTTTGAATAAAAATACTTCATGTATACTCAACACTAAAATAACAGTTTCTGCCTTTAGCCCGACACATGCACATTTTTATTTTAAACTTAACATAGAAAATATCTTAAAGAAAGACAAAACACTGATGTCATTTATAGACTATGATAGAGGGAAAACCCCATTGGCCTTGTTTTCCCAATGTTTCCCAGAAGAAGGAGGTATGATAATTGGAGTTGGTTGAATGTAGGAGGGAGTTAAAACACATTTATATATATATTTTTTTTTCACACAAAAAATGTCACATCCATATTTGGAAATGACAATTATTATATAATAACTATATAAAATAAAATTATTATTAGTTCAAATCAATCTGTCTGTTACTAGGAAGTTGTGGATCGTCACACAGTTCCATTATGCTAATGTAATGTTGCACAATCATATAATTTATGTTGTATCAATAGTTGTTTTTTTGGTCCCTTTATTTTCTATTTCTATGTTTGGAAAATGCTGTTTTATTGTAGAATGATTGTGGCTGTGAACGTGCATCGTAAATGCCAAGAGATACAGTCACTTTTATTGCGATTTGGCATTATCTAAACATCATTCAATTTGAACATTGCTTTAACAACATACAATATTTCAAGGTGTCAAAGACGACAAATATGATTGAATAGCCTTTTTTTTCAGTAGGGTTGCCTTTAAGTGCGCCACATTGTACACGTCACACAGGAAGCTGTGCCAGCCAATAGGAAAGAGTCTAACTCACTGTGCCTGTCACGTGGTCTCCGGCTACAACGACTAGGCTACACGATATTGCTAACACGAAACAAGATGGGTACTCACGCATTGGTAACGTTCCTATACATTTTAACTTGATACATTAGTTTTGTTGAAATATGCCAAGTGTTATCAACTAAGTCATGTGCTAATAGAGTGAACGCGGTGGCCGGAGGCAGATTTGCAAAGCAAATTATCTTTACGTGGAACAAACTGTTGGCCACCGAGCTAGCTTCCGTAAGGTTATCTTCTGTTGTGTAGGTTGTGGTGATGTGGAAGTGTCACAGCTCACCTTTTACTTTGCATTTAACACTTTGCTATTTGGCTGCATTTAATTGAGTAATCAAAATAAAGTGACATTTTGTCGATTTCTGGTCAATCCTAAATTGTTTAACTTGTAACTATTTGCGGTATTACACGGAGGCCCCTGAAGGGACATGGTGGGAAAAAATGTTTTGCGAGATCTCGCAATACTTTTGCGAGACTTTGCAAATTGCGAGATCTCGCAAAAGTCTTTTTTTTTCTATGTCAGTGAACCGAAAGTAAAACAGACACAGCGAGAGTGAACCGGAAGTGAAACAGACAACGCGATGGAGGACCCTACCCATCATCTGTGGGAGAAGTTTATTGATTTCTATTTTAGTATTGGCCTAACATATATAGACATCAAATCGTATTATGGTCCCACAACAGAGCACAGATGATGGGTAGGGTCCCGCATGCTCCTGCTCCTCCATCGCTGTTTCACTTCCGGTTCACTGACATAGGAAAAAAAAACTTTTGCGAAATCTCTCAAAAAGTATTGCGAGATCTTGCGATAAGTATTACAAAATCTCGCGATAAGTATTGCGAGATCTCGCGATAAGTATTGCGAGATCTCGCGAAAAGTATTGCGAGATCTTGCGAAAAGTATTGCGAGATCTCACGGAAAGTATCGCGAGATCTCGTGGAAAGTATCGCGAGATCTCGCTAAAAGTATTGCGAGATCTCGCTAAAAGTATTGCGAGATGTCGCAAAACATCCATGTCCCTTTAGGGGCTCAGTAGTATTATGTAACAGAATGACAAAACAATATTTATTAGCAATGTGTTGCTTTACCAGGAACCATCCTTGTACACTGTAAAATCAATTCTCATCCTGGACAACGATGGAGACAGACTTTATGCCAAGGTATGCTATTGTAAATATATTACATTTATTGTTGACATATTTTTTGTAAGTAAGATTCAAAACTCAACTTCCACAAACCAAATAGGATGACCCAAGTTTTGTTCATATGATAAATCTTCCATCCATCCATCCATTTTCTACCGCTTGTCCCTTTCGGGGTCGCGGGGGGGGGGCTGGAGCCTATCTCAGCTGCATTTGGGCGGAAGGCGGGGTACATCCTGGACAAGCCGCCACCTCATCGCAGAGCCAACACAGATAGACAGACAACATTCACACTCACATTCACACACTAGGGACCATTTACTGTTGCCAATCAAACTATCCCCAGGTGCGTGTCTTTGGAGGTGGGAGGAAGCCGAAGTATCGTAATATTAAACATTTTATTCATCCACAGTATTATGATGACACGTACCCCACAGTGAAGGAACAGAAAGCTTTTGAGAAGAACATATTCAACAAAACGCACAGGACTGACAGTAAGAGAAGTCACAATAATAACCAACAATTGAAAATAAGTGCTATTACGTCCCTGAAACTTCTGATTTATTTTTGTGTTCCACTAGGTGAGATAGCATTCCTGGAAGGCCTGACTGTTGTTTACAAGAGCAACATAGACCTCTTCTTTTATGTTATTGGAAGTTCACAAGAAAATGAGGTAATGTTTAATTACATTTGTTTCTTTGCTATTATATTTCTATCAAACGAGGATGGCAACATGGTGCAGGGTTGTTATGTCTGTAGAAGTTGTGACTGAGCATACTTTGAAATCATTATTATTGATTAAATAAGGTGCCACCTTAATTGCTTTGTCTTATAAAAATACATTGTGCATAAAAAAAAAATTACCCTGACCTGCATTCACAAATAAATAAAAAAATATCCCAGCTACATTTGGAAAGTAATTGGTTATATTAGAGTAATTCACAATGTACATTTTTAGAACAGTAGAAATTCACATACTGCGTTTTTTAAGTTAATGTAAATTGATCCCATTTAAAGCTGCAGCGTTATTTTAGTAATCGAGAATTCCAACGATTATTTTGTTGGATTAATCAATATTCCAACATGTATTTGAGGGAAAATAGTTTAAATAAAAAACTAATTCACATTATCAACATTGAAATTGCACTTTTGGAGCACTTGTGCATTTTTATTAGGTACCATACACTCATTAAAATATGATTTAAAGCTACAAAATATAAATCAAAACTTTTCTAATGAAATTAATCGATGAATCATTGCAGCACTAGTCCTATTCAATTTAGTATCAGAATATATATATACAGTATATAATGAATATGACAATGATCCTGCCCACATAGATGTTAGAATGAGTGTGCGCCTAAAAATAAATATGCTCACAAAACAAGTCTAATCAAAGCTTTTCTTAACAGCTTATGCTTATGGCTGTTCTCAACTGCCTTTTTGACTCTCTCAGTCAGATGCTGAGGTATGTCTTTGTTAATTTTTCAAGTTGAATATCCTCTACGTTGTTCCAGAACAAAATCCTTTCTTATTTTTCCTCTACAGAAAAAATGTTGAACGCAGAGCTTTGTTGGAGAATATGGAGGGGCTCTTCCTTGCTGTGGATGAAATCGTAGATGGGGGGTCAGTTAAAAATTATCCTCTTAAAGGGGAACTGCACTTTTTTGTGGAATTTTGCCTATCGTTCACAATCATTATGAAAGACATGATGACCGATGTGTTTTTTTTTTAATGCATTCTAACTCGTTAATAAAAAGTCAGTTTACAGCGCAGCCAATCGGAGGTACTTTATTCCGCCCATAAAACCCAATAAAAAACTATCAAAAAAGCACCAACAATACTCCATTTACATTTCATAACTTGTATATTAACCAAGTATTAGTGATATTATTATAAGCGATAACGCGACAAACAATTTATAGCAGCGCTGTGAACACTAGCGTGTGTCCCTATGTTTACATCATCGAATGGTAAGGTGCTTCCTCATTTTGTTGCTCGTGAAAGTTTATTCTAGATCATAAATCATGCCTCTCACCTGGAAAATAGAAGAATGAGGACGTATTCCGACAAGTTGGTACACTTTGACATCCAATTTAGAACCGGAAATGGTGAGAATGACACGAAAAGATGCTCGGCTCCACCCCCCTTTTCTTCGTGAGGATTATGAGTCTTCATCTAAACGGGAATATATCAACATCCTAATGACAGACATTGTACAGTAAGTGATTTTATGTCTGTTGGCTCTCATGAAGTCTGCAGTGGGTAAAAATCAGTGATGTAGTGGGGGGAAAAAGCGAACGTTGTGATGCATATGTGTAAAATGTACAAAATACATAAATATTAAATGTTATTATGAATGTGCCCATTACTACAACACATATATACTTACAGCATGTATATACAACTTTAATGTAGGCGATTGGATGTTTTTTAAGGGCTTTTATAGGCCGAATAGAGCGACTCCCATAGGCTCCGTGGTAAGCTGACTTTTGATTGCATTTAATTAATAGTTAGAATGCATTAAAAACAATTTTTAATCCGTCATGCCTTTCATAATTATTGTGAACGATAAGAAAAATTCCAAACAAAGTGCAGTTCCCCTTTTTAAGGCTTTCAGAGCTAAAGTGAAGATTGTGTGTTGAGGTTGTGTGTGCTGCCTCCTGCAGGGTGATACTTGAGAGTGACCCCCAGCAAGTTGTACACCGCGTGGCCCTCAGAGTAAGCCTCCTCCTTCTCTTTGTCTTAAACTCTTGGCATTCGGGTTGGCAGACCTACGCCCAAATCATGAATGCCGTCTCTAAGTTATCCGCTTAAGGCTCACTGTTTTGTGTCAGAGAATGCAACATGTGCTCTCCACCCTTACGGTGTAATCTAACCTATTTTCAACTTGCCCCAACACCCTGTTTTTTAAAAGGACACATTAAATATAATATGTAATGTATGAGTATGTGATAATCAACCCAAACTTTTGACTGTGAGCATCAAGGCTAACAACAATGTTGAAATAGTTTGCCAGCTAATGGCACTCTTAACTACAGCTTTCCTTTCACACTTTTTAAAGGTAACAAGTGTTTTGTTGTAAGGCCATTGTGTAAAAAAACAACTACATGACATATACTTAGGAGTTGATTATTTGCATCTTGGCATGAAAAACACAAAGTTCTCTTACCTAAAGTTCAAGTGTTTTAGTCCAGTAAGATTATGTAGGTCAACTCTGATCCCAATTTCGTAAAATGGCGCCCTCTGGTGGCAAGATTTAACTCGTGACACTGGCAACCAACATGTGTAACTACTAACTCTCTTCTCACATACTTCCTAATTTCCTTTAAAAAAATATTTAAAGGTGATCATATTAGGATTTTATTAGACTAATTAGACTGTATTTGGCCCCTAAACTAAAATTAGTCTGGCACCCTTGTCCACATTGTGTTGTATGATATCTGACCATGAACTTATTTGTTCCTTTAGGGGGATGACGTGCCTTTGACTGAACAGACCGTTACTCAGGTTGGTGGGATTTTCCTCCATATCCTTCGTTACAGGGGCCGTACTTATCAAGCTTCTCAGAATTACTCCTAAGAAGTCTGCTAAGAGTTGACTTAAGAGTAAATAAATTCTTCGCTGAAAGCTGCACTTAAAAGTTAGTTATCAAGCGTCTTACTCACACTTTCAGCGAAGTGTAGGACTGAATCTTAAGTGTCACACTCAGAGCTGAATTACGACATGACTATGTGCCGTAAATGGAATTTTAGGTGACGTCATTTCTGTGTCCATTGAAATGACCAATCACGGAAGGGAATCCGTTGTCTAAGAATAAAGAAATATCTTGGAAATATTTAAGTGGACAATGGGAGTGTATATTTTGACAATAAACAACAAAATAATACAAAACAAACTAGTCCCCGCCGGCACTCACGCTACCGCTCCCTCTCTTCTGTCGCCCACACACTCACTGACGTCACTCACCTCACGGCCACACACATACGCTACTGTCATAACATTTTCTTTCCAATTCATTAATTAGGCAACTAATTTGAAACTGGTGTGGGTGGCTCTATATATACTAGCCCACTGCAGCCACATGCAGAAATCAACATGGAATCGAAAAGTATTAAATCTGTGACAAAAATAATACCCGCTCTGTCCAAACGATACCATTTGATCAGCTGCTCGTCATCAAACAAATCCAGAACATCGTTCCGCTCCCTGAATGTTCGCGCACGTCTCTCTCGCCTCAGTGCCATCCCCCGCTGGCAACTCCTAACCACTTAAGACACCTCTGAAGGTCTCTTAAATATCGTGGAGAGTAGGAGTGATTCTTAGACTTAAGAACATTGATAAAAAGCTTTTATTCTTAAGTTTGAGAGTAGGACTACATTTCGCAAATTCTCAGGACTTAAGTGTAAAATGGCACTCTAAGAAGCTTGATAAGTACGGCCCCAGATCTTTACTTGCAGACTTGGTTATTTTAGAAACAAGCTGTAATTAGATGGAGACAAATAATTGGAATAAAGGCTTAATCAGACAAATAATGCTTCATATAAACATGTCAGTTAGAAGATTCTGATTCGATAAGGTCCATAAAGAAAACATTTTTTATTCCGAGTTCCAACGAGAGGGGTTATTTATGCCGATTGTTATTCTGAATGGTGTCCATGTCTTTGCAGTCAGGGTAAAATCACCTTCACCGCGCATGTGCGCTACGTCAGCATTTGAGATAGACGGATGTTTATCGCCTATAAGAAAACATGGCAGGAGGGAAGCAGAATTGGTCTTGCTGACATAACCTTTCTGTTAGAAACGTTAAGATAACTCAGGATTGTTGGACGCCTTGATTGTTGAAAAGTTAGAAACACATAGATGTACAAAACAGTTCATAAAAAACTGCAGCAAGCCAGACTACACCGAACTGTCGACCAAATAAAAACATTGTTCGAACAGTTTGAAGGCTTCTTATTACAAAGTTAAACGTCAAACTGGTGTAAGTGGTACTGACGCCTTTAGCTTTCAGTTTTACCGTCTGATAGATTACTTTATTGTCAAACTTGTCTTGTAACGGTGTGGATGTCGGTTTGCAGCGACATCCAAACAGTCGCTTTGGCGCCACGTCACATCTATGAAATCCCGCCCGGCGATCCTGATTGGTTAATTATTTTTTGTTATCTGGAAGAAGCTTGCAATGCCTTCGAGCCCAGACCTTTGTGTTGAGCTTAGCGAACTACAAGGGTCTGGCGAGAGTCAGGTTACACAAACGCACCCATCTGCTGAAACCGATGAAAAGCGTGAATGCTTTTGAAGCATGCACATGGGGATTTATCGGAAAACTTACCGACTTAATTTTAATTTATTATCTGTTAATGAACTTATCAAATATCGGCCCAGGCCTCGTGGTAACACAGTATTATCACGGATCTTGTGGCGTCAATGCAGAGGAGGCTGCCGTTGTTTAAAGGCATTTTGAACACGGCCTATTTCAGACTGCCATCAAATATTGAACTTGTTAAATTTTTTGTCGTGTCTCCGCTGGATGAGTGACGGATGACCATGTTTTGTGTTCAATGTTAACACCGTCTTTGGCGGAGCACAGTGAATGGCCGAACTGCCGTTCTAAACAGGCAATGCGTGAACGCCCCTTCAGATAACACCTGTTAATGTTACATTATTTCAAGTTAACTAACATTATCCAAGTAAAACTTATTGGGAAACCGTTACCAGCCTTCAAGTGCCAGTTTGTTTACAAAGATCCTAGGTACAGTATTGTGCACACATTTTAGGCAGGTGTTAAAAAGAAGCAGTAAGAATGCTTTCAAACATGGAGGTGTTAATTGTTGTTGGATCGGATTGGAGAAATGTTGCGCATGTAAACATGGTTATAGTAGCATTCTACACTTTTTCTGAAGCGTGCATTCATTCAAACTGCAAATAAACAATTTGCATGGTGTAATATTTGCACTGAAACTGTAAAGTTAAGAACAATGTGATGTAGAAATACCATGTACTAACACACATTTGCATGGCAACTGTTTATGTGAGTGTTTATACACGTGCAGATTTAAGAAGTCTTAATGCAATGATAATAATACATACGTTTAGTTACCTTTTGATGTTACCCTAAACCAGGGGTCGGCAACCTTTACCACTCAAAGAGCCATTTTGGCAAGTTTCACAAATTAAAGAAAGTAATGGGAGCCACAAAAAAATGTCTAAAATTTAAAATGAAAAACACCGCATACAAAGCTTAAATGCTTTGTGCTATGTTAACCAGGGGTCTCCGACACACGCACCAGCACGCACTTTGATGTGGAAATTTGATGTTATACTTGCCAACCCTCTCATTTATCCCGGGAGACTCCCGAATATCAGAGCGTGATGACACTGCAATTGGCACCCTCTGCGGTCTGCCCTAACAGTGTACCTGCTCGACCACATGTAGAATGCAGCTTCAGTTTGCTCACGTAATTGACAGCAAGGCTACTACCTCAGCAGCCACACATCTTACACTGACGGTACCAATACCCAGAATCCCATGCAGCCCCAACTCTTCCGCTCAACCAACGCACGGAAGGGGGGGGGGGGGGGTTTGATGTGTGGGGGGATTTGGTGGTAGCGGGGGTGTATAATGTAGACCGGAAGAGTTAGGGCTGCATGGGATTCTGGGTAATGGTTGTGTTGTGTTTATGTTGTGTTACGGTGGGATGTTCTCCAGAAATGTATTTTTCATTCTTTTTTGGTGTGGGTTCACAGTGTGGCGCATATTTGTAACGTAACAATGTTAAAGTTGTTTGATATGGCTACCGTCAGTGTAAGCTGTGTGGCTGATGAGTAAGTATGCTTTGCTGTCCCCTGTGTGTGCAAGGAATAACAACATGCGGCTGGACTGGCACGCTATATGTAAATGCTATAGAGGACAATTACTGCAGTGCAATTAGGGCACGCCCTTTATTTAGTAATTAGAGTGTAAATAGGATTATTTTTTCCCTGGGAGTAATCTATGAGAGACACTGAGATCCATAAATCTCCTGGGAAAATCGGGGGGGTCGGCATGTATGTAGCTGAGCCGCATCAGAGTGGTCAAGGAGCCGCATGCGGCTCCGGAGCCGCGGGTTGCCGACCCCTGCCCTAAACGCACCATATTTCCAATGTATATATTTTAGTGGTTGTCATCCTGTTATAAATAGTATTTATTCAACAACAGTGATCAGTATATTTCGGAGTTTGAATTTGTGATTTGAAACGAATTTCACTTCCCAGGTCCTACAGTCTGCCAAAGAACAGATTAAGTGGTCCCTTCTACGATAGTCTGACCAGAAGATCCACTGTACAGCACTGATCCACATCCTCCTTATTCCTCTCCTACAATCACAGCTTGACACATCCAGTCATACCTCCACTTCAATTTTGAATACTTTTTTGTGTGACATTTAGAACAGCAGGATAAAAAGATAAGGTGTACATTCCAGTACGCGGGTTGAACTGTTTTAATTATGTAAATCAGCGTATTGCTCCATGACATCTTATAAACCTTATTGTAACCGGGGACAACATTCCACGCCTTTCCCCCACTTTTGCTTTATCATGTGTTGTCATTGTTTTGTGATGAATCATTTTGCATTACGCCTCCTAACATGTACATCATGTACTGCAATGTTCATCACCGGTTTCCAGGGATTATTTTAACTTGCCTTCTTCCATCATCACACAATTTTAATAAATGTTTGTTGATGCTGTCTAAAAATGTGCTGCGCATTGTGTCGTTTTCCTGAACAAGATGTGTTTTCATTGTGTAATGATTTACATTTATGTAACAAATTTAGCTTATCAGCGGTCCCCTGAGTGTCTTTAGTCCTTTATGGTTTTAACAACCTAATAGGAGTGAGGGCTCCATCTGCTGGTGTGTGTATCACGGTGCAATACGTCCTCCAGTGACCTAATGCTGAGGCTGTACAGTATTTTTCATGCATTTAATGGAGTCATACTTGAAGTTGACCCATTCATTCATTACTCCTTGGTAGAGCCAGCTTGTATCATAAATTGCATATGCAGCTTCCTTAATGCATCCCTAATTGCTGAGACTGTACAGTTTTATGCAGGCGCATACATTTTAAGGCGTCATACTTGATCCATTCATTCATCCCTCCTTGGTAACGCCACCATGTACCATAAATCGTATGTGTTTCCTTCAATGCACCCCCACCTTTATACTGTCCCACACCTATTTTAATGCAAATAAGGGATAGGCAGCAGACTGAAATATCAAAATAGGCACTAGATTATATTACTACTATATGACAAATATTGGAGAGAATAGATGAAATGATGTATGCCTTCTTGCAAAATATGTGTCCACACAGTGCATGCAAACTGATATGTTACAGTCGCATTTGTCAGTAGTAAAGTTTATGCCTCCTTTCTTTGACAGAATAGGAAAAACATTTACAACTTATATGGTCATTTCTGCAACTGGCCATGTTTTTATACCTGGCAATTTGTTCTAGACATCAAAGCATAAAACATGTATGGTTGAGAGCGTTAACCAAAAAGCATGACACGCATTAACGGTAATGTCAGACTGGGAAATAAAACTTTATGGCTCAAGAAAAAATGTTGTAGATCTCTTCCACTGGTGAAAAAAAAAAAGATCAAATAAAAGTGGCATTTCCCCTACTCAGTGTAAACGTATATCATTGATTGGAACTAATTGCCTGGATCAGTGTACATGTCAGCACCGATTGTTCACTTAAAATCCTACTGGTTTCACTTACTGTATGTCTGGAACTCAAATTACAGTCTAAAGGCTAGATTATACCCTACACCTCACAAAAGTGAGTATACACTCACATTTCACAAACATTTTGTCAAGGCACAATACTAGAAGAATACAACTTCTAATTTAAAGTAGTCAGTGTATAGTATAACTACTGTCCTTTGGCAATAGTCAACATATAGCCATTATTGCCTGAATAGCTGATCACACAAATGAGTACAGTGAACATGTCCAAATTGTGTACAAAGTTGAATATTTATATTGTTGTCTGCCACTGCCTTAATCCTCTTGAACAGGAACTTCACCAGAGCTGCAAAGGTTATTGAAATCTTCTACTCCATAATGACGTCTGGATTCATGTATGGAGAATCAGTATTTCCACTACATCACCTTCACCTTTCTCAGCAATAACTTCATTCAACACTCACCTTGGATGTGTGTTTGGGCTTATTTTGTTAGAAAACTGACCCACATCCACCCATCATTTTTTAGGTATGTTAACCAAGAGACAGACAAACCATCGAACATTTTCATTTTTTTTCATTTATTTATTTATTTCAGGCAATGACATAAAAAAGTACAAAGTTGACAACACATAATAATGTAAATTAATATAGTGCAAAAGGTAATGTATATGTAATGCATGATTGTCCAGTTTTGCCTGAAAGGGTGTGGGAAGAAGATCATTTATTTAATCCCACCCCCAGTTCTCCATTCAATGATTATTCATATGAGTTTCACTCTTACTTTGTTCAAGGATTATAATACAGATGTTGTATCAAAGTGGCATTACCACAGGTAACAATAATTGTTACACTGAACAATAATTTGTATCAACAATGTAAGAATAATAAAAATACCAACAATGGTAATAGACAAAATACCAACAATGGTAATAGACAACATAGTCCATCCATCCATTTTCTACCGCTTATTCCCTTCGGGGTCGCGGGGGGCGCTGGAGCCTATCTCAGCTACAATCGGGCGGAAGGCGGGGTACACCCTGGACAAGTCGCCACCTCATCGCAGGGCCAACACAGATAGACAGACAACATTCACACTCACATTCACACACTAGGGCCCATTTAGTGTTGCCAATCAACCTATCCCCAGGTGCATGTTTTTTTGTGGTGGGAGGAAGCCGGAGTACCCGGAGGGAACCCACGCAGTCACGGGGAGAACATGCAAACTCCACACAGAAAGACAACATAGTAATAATGGTAATAGACAACATAGCAATAATGGTAAGGAAACATTGAGCACATGTTAACACTTTGAGACAGAGTACATCAGCAGGTCAAATTAAAACAAAAAACAAAATGTAACTTTCTGGCTGAGAAAATTGAAGCAAATTGTCAAGAGGTTCACTCTGCATCAGTCTCAGCAACTGTGCACAATAGTTCTCTTGTGAAAGTACAAACCCCGTTTCCATATGAGTTGGGAAATTGTGTTAGATGTAAATATAAACGGAATACAATGATTTGCAAATCCTTTCCAACCCATATTCAATTGAATGCACTACAAAGACAAGAAATTTGATGTTCAAACTCATAAACATTATTTTTTTTTGCAAATAATAACTAACTTAGAATTTCATGGCTGCAACACGTGCCAAAGTAGTTGGGAAAGGGCATGTTCACCACTGTGTTACATGGCCTTTCCTTTTAACAACACTCCGTAAACGTTTGGGAACTGAGTAGACACATTTTTTAAGCTTCTCAGATGGAATTCTTTCCCATTCTTGCTTGATGTACAGCTTAAGTTGTTCAACAGTCCGGGGGTCTCCGTTGTGGTATTTTAGGCTTCATAATGCGCCACACATTTTCAATGGGAGACAGGTCTGGACTACAGGCAGGCCAGTCTAGTACCCGCACTCTTTTACTATGAAGCCACGTTGATGTAACACGTGGCTTGGCATTGTCTTGCTGAAATAAGCAGGGGCGTCTATGGTAACGTTGCTTGGATGGCAACATATGTTGCTACAAAACCTGTATGTCCCTTTCAGCATTAAAGGCGCCTTCACAGATGTGTAAGTTACCCATGTCTTGGGCACTAATACACCCCCATACCATCACAGATGCTGGCTTTTCAACTTTGCGCCTATAACAATCCAGATGGTTCTTTTCCTCTTTGGTCCGGAGGACACAACGTCCACAGTTTCCAAAAACAATTTGAAATGTGGACTCGTCAGACCACAGAACACTTTTCCACTTTATATCAGTCCATCTTAGATGAGCTCAGGCCCAGCGAAGCCGACAGCTTTTCTGGGTGTTGTTGATAAACGGTTTTCGCCTTGCATAGGAGAGTGTTAACTTGCACACACAGATGTAGCGACCAACTGTAGTTACTGACAGTGGGTTTCTGAAGTGTTCCTGAGCCCATGTGGTGATATCCTTTACACACTGATGTCACTTGTTGATGCAGTACAGCCTGAGGGACCGAAGGTCACGGGCTTAGCTGCTTACGTGCAGTGATTTCTCCAGATTCTCTGAACCCTTTGATGATATTACGGACTGTAGACGGTGAAATCCCTAAATTCCTTGCAATAGCTGGTTGAGAAAGGTTTTTCTTAAACTGTTCAACAATTTGTTCACGCATTTGTTGACAAAGTGGTGACCCTCGCCCCATCCTTGTTTGTGAATGACTGAGCATTTCATGGAATCTACTTTTATACCCAATCATGGCACCCACTTGTTCCCATTTTGCCTGTTCACCTGTGGGATGTTCCAAATAAGTGTTTGATGAGCATTCTTCAACTTTATCAGTATTTATTGCCACCTTTCCCAACTTCTTTGTCACGTGTTGCTGGCATCAAATTCTAAAGTTAATTATTATTTGCAAAAAAAAAAAAAGTTTATCAGTTTGAACATCAAATATGTTGTCTTTGTAGCATATTCAACTGAATATGGGTTGAAAATGATTTGCAAATCATTGTATTCCGTTTATATTTACATCTAACACAATTTCCCAACTCATATGGAAACGGGGTTTGTATATAAACAGAGTGAACCCTCTCATCCACTCTTTTTGTCTCTGTGGGTGGAGGCCAGCGTGGCCGCGAGCATACACACATAGAAAAGCAAGGAAAACGTAAAATAAAATACTAGAAATTATCTGGATCACCCCCACAATCTAATCACTTATTCCATTCAGACATAAAAATCCGCCTACAACATTTTTAAATTACCCGAAAAATACAAAATGGTTTGTTCTACCTGGATAGCGGAAAAGCTAACAGGGAACACTTCACTCAAAACGGACGCCATAACATCATCAAATTTCACCAATAAGCATGTAAACACAGCACCAACATTTTGGAATCAGGATGAGGTTATAGAAGAAAGTTAAACATATCAATCTACCTGTGGCAGCATAGGATAAAGTTATGGACAAGTTTCCCCTTTGCATCTCATTGCCCATAACTGTGGTGCATTCAAAGACCCTAAGTTAAAGGCCTACTGAAACCCACTACTACCGACCACGCAGTCTGATAGTTTATATATCAATGATGAAATCTTAACATTGCAACACATGCCAATACGGCCGGGTTAACTTATAAAGTGACATTTAAAATTTCCCGGGAAAAAGCCGGCTGAAACGTCGCGGTATGATGACGTATGCGCGTGACGTAGTCAGTTAAACGGAAGTTATGGTACCCCGTAGAATCCTATACAAAAAGCTCTGTTTTCATTTCATAATTCCACAGTATTCTGGACATCTTTTGCAATTTGTTTAATGAACAATGAAGGCTGCAAAGAAGACAGTTGTAAGTGGGATCGGTGTATTAGCAGCGGACTACAGCAACACAACCAGGAGGACTTTGTTGGAGAGCAGGCGCGCTAGCCGGCGACCTCACCTTGACTTCCTACGTCTCCGGGCCGCCAAACGCATCGGGTGAAGTCTTTCGTCCTTCCGCCGATCGCTGGAACGCAGGTGAGCACGGGTGTTGATGAGCAGATGAAGGCTGGCTGGCGCAGGTGGAGAGCTAATGTTTTTAGCATAGCTCTGTGAGGTCCCGTTGCTAAGTTAGCTTCAATGGCGTCGTTAGCACAGCATTGTTAACCTTCGCCAGCCTGGAAAGCATTAACCGTGTATTTACATGTCCACGGTTTAATAGTATTGGTGATTTTCTATCTATCCTTCCAGTCAGGGGTTTATTTTTTTTGTTTCTATATGCAGTTAAAGCACGATGCTATCACGTTAGCTCGTAGCTAAAGCGTTTCGCCGATGTATTGTAGTGGAGATAAAAGGCACTGAATGTCCATTTCGCGTTCTCGACTCTCATTTTCAAGAGGATATAGTATCCGAGGTGGTTTAAAATACAAATCCGTGATCCACAATAGAAAAAGGAGAGAGTGTGGAATCCAATGAGCCAGCTTGTACCTAAGTTACGGTCAGAGCGAAAAAAAACATGTATTTCACTGCATTCTAGTCCGTCACTCTAACGTTCCTCGTCCACGAATCTTTCATCCTCGCTCAAATTAATGGGGTAATGGTCCAAATAGCTCTAGCTGCGTTGAAAACAATAGGAAAATATGAGGGAGTGAGCAACTGACAACGTCACGCTACTTCCGGTAGGGGCAAAGTTTTTTTTTATCAGCGACCAAAAGTTGCGAACTTTATCGACGTTGTTCTATACTAAATCCTTTCAGCAAAAATATGGCAATATCGCAAAATGATCAAGTATGACACATAGAATGGATCTGCTATTCCCGTTTAAATAAAAAAATTCATTTCAGTAGGCCTTTAAAGTTAGAAAGAGGTGTGTTACGACTTTATAAAGACAGGGAAGGCTTAACTCCCAAGAGATACACAAATAATCAGTTTAGTAAAGATGTACTATTATAGTTGATATTATCCACTGATGATAATCCTATGTGTATCAGCTAATCTCACTTTACTGAAGTGAAGGAACATTTTACATATTTATATTCATATTTAAGTGAATAATGACATATATGATAATTTAACTTCATATTCTGGCTGCTTTATAGTCAATTTTTTACCACTTTTTTGTTAATATCTATAAATAAATAGACATTTAAATATATAAATATATAATATGTACACTACCATTCAAAAGTTTGGGGTCAACCAAACAGTTTTGTGGAATAGCCTTCATTTCTAACAACAAGAATAGACTGTCGAGTTTCAGATGAAAGTTCTCTTTTTCTGGCCATTTTGAGCGTTTAATTGACCCCACAAATGTGATGCTCCAGAAACTCAATCTGCTCAAAGGAAGGTCAGTTTTGTAGCTTCTGTAACAAGCTAAACTGTTTTCAGATGTGTGAACATGATTGCGCAAGGGTTTTATAATCATCAATTAGCCTTCTGAGCCAATGAGCAAACACATTGTACCATTAGAACACTGGAGTGATAGTTGCTGGAAATGGGCCTCTATACACCTATGTAGATATTGCACCAAAAACCAGACATTTGCAGCTAGAATAGTCATTTACCATATTAGCAATGTATAGAGTGTATTTCTTTAAAGTTAAGACTAGTTTAAAGTTATCTTCATTGAAAAGTACAGTGCTTTTCCTTAAAAAATAAGGACATTTCAATGTGACCCCAAACTTTTGAACGGTAGTATATATATATATATATATATATATATATATATATATATATATATATATATATATATATATATATATATATATATATATATATATATATATATATATATATATATATAAATACAAATACATGTTTTGGACACTCGGGTGAAGAGAGGGGCGGAGCTTTCTACCGATCACCACCTGGTGGTGAGTTGGCTGCGATGGTGGGGGAGGATGCCGGACAGACCTGGCAGGCCCAAACGCATTGTGAGGGTTTGCTGGGAACGTCTGGCAGAGTCTCCTGTCAGAGAGAGTTTCAATTCCCACCTCCGGAAGAACTTTGAACATGTCACGAGGGAGGTGCTGGACATTGAGTCCGAGTGGACCATGTTCCGCACTTCTATTGTCGAGGCGGCTGATTGGAGCTGTGGCCGCAAAGTAGTTGGTGCCTGTCGTGGCGGTAATCCTAGAACCCGTTGGTGGACACCGGCGGTGAGGGATTCCGTCAAGCTGAAGAAGGAGTCCTATCGGGTTCTTTTGGCTCATAGGACTCCTGAGGCAGCGGACAGGTACCGACAGGCCAAGCGGTGTGCGGCTTCAGCGGTCGCGGAGGCAAAAACTCGGACATGGGAGGAGTTCGGGAAAGCCATGGAAAACGACTTCCGGACGGCTTCGAAGCGATTCTGGACCACCATCCGCCGCCTCAGGAAGGGGAAGCAGTGCACTATCAACACCGTGTATGGTGAGGATGGTGTTCTGCTGACCTCGACTGCGGATGTTGTGGATCGGTGGAGGGAATACTTCGAAGACCTCCTCAATCCCACCAACACGTCTTCCTATGAGGAAGCAGTGCCTGGGGAATCTGCGGTGGGCTCTCCTATTTCTGGGGCTGAGGTTGCTGAGGTAGTTAAAAAGCTCCTCGGTGGCAGGGCCCCGGGGGTGGATGAGACCCGCCCGGAGTTCCTTAAGGCTCTGGATGCTGTGGGGCTGTCTTGGTTGACAAGACTCTACAGCATCGCGAGGACATCGGGGGCGGTACCTCTGGATTGGCAGACCGGGGTGTTGGTTCCTCTCTTTAAAAAGGGGAACCGGAGGGTGTGTTCTAACTATCGGGGGATCACACTCCTCAGCCTTCCCGGTAAGGTCTATTCAGGTGTACTGGAGAGGAGGCTACGCCGGATAGTCGAACCTCGGATTCAGGAGGAACAGTGTGGTTTTCGTCCTGGTCGTGGAACTGTGGACCAGCTCTATACTCTCGGCAGGGTCCTTGAGGGTGCATGGGAGTTTGCCCAACCAGTCTACATGTGCTTTGTGGACTTGGAAAAGGCATTCGACCGTGTCCCTCGGGAAGTCCTGTGGGGAGTGCTCAGAGAGTATGGGGTATCGGACTGTCTGATTGTGGCGGTCCGCTCCCTGTATGATCAGTGCCAGAGTTTGGTCCGCATTGCCGGCAGTAAGTCGGACACGTTTCCAGTGAGGGTTGTACTCCGCCAAGGCTGCCCTTTGTCACCGATTCTGTTCATAACTTTTATGGACAGAATTTCTAGGCGCAGTCAAGGCGTTGAGGGGATCTGGTTTGGTGGCTGCGGGATTAGGTCTCTGCTTTTTGCAGATGATGTGGTCCTGATGGCTTCATCTGGCCAGGATCTTCAGCTCTCACTGGATCGGTTCGCAGCTGAGTGTGAAGCGACTGGGATGAGAATCAGCACCTCCAAGTCAGAGTCCATGGTTCTCGCCCGGAAAAGGGTGGAGTGCCATCTCCGGGTTGGGGAGGAGATCTTGCCCCAAGTGGAGGAGTTCAAGTACCTCAGAGTCTTGTTCACGAGTGAGGGAAGAGTGGATCGTGAGATCGACAGGCGGATCGGTGCGGCGTCTTCAGTAATGCGGGCGCTGTATCGGTCCGTTGTGGTGAAGAAGGAGCTCAGCCGCAAGGCAAAGCTCTCAATTTACCGGTCGATCTACGTTCCCATCCTCACCTATGGTCATGAGCTTTGGGTTATGACCGAAAGGACAAGATCACGGGTACAAGCGGCCGAAATGAGTTTCCTCCGCCGGGTGGCGGGTCTCTCCCTTAGAGATAGGGTGAGAAGCTCTGTCATCCGGGAGGAGCTCAAAGTAAAGCCGCTGCTCCTCCACATCGAGAGGAGCCAGATGAGGTGGTTCGGGCATCTGGTCAGGATGCCACCCGAACGCCTCCCGAGGGAGGTGTTTAGGGCACGTCCGACCGGTAGGAGGCCACGGGGAAGACCCAGGACATGTTGGGAAGACTATGTCTCCCGGCTGGCCTGGGAACGCCTCGGGATCCCCCGGGAAGAGCTAGACGAAGTGGCTGGGGAGAGGGAAGTCTGGGCTTCCCTGCTTAGGCTGCTGCCCCCGCGACCCGACCTCGGATAAGCGGAAGAAGATGGATAGATGGATGGATGGATATAAATACATATACACACTTTTGGTATAAATTTTAAAAATATATACATATATGAATATGTAAATATATATATATATATTGTGTTTTTTAACCTTTTTTGAGCTGAGCCAAGGCACATTTTTTGCGTTGAAAAAATCCTGAGGCACACCACCAGCAGAAATCATTAAAAAAGGAAACTCAGTTGACAGTAAAAAGTCGTTGTCGCAATTGTTGGATATGACTTTACACCATAACCAACCATGCATCACTATAGCTCTTGTCTCAAAGTAGGTGTACTGTCACCACCTGTCACATCACGCCTTATTTTTTGCTGTTTTCCTGTGTGTAGTGTTTTAGTTCTTGTCTTGCGCTGCTATTTTGGTGGCATTTTCTCTTTTTTTGGTATTTTCCTGTAGCAGTTTCATGTATTCCTTTCAGCGATATTTCCCGCATCTACTTTGTTTTAGCAATCAAGAATATTTCAGTTGTTTTTATCCTTCTTTGAGGGGACATTGTTGATTGTCATGTCATGTTCGGATGTACATTGTGGACGCCGTCTTTGCTCCACAGTAAGTCTTTGCTGTCGTCCAGCATTCTGTTTTTGTTTACTTTGTAGCCAGTTCAGTTTTAGTTTCGTTCTGCATAGCCTTCCTTAAGCTTCAATGCATTTTCTTAGGGGCACTCACCTTTTGTTTATTTTTGGTTTAAGCATTAGACACCTTTTTACCTGCACCCTGCTTCCCGCTGTTCCCGACATCTACTAAGCAATTAGCTACCTGCTGTCACCTACTGATATGGAAGAGTATTACACGGTTACTCTGCCCAGCTCTAGACAGCACCGACACTCAACAACAACACAACATTTGCAGACTATAATTACTGGTTTGCAAAATTTAGTTTTAACCTAAGTAGGTGAAATTAGATAATCTACCACGACACACCAGACTGTATCTCACGGCACACTAGTGTGCCGCGGCACAGTGGTTGAAAAACACTGCACTACGCTATAATAAGGTAACGTAGTATATCTAAAATATATATAATATTTGTATATATATAAAATATATATAATATTTGTGTATATATATATATATATATATATATATATATATAGGCCACCTACTCAGTGGCCTAGTGGTTAGAGTGTCCGCCCTGAGATTGGTAGGTTGTGAGTTCAAACCCCGGCCGAGTCATACCAAAAGACTATAAAAATGGGACCCATTACCTCCCTGCTTGGCACTCAGCATCAAGGGTTGAAATTGAGGGTTAAATCACCAAAAATTATTCCCGGGCGCGGCACCGCTGCTGCCCACTGCTCCCCTCACCTCCCAGGGGGTGATGAAGGGGATGGGTCAAAATATAGAGGACAAATTTCACCACACCTAGTGTGTGTGTGACAATCATTGGTACTTTAACTTAAATTTTAACTTAATATATATATGGGAATAAGCAGTAGAAAATGGATGGATGGATGGATGGATGGATGTGTGTGTGTGTGTGCGCATGTGTATGGTTGAAACCAGCTTTTTTAAACACATGTTAGAACCTTAATTAAGTTTTTCACTTTTAAAGATTAATTTAACAAATCGAGATAAACCCCCTAAATTATATATATATATATATATATATATATATATATATATATATATAATATATATATATATATATATATATATATATATATATATATATATATATATATATATATATATATATATATATATATATATATACATGTATGTATATATTTTTATGTATATATATATATATATATATATATATATATATATATATATATATATATATATATATATATATATATATATATATACATACATACATGTATGTATATATTTTTATATATATATATACATACATACATACATACTGTACATACATACATACATGTATGTATATATCTATATATATATGTGTGTGTGCGCATGTGTATGATTGAAACCAGCTTTTTTAAACACATGTTAGAACATTAATTAAGTTTTTGACTTTTTAAAGATTAATTTAACATATCGAGATAAACCCCCTAAATTATATATATATATATATATATATATATATATATATATATATATATATATATATATATATATATATATATATATATATATATATATATATATATATATATATATATATATATATACTACCGTTCAAAAGTTTGGGGTCACATTGAAATGTCCTTATTTTTGAAGGAAAAGCAGTGTACTTTTCAATGAAGATAACTTTAAACTAGTCTTAACGTTAAAGAAATACACTCTATACATTGCTAGTGTGGTAAATGACTATTCTAGCTGCAAATGTCTGTTTTTTGGTGCAATATCTACATAGGTGTATAGAGGCCCATTTCCAGCAACTATCACTCCAGTGTTCTAATGGTACAATGTGTTTGCTCATTGGCTCAGAAGGCTAATTGATGATTATAAAACCCTTGTGCAATCATGTTCACACATCTGAAAACAGTTTAGTTCGTTACAGAAGCTACAAAACTGACCTTCCTTTGAGCAGATTGAGTTTCTGGAGCATCACATTTGTGGGGTCAATGAAACGCTCAAAATGGCCAGAAAAAGAGAACTTTCATCTGAAACTCGACAGTCTATTCTTGTTCTTAGAAATGAAGGCTATTCCACAAAATTGTTTGGGTGACCCCAAACTTTTGAACGGTAGTGTATATATACATACATACATACATACATACATGTATGTATATATTTTTATATAAATATACATACATACATACATACATACATGTATGTATATATCTATATATATGTGTGTGTGTGTGTGTATATATGGATATTATAAAATTTAACAAAACCAAATTACAATGACCAAATATTTAGGGCGATTATCTAGGTATGTAACTAAGGTTTTAACATGTGTTTTAAAAAGCTGGTTTCAACCAAATCCATGCAATAATTAGCTTTTGAGTGTATGTAAACATATCAGAATTTAGTGCCCCGCCCCTTTAGATACAAGAGCGTGAACATAAACTCACAAATTAGAAATGGTCCAAATCAGACCCAAAATCTCATCAGTTGTTCTTTATGCCATTTCATTTAAGTTTAATCAAAATCAGACCATAACTTCATTAGGTTTTTTTGTTGACTAACTGACAAATGGTAAGTATATAACCTCCCGACAGAGTTTGTAGGTCTGCTATTTATGTTTTTTTGGAAGGTGTCTGTTTAACTAAATTAAACAATTTGTCCACTAGAGGACACTGACACATTTATATTTCATTTAAAGGCCTACTGAAATGAATTTTTTTTATTTAAACGGGGATAGCAGATCTTTTCTATGTGTCATACTTGATCATTTCGCGATATTGCCATATTTTTGCTGAAAGGATTTAGTATAGAACAACGACGATAAAGATTGCAACTTTTGGTATCTGATAAAAAAAAGGCTTGCCCCTACCGGAAGTAGCGTGACGTAGTCAGTTGAACATATACGCAAAGTTCCCTATTGTTTACAATGATGGCCGCATGAAGTGAGAGAGATTCGGACCGAGAAAGCGACAATTTCCCCATTAATTTGAGCGAGGATGAAATATTTGTGGATGAGTAAAGTGCAAGTGAAGGACTAGTGGGGAGTTGAAGCTATTCAGATAGGGAAGATGCTATGAGAGCCGGGGGTGACCTGATATTCAGCTGGGAATGACTACAACAGTAAATAAACACAAGACATATATATACTCTATTAGCCACAACACAACCAGGCTTATATTTAATATGCCACAAATTAATCCTGCATAAAAACACCTACGTGTTTGTTATGCTAGCTCCTCTGCTAGCTCCTAGCTCCATAGAACACGCCAATACAATTCAAACACCTGATCAACACACACAATCACTCAGCCCAAAAGACCGTTCACCTAACCCAAGGTTCATAAAGCTTATATATTTTTAAAAAGTTACGTACGTGACGCGCACATACGGTCAAGCTATCAAATGTTTAGCAGCCAAGGCTGCATACTCACGGTACCTGATATTCAGCTGGGAATGACTACAACAGTAAATAAACACAAGACATATATATACTCTATTAGCCACAACACAACCAGGCTTATATTTAATATGCCACAAATTAATCCTGCATAAAAACACCTGCGTGTTTGTTATGCTAGCTCCTAGCTACTATGCTAGCTCCTAGCTCCATAGAACACGCCAATACAATTCAAACACCTGATCAACACACACAATCACTCAGCCCAAAAGACAGTTCACCTAACCCAAGGTTCATAAAGCTCATATATTTTTAAAAAGTTACGTACGTGACGCGCACGTACGGTCAAGCTATCAAATGTTTAGCAGCCAAGGCTGCATACTCACGGTACCTGGTATTCAGCTGGGAATGACTAAAACAGTAAATAAACACAAGACATATATTTACTCTATTAGCCACAACACAACCAGGCTTATATTTAATATGCCACAAATTAATCCTGCATAAAAACACCTGCGTGTTTGTTATGCTAGCTCCTAGCTCCTATGCTAGCTCCTAGCTCCATAGAACACGCCAATACAATTCAAACACCTGATCAACACACACAATCACTCAGCCCAAAAGACCGTTCACCTAACCCAAGGTTCATAAAGCTTATATATTTAAAAAAAAGTTACGTACATACGCAAAAAAAAGTTGCGCACATACGGTCAAGCGATCAAATGTTTAGAAGCCAAAGCTGCATACTCACAGTAGCACGTCTGCATCTTTGTCATCCAAATCAAAGTAATCCTGGTAAGAGTCTGTGTTGTCCCAGTTCTCTACAGGCGTCTGTGTATCGAAGTCAAAAGTCCTCCTGGTTAGAGTCTCTGTTATCCGAGTTCTTCCATCTTGACTGCATCTTTCAGGAATGTAAACAAAGAAGCCCCGGCTGTGTACTGTTGTTGCTGACTACGTTCGAAAAATACGTCCATTTCGCACCGACAACTTTCTTCTTTGCTTGCTCAGCTTCTTTCTCCATAATACAATGAACATGATTGCAACAGATTCACGAACACAGATGTCCAGAATACTGTGGAATTATGAAATGAAAACAGAGCTTTTTCGTATTGGCTTCAATGTGGAAGGCATACCCGTGTTCCCCGGGCTACGTCACGCGCATACGTCATCCTCAGAGGCGTTTCGAACCGGAAGTTTAGCGGCAAATTTAAAATGTCACTTTATAAGTTAACCCGGCCGTATTGGCATGTGTTATAATGTTAAGATTTCATCGTTGATGTATAAACTATCAGACTGCGTGGTCGGTAGTAGTGGGTTTCAGTAGGCCTTTAACTATTTGCACTCAGTGTTAGGCTGAAAATACCTGTAATTTTTTTTTTTTTAACACATGAAAACAAATTACAATTATCTCTTATAACTGCCTTATTTTTTAACGTATCACCACAGTTGCACTAATACGCAGCCTGTAATAGGAGGTACAAACATCCTCGTAAAGCGAGGTGACATGTCATCATCAGCATAGCTATGAGCAGAATTGCAATTAGCAATGGGCCGGCACTAATTCCCAGTACCTGGGACTCGATCAGTGTTCAATGGTACCATTTTTAGGTACTTTTGTGTGTGTTCACGTGTTAATAAATGTTAATTTTTTTTTATAATGAAATCTCAGTTTTTTTTATTTAACATTTCACAGTTAATTAATTGGGATAACTGTGGTGCCCAGTTGTTGTATCTTATTTACTTATTTCATTTCTGAGTCTCATTTGCAAGTATTATATAATACACTTTGCATAATAATAATACTAACAATAATTATTTTATTTGTATCGCATTTGAATAACAAATCTCAAAGTGCTACAGAAGAAAAACATCATAAAAGCATTAAAACAAGACAGTACAAAAACAATATTAAAACTAGATGTATGTTGTTGTTTTTTTAAAGTAGATTTTTAGCCCTTTTTCAAAAGCATCCACCGTCTGAGGGGCCCTGAGGTGGTCAGGAAGGATGTTCCACAGACGGGGAGCGGCAGCTTCAAGAGCTCTGTCCCCCATGGTCTTGAGCCATGTCCTGAGGTGTGTGGTGGGAGGAGGTCGGTGAGGTAAATGGGGGCATCACCATGCAGACAGTGGTGGGTGTGCAGGAGGACTCTGTACTCAATGCGGGCGGTAACGGGGAGCCAATGAAGGGTGCGGAGGATGGGGGTGATGTGTTCATACTTCCGCACCCTCATCGGGATCCTGGCAGCGCTGTTCTGAACATACTGGAGCTTTTGGGGGCTCCTGGCGGGATCCCAATGAGGAGTGTGTTACAGTAATCCAACCTGAAGGAGACAAAGGCATGGAAAAGCTTCTCTGCAGCTGGAAGGGAGAGGAAGGGGCGGAGTTGAAAGAAGGAGGTTTTGCAGATGTGGGTGACATATTTGTCGAAAGAGAGGCGGGGGTCAAATTTGACCCCAAGGTTTGTAACGGATTGAGAGAGGGGAAAGTTGTGTCCAGAAAATGAAACTGAAGTTATGTGAGAAGAACGGAGTTGTTGGATGGCTTCTGTTTTTGAGCCGTTCAGCTGCAGGAAGTTTTGACTCATCCATGCGTTTATTTCCTCCAGGCACGAGCTGAGACGAGTGGCAGTGGCAGAGGGGGAGACCTTAAGGCCCCATTTACACGAAGCCGGATAAGGTTATTCAGGGTAAATCCCACCTAACCTTATCCGTGTCCACACACAACAATGCCACCATTTAAGACCCCTGCCTCCCTCCTTTGAACAATATCCAGTGTTGTGGTATTTCAATTAACTAGAACCCAGTGTGCTGTGGGGCCCTATTGTAGTGAATCACACCTGAGTCATCATAAATTAATCAAATCTTTAATCGACATGAGAAAGTAGACAATGCGATAAAGAACATTTTACAACAATGAATCTAGGGGTCTAAATATCTGGTCAGGACACTCCTCACTCTTTTGTCTTCACCTTCATTTTCCATTTTTGCAATCCAGCCTGTGCTTGGTGGCTGAAAATGGCGGTCGTACTCCAAGGCGGCAACCACGGACTGCTCGTTAAGTGGCTCCTTCTCGGCTTCACAGTAGTTATGGAGTACAAAACAAGCATACACAACGAATGGTAGTTCAGTCTGGTTAATGTCCATGGGGCGGCGCAGTGAACCAAAGCGTGCCTTCCGTCGTCCAAACGCACACTCGATGACCTTGCACAGAGAATACCCAAAGTATTGTTGTTGTGGGTTGACTCCGTCGTTGGGGTATTCTTTCTTGAGATATGGCGTCTTCATCTTCCAGCAGTTGTGTGGGACACGAGGGGATGGTTCCATCTTTCAGCTCAGCTGCGCGCTAAAGGCGGCGTGAGCGAAGATGCGGGCATCATGCACGCCCTGGCCATTTCACAGTCACATCAATGCAGAGGACACATTTTACCACACCTAGTGTGTGTGTGACAATCATTGGTACTTTAACTTTAACTTTAACTTAACATCCTAAAGCAATATTTGTAGTCACACACTGCCTGCATCACATCCACGGGAGGAAGGGACGAAGTTTTTCGGTAAGTAGAATCACAGCTGACCCGGACATTCGAAAGTTCTCTTGCCGTCTGAGAAGTGTTGTATCCGAAATAGCTGCAATCGTGCGTTTTATTCACTTAAAGGCCTACTGAAACCCACTACTACCGACCACACAGTCTGATAGTTTATATATCAATGATGAAATCTTAACATTGCAACACATGCCAATACGGCCGGGTTAACTTATAAAGTTCAATTTTAAATTTCCCGCTAAACTTCCGGTTGAAAACGTTTTTGTATGATGACGTATGCGAGTGACGTCACTAGTTAAACTTAAGTATTGGTACACCTTTGAATCCAATACAAAAAGCTCTGTTTTCATCTCAAAATTCCACAGTATTCTGGACATCTGTGTTGGTGAATCTTTTGCAATTTGTTTAATGGACAATGAAGAAAGTTGTAGGTGGGATCAGTGTATTAGCGGCTGGCTGTAGCAACACAACCAGGAGGACTTTGACTTGGATAGCAGACGCGCTAGCCGACGCTAGCCGCCGACCGTACGGATGATCGGGTGAAGTCCTTCGTCCTTCCGTCGATCGCTGGAGCGCAGGTGAGCACGGGTGTTGATGAGCAGATGAGGGCTGGCTGGCGTAGGTGGAGCGCTAATGTTTTTATCATAGCTCTGTGAGGTCCCGTTGCTAAGTTAGCTTCAATGGCGTCATTAGCAACAGCATTGTTAATCTTCGCCAAGCTGGAAAGCATTAACTGTGTATTTACATGTCCAGGGTTTAATAGTATTGTTGATTTTTTGTCTATCCTTCCAGTCAGGGGTTTATTTCTTTTGTTTATATCTGCATTTGAGCCCGATGCTATCACGTTAGCTCCGTAGCTAAAGTGTTTCGCCGATGTATTGTCGTGGAGATAAAAGTCACTGTGAATGTCCATTTCGTGTTCTCGACTCTCATTTTCAAGAGGATATAGTATCCGAGGTGGTTTAAAATACAAATCCGTGATCCACAATAGAAAAAGGAGAATGTGTGGAATCCAATGAACCCTTGTACCTAAGTTACGGTCAGAGCGAAAAAAGATACGCCCTGCACTGCACTCTAGTCCTTCACTCTCACTTTCCTCATCCACAAATCTTTCATCCTCGCTCAAATTAATGGGGTAATCGTCGCTTTCTCGGTCCGAATCTCTCTCGCTGCAACAATAGGGAAATGTGAGCAGCACTCCAGCTTGTGACGTCACGCTACTTCCGGTACAGGCAAGGCTTTTTTTATCAGCGACCAAAAGTTGCAAACTTTATCGTCGTTGTTCTCTACTAAATCCTTTCAGCAAAAATATGGCAATATCGCGAAATGATCAAGTATGACACATAGAATGGATCTGCTATCCCCGTTTGAATAAAAACATTTCATTTCAGTAGGCCTTTAAGGTATTCATGTGTGATTTCCACAAGCAGTACATGTAGAAGAAGGCGAAACATGGGCATGTCTGGATGACATCTTATGAAGCTGGCCGTGGCGGGTTCTTTCTGACGTCACTTCCTGTGTGGGTGCGGTCTTTCTGGCGTGACTTCCTCTCCGAACTCAGTTTGTAAACGATCAATGAGTCCATTCAAAGCTAAGTGCCGAAGATTCAAGAAATACATGGCGGACTTACCCGTGTAAAAATTTGTCCGAGGAGGGGGACCTTAAACGCTGGTTTAGTGTGGCTGAAACGGGGCTTAGGCTAAATAATTATTCGTTTAAGGGGTTAAACGATTTAGTGTAGACATGGCCTAAGGTGGGGTGGGGGGGTTTGTGCAGCCCTTTGAGACACTCGTGATTTAGGGCTATATAAGTAAACTTTCATTGATTGATTGATCAGCAAGTCAATAGTGTCTCTGATGAGAGCTGTTTCTGTGCTGTGGGAGGGGCTGAAACCGAATTGGAGTTTTTCATAACGGTGAGTTGATTGGAGGCGGTTATGAAGCTGAATGGAAGCAACCATTTGTGAGATTTTGGAAACGAATGGGAGATTTGAAATGGGTCGGTAATTTGACGGAGGGATCTGGCCTAAGGTTGTTTTCTTAAGCAGGGGTTTTGTCAGAGCTGTTTTAAGGGAGGGGGAACGTTGGCTGTTTGGAGAGAAAGATTAATTTTTTTGTTATGAGAGGGATAATGGAAAAGGAGCATGTGGATGATTTGGATTTGCGGATGATCTTCTGGACCTCCTGCTGCGTTATAGGGATGAAGTGTGAGAAATGTTGTGTGCTGAAAGTTGCTGGGTGGGGTTGTCTTGAATGGGACTATGTGTTTGTATGATAAATGAGCGGATATTGTCAATTTTGAAAGGGGAAAAATTCAAGGAACTTGTTGCAGTTATTGTCTGTATGAGTGTAGTATGGAGTGATCTGAGGTTTGAGCATGTGACTTACAGTAGATAAGAGCTGCTTGGAGTTACCTGGGTTATTATTGATGATTGTATATTATTTTTGATGATCATTATTATTGATGATCATTATGGAATAGTGTTCTGACCTGGACACGGAAGGGGCCTTTGCGTAAGACCTTTGATGTTCCCGGTAGGCCAACTTATGCACCGTCAAGCTGGATTTTACGCTGGCTTGATCCTGGACACGGCCTATGGCATTTTAGCCAAGTCAGAGACTAGTCTTTGCCATTAAGCTGAATCTAGACTTTTGTTGCGCCCTAAAAGTGTTACAGTAAGTATTGTACACAACCCAAAACCAGTGAAGTTGGCACGTTGTGTAATGTGTAACTAAAAACAGAATACAATGTTTTGCAAATTATTTTCTTTTTTTTCTTTTTTTTTCCAACTTATATTCAATTGAATACACTGCAAAGACAAGATATTTAATGTTCGAACTGAGAAACTTGTTTTTTTTTTGCAAATAATCATTAACTTGGAATTCAATGGCAGCAACACATTGCAAAAAAGTTGGCATAAGGACATTCTTACCACTGTGTTACATGGCCTTTCCTTTTAACAACACTCAGTTAAAGTTTGGGAACTGAGGAGACACATTTTTGAAGCTTTTCAGGTGGAATTCTTTCCCATTCTTGCTTGATCTACAGCTTAAGTTGTTCAACAGTCCGGGGGTCTCCGTTATCGTATTTTAGGCTTCATAATGCGCCACACATTTTCAATGGGAGACAGATCTGGACTACTCCGTACCCCGCACTCTTTTACCACGAAGCCATGCTGTTGTAACACGTGGCTTGGCATAGTCTTGCTGAAATAAGCAGGGGCGTCCATGGTAACGTTGCTCGGATGGCAACATATGTTGCTCCAAAACCTGTATGTACCTTTCAGCATTAATGGCGCCTCCACAGATGTGTAAGTTACCCATGTCTTGGGCACTAATACACCCCCATACCATCACAGATGCTGGCTTTTCAACTCTGCGCCTATAACAGTCCGGATGATTATTTTCCTCTTTGGTCCGGAAGACACGACATCCACAGTTTCCAAAAACTATTTGAAATGTGGATCGCAAGACCACAGAACACTTTTCCACTTAGCATCAGTCCATCTTAGATGAGCTCGGGCCCAGCAAAGCTGGTGGCGTTTCTGAGTGTTTCCTAATAAAAGGCTTTTGTAGTAGAGTTTTAACTTGCACTTACAGATGTAGCGACAAACTGTAGTTACTGACAGTGGTTTTCTGAAGTGTTCCTGAGCCCATGTGGTGATATCCTTTACACACTGATGTCGGTTTTTGATGCAGTACCGCCTGAGGGAATCGAAGGTCCGTAATATCATCGTTTACGTGCAGTGATTTCTCCAGATTGTCTCGACCTTTTGATGATATTATGGACCGTAGATGGTGAATGATGACAATTTGCTCACGCATTTGTTCACAAAGTGGTGACCCTCGCCCCATCCTTGTTTGTGAATGACTGAGCCTTTCATGGAAGCTGCTTTTATACCCAATCATGGCACCCACCTGTTCCCAATTAGCCTGTTCACATGTGGGATGTTCCAAATAAGTGTTTGATGACCATTCCTCAACTTTCTCCGTCTTTTTTGCCACTTGTTCCAGCTTTTTTGAAACATGTTGCAGGCATCAAATTCCAAATGAGCTAATATTTGCAAAAAACAACAAAGTTTACCAGTTCAAACGTTAAGTATCTTGTCTTTGCAGTCTATTCAATTGAATATAGGTTGAAAAGGATTTGCAAATCATTGTATTCTGTGTTTTTTTTTACGATTTACGCAACGTGCCAACTTCACTGGTTTTGGATTTTGTACTTATTACACACCAGATGTTTGAATGTACACTACCGTTCAAAAGTTTGGGGTCACATTGAAATGTCCTTATTTTTGAAGGAAAGCACTGTACTTTTCAATGAAGATAACTTTAAACTAGTCTTAACTTTAAAGAAATACACTCTATACATTGCTAATGTGGTAAATGACTATTCTAGCTGCAAATGTCTGGTTTTTGGTGCAATATCTACATAGGTGTATAGAGGCCCATTTCCAGCAACTATCACTCCAGTGTTCTAATGGTACAATGTGTTTGCTCATTGGCTCAGAAGGCTAATTGATGATTAGAAAACCCTTGTGCAATCATGTTCACACATCTGAAAACAGTTTAGCTCGTTACAGAAGCTACAAAACTGACCTTCCTTTGAGCAGATTGAGTTTCTGGAGCATCACATTTGTGGGGTCAATGAAACGCTCAAAATGGCCAGAAAAAGAGAACTTTCATCTGAAACTCGACAGTCTATTCTTGTTCTTAGAAATGAAGGCTATTCCACAAAATTGTTTGGGTGACCCCAAACTTTTGAACGGTAGTGTAACTTGCGTCTAAGTAAATGTAGAGGTGTTGAATTCGCCTTGTAAAATCTCTAATGTTAATCAGTAGCATGTCCATGACACAGCCAATCAGCATTGAGTGAGCACATTTTGAAAAGTGCATCCTGACTTTACGTTCAGGCTTTTTTTTTTAAAATCAGGAATACTCGCTTTTTTGGCATTGAAAATTGCAACATTACCAATTCGGCTGAGTCCGCTCTTTGTGCTTCTTGAGTGCTTGTTTCCCCACCCAGTGTTTGAGTCTGTTAATGTCACGTGCAAAAAAAAAAAAAAGGCATTGAAATATGGCACCATTTGATTTTACGTGAATCGATACCTGGCAGTACCAACATAATTTGGTTGGTGACTAGAAAAGTAGAAAAGTACCAAATTCGGTACCCATCCCGGTTGCAATGTGTGTCACCCAGTCACAAAAGGCCCAGATGCACTCACTAGACCATGTTTTTGCAGAAATAATTAGTCAATGAAAGTCTTATCGGCTCTGACCTGTGGACTTATTACCTCCTTGGCTCGCTTCCAGTCCGATTCAGAATCTTGAATGAGAGGATCTTTATGAGCGGCAATGAAAGCATGAATGGACGCTATGTTGGCGCTACATGCTAAGTGTTTTACTGGAGAACCAGCAGTATGAGGGGAGAGCTAATCATCCTAAATGGACTCCATTATCGCACCGGTTTACTGTTATCACACTAGTTTGCTGCTTACAGCTTATGTCTTTGTGTATGGGGGGGACATGAAGGTTAAGCAGAAGTAGGGAGCAGTAAATGTGATTAGATGAAACCCTGATACAGGGTTGAAACACACCTTCTGTATTTTTTTTTTTTTAAGATAGCACCACTGGGAGCTCCATTCACTAATTACAGTTGCAGCATCGTAAAAAAAACGGACACAGTAATTTACATGAATTATACAAGAATGGGTATACCAGTTTGAAACACCATGACTTGACACGTCGCACATAACCGCGCCGTAAAATTGTCAGAGACGTGTGGGCTGGAGCCTTGCACATGATCGATGCATACAGTGAAAGAGCCCCACTCTTTCTTCAACGGTGTGTGTGTTTGTGTGTGAGTCAATAAATTATCATCATCGCTAAGCTTCGAGTCTTTATGTCATAGTCAATGAGCCCGAGCACCCATCCGATGGCATGTCCCGCACGAGAGAAACAACAATGAAGAAAGCCATCACGCTATTTTGGGAGCTAATGCGGTTAATATATTTAAGCAAGTACCATTATATTCTCTGAGCGGCACAAAGAGCAAGACCCTCGTGATGTTTAATGGCGTGCTGTATTAAAATTAACAAGGCTATTTAACGCTCCAACATTTCCTACCAGTAAGTAATACTAACATCCGCATAAAGATACCCGCATAACTCAAAAAAGGCCTAAATGAGATGAAAGAATAGATCCAATCGAGCAGCATGCTTAAAAAGTAGGCCATTAAAAGGTTATGCCAAAGCACATGTGCTTTCACAGACAGAAACGAGTCTTAGAAGGAGGAGGCGGGCCTGCATGCAGCAACTCTGCAGCCTGACGTGCTTTATGGCCCCCGCTGGCCTCTCTGGGTCTCTTTATGGATTCCCATAGAACGAAAGAATCATGACTACTCCTGGAAAAGCGGGCCAAAAACAACACCTTCACCGCTGCACTCTTGCTATGCCTTTGCCGTAATTCAGCAAGCTGTTTATGCTCCCGCTCCGGAGGAGAAAAAAAAAAAGGAGAAGAGAAAAGCATTCATTGTAATGACAAAAATGACTGTAAATTTTGATGCTAATGTTTATTTTTTTGTTGACGTCAGATAAAACTGTCACCGTGAGTGGGGTTGGTTTATTGGGCGTCGTTACAGGTTGGTGAAAAAAAAAGATTGCAGGGCTTTGTTAAGTTACAGCTTTTTTTTTCTCCCCCCCCCCCCCCCCACTCCCCTTTTGGATTGGAATAGCATTGCCTTTGCAAGATCAGTTCTTTTATGATACTTGGAAGATTTATGGCATGAAAATGTCCAACTTTGATAGGAAAATTAAAGTGCTCCGCCAAGGGCATTGTTAATCCTGGAGATATTTCCATGCGATGCGTTTCCCCCCTCCTCACATTTTCCTTTTCCCAGCGCAGACCCCAGTTCCAGAACGCATGCTTCAGAAGAGCGGTAATGGATTCATTCTGTATGTGAAAGTACTCAACACCAGTAGCGCTCGGCCCGGTGTAGATCCTCAAGGCCTCCGGTTTGCGTTGGCACCGCTTGTATATTATCACGCACACGACTGGAGCACATCTGGAATGGAGCGCCAGCAAACCCCCCAACCCCTCCCCGAGCCATAATCCTGCTGGTGCTGTGTCATGACAGCCGGGGGTTACTGGGTTACTGCTGTTATCAAACAGCCAACACTTTTGGCCCTGTGATGATGCAAAACAGCACTAAAGAAGGACAATCAGTCATTTTCATTGTAGACCGTCAACATCACACACACACACACACACACACACACACACACACACACACACACACACACACACACACACACACACACACACACACACACACACACACACACACACACACACACACACACACTCACACACCCACACACACACACACCAAGCATTGTGCCCGTAAAGCTTTATGAGGTTTTATGAGGCCTGTTCTTTCCTTGCGTGTTTGGACTTGTTTTGTGCGGAAAAAAAATCCCTGGTGAACCCTTGGCTCTTTTGCAGAAAGCATGCGTGCATTTTTGCAGCAGGGGCAAAAGAATGTAAAGAGGAGCGTATAGTCTGGCATACCCCTATGTGCGCCCCTCCCTCCCTGTGTCATCTGCTCACTTTCTCCCCTCCCTCCCCTCCCCGTGGATTCCCCAACCACACCACAACACTGTTAACAGAGACGGCCATGACAGATTTACTGCCATCGTCTTTCCATTGGCCGCCAGCGTGACACCCGTGATTTAACGCGGCCCTCTCATTGGCCAAAAGCTGACACCTTAATTTATGGGCGCACTGAGATTTGATGCCTCCTGCCTTTGAAGTGAGTTACAGCTCGGTGGCTTATAGGACACAGAAACGGTGTCAGGTTGCAATCGTAAAGTCTTCTCCCCGAAGGGAGGTGGTGCTCTGGCATAATAGCTCTGACGTCATGAGGGGGGGAGGGGGGGGCAAGAGACCTTGTGAGCTTGGAGGAAGAACAGAATAATGTGTGATGGGACTGAAGAAGGCCAGGGTGTCCGTCCAAAAAAGAGAGCGCCAAAAAAACCCTCCTCCCGGTCTTCTTTAGACCCGTTCAAAAACGCATCTCGTATTTCTCGCTTTTCAACAGTCGCCTTCCAATTAGCCCAAGACTGGAGTGGCCAGGCAGTGTCCACGCAACGCAACCATCCATCTGCCTGACAGGCCCGTCCTCGCAGGATCAAGAAGAGCAAGAGTCCGGCCTTGTATCAACCTTGACCCATGGAAATTTCCATGGGTAAATAGCATGGCCGCCCCTGCCCAGTCTCTCAACCCCCGGGGGCTGAATTCACTCAGCGTTTCCCTTGGATATCGCAGCCTTCGCTTTGTCACGTCATTAAGGTCGTCTGATCCTGTGGACGCGAAGACCGGGGAAAGTCAGGAACTAAGGTGTATACGCAGAATATTGTAGCAAATATACACTTCTTCCTCTTTTTCTTCAGCCTATTTCACCCCACTACGGGAAAAAGGCCTCTTCACCAATGTTCCATTATGTTCTACCTTGAGCTATTCTCTGCCCAGCAAGGCCACTTTGTGCCGTTAACTCATCCCTTTGTCTCTCTCTTTTTCTGCTTGGATGTCTAGGAGTCCATTCAGTTGGCTTGTGTGTCCATCTGCTGTCATATCTCCATTTCTTTGATTTGGTGGTCAACATAATTCTGCACTCCTGGGGCCGTATTTATCAAGCTTCTTAGAATTACTCCTAAGAAGTCTGCTAAGAGTTGACTTATGAGTAAAGAAATTCTTTCCTGAAAGCTGCACTTAAAAGTTAGTTATCAAGCAACTTACTCACACTTTCAGCGAAGTATAGGACTGAATCTTAAGTGTCACACTCAGAGCTGAATTACGACATTACTATGTGCCGTAAACGGAATTTTAGGTGACGTCATTTCTGTGTCCATAGAAATGACCAATGACGGAAGGGAATCCCTTGTCTAAGAATAAAGAAATATCTTAGAAATATTTAAGTGGACAATGGGAGTGTATATTTTGACAATAAACTACAAAATAATACAAAAAAAACAAACAAACAATATTGGCAATGAATCAAAAATAAATGTTTCCTTTTCTTTCCAATTCATTACTTAGGCAACTAATTTGAAACTGGTGTGGGTGCCCACTGCAGCCACATACAGAAATCAACATGGAATCGAAAAGAAAACCAAACTGGCGAGAGGAGGAGACACTGTTGCATTTTCCCAGTGGCGAGATATCGAAGCATTGTGATGTGTGATGTTGCTGATGAGATGACGCCCCTTATTAAACCTGTGACAAAAATAATACCCGCTCTGTCTAAACGATACCGTTTGATCATCTGCTCGTCATCAAACAAAGCCAGGACATCCTTCCGCTCCCTGAACGTTCGCGCACGTCTCTCTCGCCTCGGTGCCATCCCCCGCTGGCAACTCCTAACCACTTAGAACACCACTGAAGGTCTCTTAAATATCGTGGAGAGTAGGAGTGATTCTTAGACTTAAGTAAGTTGATAAATAGCTTTTATTCTTAAGTTTAAGAGTAGGACTAAATTTCGCAAATTCTCAGGACTTAAGTGTAAAATGACACTCTAAGACACTTGATAAATACGGCCCCAGGGGCCGTACTTATCAAGCTTCTTAGAATTACTCCTAAGAAGTCTGCTAAGAGTTGACTTAAGAGTAAGTAAATTATTCGCTGAAAGCTGCACTTAAAAGTTAGTTATCAAGCGTCTTACTCACACTTTCAGCGAAGTGTAGGACTGAATCTTAAGTGTCACACTCAGAGCTGAATTACGACATTACTATGTGCCGTAAACGGAATTTTAGGTGACGTTATTTCTGTGTCCATAGAAATGACCAATCACGGAAGGGAATCCGTTGTCTAAGAATAAAGAAATATCTTGGAAATATTTAAGTGGACAATGGGAGTGTATATTTTGACAATAAACAACAAAATAATACAAAACAAACTAGTCCCCGCCGGCACTCACGCTACCGCTCCCCCTCTTCTATCGTCCACACACTCACTGACGTCACTCACCTCACGGCCACACACATACGCTACTGTCATAACATTTTCTTTCCAATTCATTAATTAGGCAACTAATTTGAAACTGGTGTGGGTGGCTCTATATATACTAGCCCACTGCAGACACATGCAGAAATCAACAAGGAATCGAAAAGTATTAAATCTGTGACAAAAATAATATCCGCTCTGTCTAAACGATACCGTTTGATCAGCTGCTCGTCATCAAAAAAACAACAACATTGTTCCGTTCCCTGAACGTTCGCGCACGTCTCTCTCGCCTCAGTGCCATCCCCTGCTGGCAACTCCTAACCACTTAAGACACCTCTGAAGGTCTCTTAAATATCGTGGAGAGTAGGAGTGATTCTTAGACTTAAGAACGTTGATAAAAAGCTTTTATTCTTAAGTTTGAGAGTAGGACTAAATTTCGCAAATTCTCAGGACTTAAGTGTAAAATGGCACTCTAAGAAGCTTGATAAGTACGGCCCCAGATCTCTGTCTGAGGTCTGTATTTCACACTCTGTGCTTCTTTGTTCCACCTACCATTAAGTTAAAGTTAAAGTACCAATGATTGTCACACACACACTAGGTGTGGCGAAATGATTCTTTGCATTTGACCCATCACCCTTGATCACCCACTGGGAGGTGAGGGGGAGCAGTGAGCAGCAGCAGTGGCCACGCCCGGGAATCATTTTTGGTGATTTTCAAAAACCCATTCCAGTACCCTAAGTCAGGGGTCGGCAACCCAAAATGTATAAAGAGCCATATAAGACCAAAAATACACACAAAAAAATCTGTCTGCAGCCGCAAAAAATCAAAAGACTTATATAAGTGTTATAATGAAGGCAACACATGATGTAAGTGTCTATATTAGCTATATTAGCCTACTATCAAAATTACTTTAAAAGACTTACATGAGTGTTATAATGAAGACAACACATGATGTAAGTGTCTATATTAGCCTACTATCAACATTACTTTAAAAGTCTTATATAAGTGTTGTAATGAAGACAACACATGATGTATGTTTCTATATTAGCTATATTAGCCTACTATCAAAATGACTTTAAAAGTCTTATATAAGTGTTGTAATGAAGACAACACATGATGTGTCTATATTAGCTATATTAGGCTACTATCAACATTACTTTAAAAGTCTTATATAAGTGTTGTAATGAAGACAACACATGATGTATGTTTCTATATTAGATATATTAGCCTACAATCAAAATGACTTTAAAAGTCTTATATAAGTGTTGTAATGAAGACAACACATGATGTATGTTTCTATATTAGATATATTAGCCTACAATCAAAATGACTTTAAAAGTCTTATATAAGTGTTGTAATGAAGACAACACATGATGTAAGTGTCTATATTAGCTATATTAGGCTACTATCAAAATTACTTTAAAAGTCTTATATAAGTGTTGTAATGAAGACAACACATGATGTATGTGTTTATATTAGCCTACAATCAAAATTACTTTAAAAGACTTATATGAGTGTTATAATGAAGACAACACATGATGTAAGTGTAGCTATATTAGCCTACTATCAAAATGACTTTAAAAGTCTTATATAAGTGTTGTAATGAAGACAACACATGATGTAAGTTTCTATATTAGCTATATTAGGCTACTATCAAAGGCTGACGCAAATCTTCGTTAACAGAAATGTTGCATTTTAATTTTCATTCTACACATTTTTGCAACATTGGAAATCATCAGTAAAATGGAGGCTTCTCACAGGATGAGATAACTCCTGGAAATTACTATCTTAGAATGGCCAAAGGTATAAATGGTTATAGATGTGTGTGTCCAAGTTTAAGGAAACGGCAGGCTGTCTTCTTCTAATGGATTTATTACAATCTTTGCAAGCTGTATAACGTTTGCTGTGGTCTGAAAACACATGGCACACAAACAACTATCAGACATGCAGCCAATATTACATACAGATAATGTGTCATGAGACATCCACATATAGATTAAATACACAGAGGACATAAGAAAAGGAAATACAATGAGCTCAAATATAACTACAAACGAGGCATAATGATGCATTATGTACATACAGCTAGCCTAAATAGCATGTTAGCATCAATTAGCTTGCAGTCTTGGATTGACCAAATATGCCTGATAAGCACTCCAGCAAATCAATAAAATCAACAAAGCTCACCTTTGTGCATTCACGCACAGCATAAAACGTTTGGTGGACAAAATGAGACAAAAAAGGAGTGCCATAAAACACGTCTTTCTGTGGCAGCGTCGGAAAACCTTGTACATGCAAACAAACTACGATGAGTTCAAGGATTGCAAAAATTAGTAGGACAAAACGGTGCTTGCCAAATACTCTCATCAGTGAAGCATGTATAACATAAACAGTGGGATTCCTAACAATCAGGAAGGTTTGTGTCATGTTTGTCCTCCTACAGAAAATATATTAAAACAAAAAAAAAAATATATTTTTTCATCTTTTTCCATTTTCACACATCTCTGAAAGAGGTCCAGGGAGCCGCGGGTTGCTGACCCCCGCCCTTTTTGACGGTTGTACGGAATATACACTTAAATTAATCCTCTTGTTTTGAACTCTATTCACTTTAAACTGTTTTGATTAATCATGCCTTTCGACTTGCCGCTCTATTATCCATTGTTTTGGAGAGATATAAATGTACTTTTGTTATGTCTAATCCCTTGAAAATGAAATTGTCTCCAAATGTGTACGCCCAAGTAACCTCAAGCTGTCTTTATTGGCTAAAGCAGGGGTCGGCAACCCAACATGTTGAAAGAGCCAAATTGGACCAAAAATACAAAAAAAACAATCTGTCTGGAGCCGCAAAAAGTAAAAAGCCTTATGTAAGTGTTATAATGAAGGCAACACATTACATGTCTCAGAGTGTGAGATAACTCCTAGAAATGACTGTCTTAGAATGGCCAAAGGTATAGATGTGTTTGTCCAAGTTAAAGGAAACAGTAGGCTGTCTTCTTCTAATAGATTTATTACAATCTTTTGCTGTGGTCTGGAACAACACGGCACACAAACAACTATCAGAAATGCAGCCAATATTACATACAGATAATGTGTCATGAGACATGCAAATATAAATGATATACACAGAGGATATAAGTGTAGGACATTAAATGAGCTCAAACATACCTACAAACGAGGCATAATGATGCAATATGTACATACAGCTAGCCTAAATAGCATGTTAGCATCTATTAGCACTCCACGCAACATCAACAAAGTTGACCTTTGTGCATTCACACACAGCATAAAACGTTTGGTGGATAAAATGAGACAAAGAAGGAGTGCCATAAAACACGTCTTTCCGCGGTAGCGTCGGAGAAAGTTGTCCATGTAAACAAACTATGGTGAGTTCAAGGACAGCCAAAATTAGTAGGACAAAATGGTGCTGGCCAAATACTCTCATTTTTCCATGAGTTGATTTACTTGGACCCCGACTTAAACAAGTTTAAAAACTTATTTGGGTGTTACCATTTAGTGGTCAATTGTACGGAATATGTACTATACTGTGCAATCTACTAATAAAAGTTTTCAATCAATCAATCAGTGAAGCATAAACACAAACATATTAAACAGTGGGCTTTCTGACAATTAGGAAGGTTTGTGTCGTGTTGTCCTCCTACAGAAACATTATTAAAACAACAAATATATTTTTTTCCCCATCTTATTCCATTTTTATATATTTTTGAAAAAGCTCCAAAGAGCCACTAAAGAGCCGCATGCGGCTCGAGAGCCGCGGGTTGCTGACCCCCAAGCTAAAACATGGTACAAAGGTAAGGAGGAACTATCCAGATATTCATATTTTAAAGTTATAGTAATAATTAGTAAACATGCTTTTGACAAAAATTCCCCTCATCGATGGTTTGCCTTCCACTCGATCCCACCTCTGTGAACACTCCTTGCCTCATTGGACTTGTTGGCTATTTTGCTTTAAAGAGAGTAAAGAATTATTCACCGGGGCTAACTTTTGGCTTGTGGTGCTTACGTACACAATCGACAATGATTTTGCGGAAGTGAGACCAACGCTGTAACATACACGAGTGACCTGTTTTAATAAATGCTTGTCAAATCTTCCAAAACGCAGGGAGAGTCGAACAATACTAATGAGTCAATGTCTGCCCCTCAATGTACAATCTCCACTAACAACTGTTTAGTCCTTCTTTGTAATGTCATAATGCAAAATGGTTAATTTTTCGGAATATGCATCGGGCCAACAAAAGGATAGCTGCAGAACACAAACAGCCCTTAGGCCAGATTTTGCACACCCTTGCCTCAAAGGGATAATTACTGAACTCCAACATAACTATTTTCCAGGGTCGTAAAGCCAAGCCCTGCCAAATGTATTTGTTGTATCAGCGCTTTAAAAAAAAAAAAAAAAAAAAAAAAAAAACGCAACCAGAGTGCTGAACGGTAGTAAAAGGCAAGAGATGGAAAACATGCATATGAGTAAAAGTGTAAGACGCAAAAACATACATAGCTAAACAAGATAGCATTTGTTCAACAATATCTGCCAATACATGTAATGGCATAAGAAATAGGTATCAGATTAGTTGGTATATTGGCTTTGCTGACAATAACGATACAGTTGTAGCACCTTAACTTACAAGTTTAATAGGCTCTGTGATGGAGCTCTTAACTCAAAGCTCTTGTATCGCAAATCAATTTAATTAGTGCGTGAGGTGAATTGTGAATTACATTTATATAGCGCCTTTTCTCTATAGAGAGTCAAAGCGCTTTACATAGTGAAACCCATTATCTACATTTCAGCCACATTTTAAACCAATGTGGGTGGCACTGTCTTGCCCAAGGACACAACGGCAGTGACTAGGATGCCGGAAGATGGAATCGAACCTGGAACCCTCAAGTTGCTGGCACGGCCGCTCCACCAACTGAGCCATGCCCACCTAAAACAGCACAATGTTAACATGTGACATGCCTTTTAAAAAGAAAAACACCCTTTTAGATAAGAAATATTGTATGAAAAAAATACAATAGGCTGTATCATAAATAACTACAGTAGTTTAATGAAGTAATGTCATAATAATGTACATTATTTACCTTGGAGAGTGGACTTCAACTGTTTCTCCTTACAGCTGCTTCTCCATCAAAGACACCATCAGCAGCTTCGCTATATTTTCATGGATAAATGTTTAGACGTTTTAACACCCTTAGCTGGCGTTATCGACTTAATCTGTTTCCACACCCCAGATTGAGTTTGAGTTTGAGTTTGAGTTTATTTCGAACATGCAAGCATACAACATGATACATCACAATTTCAGTTTCTTTTCAACATGTTCGAAAAGGAGTAGGAAGAAGCAGAGCTTATTTAATCCTACCCCTTTTCTTTACATAACAGTTGCAAAACTTTTTGTTCACTTCCTGTTCACAATTTTTTCACAATAAACTCCATAAGTAATCACAATAAAAATAAATAAATAAATAATAGTAAGAATGTAATAATAATAATTGGTGAAGTAAGTCATATTTCATATGATGAGATAAGTAAGATTACTTTAAGAATGAATGAATGGATGGATGAAATAAATTGAGAATGTTTGTCATGGTTCTTCTTCTTTGTACTTTGTAAACACTTTAAGTTTGAAGAGTTTCTTGAAGTGTATCATATTAGTACATTGTTTGATTGCTTTGCTTAATCCATTCCATAATTTAATTCCACATACTGATATACTGAAGGTCTTAAGTGTTGTACGTGCAAACAAATGTTTTAAATTACGTTTTTCTCTAAGATTATATTTCTCCTCTTTTTTTGAGAAGAATTGTTGTATATTCTTGGGTAGCAGGTTATAGTTTGCTTTGTGCATAATTTTAGCTGTTTGCAAATTCACTATGTCATGGAATTTCAGTATTTTTGATTCAATAAATAAAGGGTTTGTATGTTCTCTATATCCAACATTATGTATTATTCTAACTGATCTTTTTTGTAACACCGTTAATGAATGAAGTGTACTTTTGTAATTATTTCCCCATATTTCTACACAGTAGCTCAGATATGGTAACACTAGTGAGCAGTAGAGAATATGAAGGGATTTTTGGTCTAGAACATGTTTTGCTTTATTCATTATTGACGTGTTTCTTGAAACTTTATGTTGTATATTTTTTACGTGAGGTTTCCAGTTCAATTTATCATCAATCATTATACCTAGAAATTTGGTTTCGTTTACTCTTTCAATTTCTATTCCGTCTATTTGTATTTGTGTTTGACTTTCTCTTCTACTGTTACCAAATAGCATTATTTTAGTTTTACTAAGATTCAACGATAGTCTGTTTTTGTCAAACCATCTTTTTAATTTGTTAATTTCTTCTGTTATTATTTGTATTATCTCCTGTGTGTTCTCTCCTGAACAAAACGCTGTTGTATCATCCGCAAATAATACTAACTTTAAATCTTTTGTAACTTTACAAATGTAATTTATATAGAGATTGAATAATTTAGGTCCTAGTATTGATCCCTGAGGTACACCACAGGATATATTTAGTGTTGTAGACGTGTGTTCGCCTAGCTTCACGTATTGTTTCCTGTTCGTTAGATAACTTCTTATCCAGTTTAAGACAAACCCTCTGATGCCATATCGTTCTAGTTTTTTGATTAAAATATTGTGATTAATTTTGTCAAATGCTTTAGTTAGATCCATAAAAACCGCTGCCGCACATTTTTTACTATCTATTGCATTGGTAATTTCTTCTGTAATTTCAATTAAAGCCATTGAAGTTGAGACATTAGCTCTGTATCCATATTGGTTCTCTTCGAGTATTCTATTTTTATTTATGAAACTTTCTAATCTGTTATTGAACAGTTTTTCAATGATTTTAGAAAATTGTGGAAGTAGAGAAACAGGTCTATAATTTGTAAATTGATGTTTGTCTCCAGTCTTATAAATTGGTGCAACTTTAGCTATTTTCATTTTGTTTGGAAATGTACCTGTTTGAAATGATAGGTTACTAATATACATTAATGGTCCTGAGATCTCTTCAATAACCTTTTTTATCGTTTCCATATCAATTCCGTTACAATCAGTTGAAGTCTTAGATTTACATTTTTTCACGATTGTAACTATTTCCTCCTGTGTCACATTACTGAGGAACATGGAGTTGGGATTTCGCTCTATGGTATCATTATAGTCCTCAATTGGAACTGGGTCTGGAATCCTTTCTTCCAATTTTGGTCCAATATTTACAAAATAATTATTGAAGCTTTCAACTACTTCCTTTATGTTGTCATTTTTTTTTATTTTCATCTAAAAAGTATTGAGGGTAGTCCCTCTTTGTGCCATTTTTAATAATGCTATTGAGGATGCCCCATGTTGCTCTCATATTATTTTTGTTCCTGTCCAATAATTCACTGTAATATTCTTTTCTACATGATCGTAGTATGTCTGTTAACTTGTTTTTATACTTTTTGTACTTAATTTCTGCCTCTATAGTTCTTTGTGCTATAAATTTTCTATATAGTGTATTCTTCTTCTTACAAGCATTTTTTAATCCTTTTGTCATCCATGGTTGATTATTCTTTCTCTGCTTGTTACTGAGTTGTATCCATGGACAATGTTTGTCATAAAGTATTATGAACTTGTTTAAGAAATGTTCATATGCTTCATCAACCTCTTTTTCATTATACACATTGTCCCAATCTTGCTTTTGTAGCTCAATTTTGAAGGCAGTCATCCTCTTCTCTGTGCATTGTCTTCGAAATGTCCTTTTGTCTTCCATGTTCTTCTTGTAGTTTCCATCATATATTGTAAAAATTGGCAGATGATCACTAACGTCGCTTATAAGTAGACCACTTGTAGTGTTATTATCAAAATCATTGGTAAAAATATTATCAATAAGCGTGGCACATTGTCCTGTGATTCTACTTGGCTTTGTGATTATAGGATATAGACTGATGCTGTACATTGTATCAATGAAGTCATCAATAGACTTTTGCTTGTTGGGGTTCAATAAGTCAATATTAAAGTCACCACATAAGAACATTATTCTTTGACCATTGTCCATGTAAGTTGCCTTGATCCATTCTTCAAATGTTTCTATACTTGACTTAGGTGATCTATATATACAACTGATGAATATGTTTTTGCTTTTTTCCTGACATATTTCAATGGTTATACATTCTAAGATATTATCTATGGCAAATGACATGTTTTTTACCACTTTGTAGTTCAGGTTCTTCATCACGTACACAGCTACTCCTCCTCCATTTTTGTTGGTTCTGTTGATGTACTTTAGTTCATATCCCTCCAAATCAAAATCTATTCCTTTTTTATCATCAATCCATGTTTCTGTGACAGCAATCACTTTGAAGGGTTCGTTGATGTGTTCCAAAAAGTTCTTAATGTTGTTGTAATTTGCATACAAGCTTCTACTATTAAAATAAATAATTGACAATTTGTTATCACATTCAATGTTGCTATTATATTGATCATCTGTATAATAAATGGGTAAATGGGTTATACTTGTATAGCGCTTTTCTACCTTCTAGGTACTCAAAGCGCTTTGACACTATTTCCACATTCACCCATTCACACACACATTCACACACTGATGGCGGGAGCTGCCATGCAAGGCCCTAACCACAACCCATCAGGAGCAAGGGTGAAGTGTCTTGCTCAAGGACACAACGGACGTGACGAGGTTGGTAGATGGTGGGGATTGAACCAGGAACCCTCAGGTTGCTGGCACGGCCACTCTCCCAACTGCGCCACGCCGTGACGTAATAAAAACAACTATTACTGATGTGGGAGAAAAAATTTGTATCTGGATCTATATCATTTTCCAAATCCTGGTTTTTGTGATCTTTGTTGCAGAAATTTTTTAGTTCCATATTTTCTTGTTCAACAAACTTTGATGTTGTTTCAATAATCTCTATAAGTGTAGGTGGATGCAATCCTGAATCTAGGTCCTCTTGTTTAGTCGTCCCTTGGAACATAGTAAATAATGTAAATAATTCAATGTGATTATCTTGTGTGATGACTGTATTATGATGATAGTATATATCTGATAGTATATATCTGTATCATGAATCAATTTAAGTGGACCCCGACTTAAACAAGTTGAAAAACTTATTTGGGTGTTACCATTTAGTGGTCAATTGTACGGAATATGTACTGCACTGTGCAACCTACTAATAAAAGTCTCAATCAATCAATATGGTGCACACTAGCAGTGATACCCTCAAATGTTTTTGCCAAGTTGGTTAAACACTTGGCCATGTTTTTTTATGTTTTTTTTGTTTTTTAATTCAATAAATATCATCCACTTCTTCTTCACAGCACTGTCCTTTACACTCACGTTCTCCCTTCCCATGTTTGGAAATACAAAGTTACAGTCGTGGTCAAAAGTTTACAAACACTTGTAAAGAACATAATGTCATGGCTGTCTTGAGTTTCCAATAATTTCTACAACTCTTATTTTTTTGTGTTCCAACAGGACAATGACCCCAAACACACGTCAAAAGTGGCAAATAATTGGCTAAATCAGGCCAGAATTAAGCTTTTAGAATGGCCTTCCCAAAGTCCTGACTTAAATATGTGGACAATGCTGAAGAAACAAGTCCATGTCAGAAAACCAACAAATTTAGCTGAACTGCACCAATTTTGTCAAGAGGTGTGGTCAAAAATTCAACCAGAAGCTTGCCAGAAGCTTGTGGATGGCTACCAAAAGCGCCTTATTGCGGTGAAACTTGCCAAGGGACATGTAACCAAATATTAACATTGCTGTATGTATACTTCTGACCCAGCAGATTTGGTCACATTTTCAGTAGACCCATAATAAATTCATGAAAGAACCGAACTTCATGAATGTTTTTTTGTGACCAACAAGTATGTGCTCCAATCACTCTATCACAAACAAATAAGAGTTGTAGAAATGATTGGAAACTCAAGACAGCCATGACATTATGTTCTTTACAAGTGTATGTAAACTTTTGACCATAACTGTATGTGGATGTCTAGCTATAAGCTAATGCTATCGTGCAAGTTCCGATGTTTTGGGCAGATCTAACGGAGTTCAGTGTGACGTTTGCAAAGCCAACTAATGGTGGAGATTGCTTGTAACTCACATTTTTGCAACTTAAAAGCATGACAATTTGCTGAAAAACACTCTTAAATTGGGGCACTTTTAAGTTGAGGTGCCACCGTATTTGGTATTTCCTGAATTCCGGCGTCTGAGCGATGACCTCATCAAACTGTGCCGTGCTCCAAAGCAACAACTTGCTGGCTCAAGCGGATTACGTCAGTGATTTCACTGACGGTATTACTCCAGAGTTTCATACTCTACACTTCGTTCCCATACTAATTTCTAAAATGTGCAGCTTTTGGAATTGTTAGTTGCCAATTGGATTCTAATATGAGAATGATGTAACGCCTAACAAGTCTGACTTGTTGATAGAAGGACAAGATGTTATATTACTCTGATAAGTCTTAATGTTAAAAACGAATATGATACTTTTTTTTAACGACACTGCAATATTTCTATTATTTAGCATAAACAGTGTCGTAACTCGGGATGTGCCCAACATCCATATTGCGATATATATTACAGCCTCTTGTGTTAATCATATATATCACAATATATTATTTGGTAGAAACCTGATATTTCTTGCATTGAACGAAAAGAGCACAGTCTACAGAGTCAAATTCCTTGTGTGTCAAACTGGCCAATAAATCCGTCCATCTATCCATTTTCTACCGTTTGTCCATTTCGGGGTCGCGGGCGGTGCTGGAGCCTATGTCAGCTGCATTCGGGCTGAAGGCGGGGTACACCCTGGACAAGTCGCCACTTCATCGCAGGGCCAACACAGATAGACTGAAAACATTTACACTCACATTCAGGCCAATAAATCATCCATCCATCCATTTTCTACCGCTTGTCCCTTACAGGGTCACGGGCGGTGTTGGAGCCTATCTCAGATTCTGATAATAGAATCATAAAGGCTCCCAATATAGCTGCTGACATATGCAGTTACATTTGGAAAACTATTATTACTCTACTTGTCAATTTACTGTTAATATTTGGTTACTTTCTGTAGTAACATGGTACTATCTACACTTCTAATAACATGTAATAAACACATATCTGTTGTTTCTATACTTTACATTAGTTTCGGGCGATACTACAAATTTGGGTATTGATCCAAATACCAAGTACTTACAGGGCCTATGGACCAATACACTGGCCAGACACCTTATAAGATACATACTTAGTGTATGCACTAATGGCAACCAATCAAAATACATTTTTTATTTAATGCAGAGGTTCTTAATCTTTTTGACCTCAGGGCCGAACTTTTCCGCACAAAGGGCCTGGGCTCACTCAAATATTAACACTGAATTAGTAATCGTACTCTAGATTTTAATCATATTCGATAATATTTTTTCCCTAAGATTATTTCTAACCTACTTACAATTTACAACCTTGTCAAATGATATGAAACCATGTGTTAATCACAAATGTTATTTATTTTCAACCCATAAACGTCAGGGTTAGGTCAGGCTGATTACAAAAATAAGTACTAACCAAATATACTGCATGCAGTAAGAAAGGACTCATGAAAAATAATAATAAACTAAATTACTAATTAATATTTTTTCAATAAACTGTCAATAAAATTAAAGTGTAAATGAAAACACAGCGTCACCACTTTAGTCATATTTTTTGTGCTTAACAAATTTCTCAATTTTTTTTCGAAATAATTACTTCTAACTTAGTTACAGTTTACAACCTTGTCAAATGATAGGAAATCATGTGTTAATCACAAAAATTATTTATTTACTTAACACATAAACCTCAGGCTTAGGTCGGACTGATTAGAAAAATAAATTCTAACCAAATATACTGCATACAGTAAGAAAGGACTCATGAAAAAAACATCTTGCATACAGTTATGTTGTGCTAAAATAAACTAAATTACCAAACAATATTTCTTAAATAAACTGTCAATAATATTAAAGTGTAAATAAAAATACAGCTTCACCACTTTAGTCATATGTTTTGTGCTTAACAAATGTATCTATGGCTTTAGTAGTACAGCTGAGTACCCCTGCACCCCACACAGACCACAGCTGAGAAACAGATATTTTTGGCGGCCCCTGTCGGAGGCGCTCGTGGCCCAGCCCTATGGTTAAGAAACACTGATCTAATGAACACTGTCAGAGAGGTATTCATTTCACAATATGTTTAACCTTATTTAGCGACAAGAAAGGGTTGAAATGATCAAAAACACTTGCAAGCAGATCGACTCCAAGTGCAAAATAGCCTATTTAGACAAAGGAATCTTTCCCAGTGAGCCACCCATGTAAGGACTGGTTAGTTGCTCATGACAAAAGCATCTCTAAACCCTAACTTGACCAAACCAGCTGTACGTTTAAGAAGGGCGTAAAGCCAAGGTATGTTAATGAAGCTGAACACACCCGCTGTAGAAATGGGAATTTTAACACAGCCAGCAGGGCGCCGTAATGTCCACTCCTGTTGTGTGGGAATGTGGATGACATTTTTACTTCTTCTTTAACCTCAGTCAGCCTTTGCTTTGAACCTCAACGTGCGATTGAGAAACATTGCATGTGTGTTTATTCAAATTGTAATCAAAGTAGGTAGGTACCTTTTTTACATTATACAGTCAGCTGCAGCTGGACAAAGGCAATGTTGACTTTTTACATTCTTTTTCCATATAAAGCATCAGAATAGATCTGAAATAATAGAAAAATAATTCCCTGCTGTGGAAGACAACTTAAGTAACATAATATTTCTCTTTGAAGAAAAAGCCCACCCTACTCTGGAAAAGGCAGTCAAAATGTAGAATCAAGAATAAAGTAAATATAGAGACTATAAACCACTGGAAATATTTAAGAACAGAATAAGACATGGCCAGAAAACATTAAAAAAAAAAAAAAAAAGTCTAACACAGGGGTGTCAAACTCATTTTAAATCGGGGGCCACATGGAGAAACATCTACTCCCAAGTAGCACAAGTCACAGCACAATAACTTAAAAATAAAGACAACTTCAGATTATTGTCTTTGTTTAAAAATAAAACAAACACATTCTGAAAATGTACAAATCATAATGTTGTGGGTTTTTTTTACATTTACATGTTGCGGTTAATAGTATTCTATCTTTATTTGTCGTTATTTATACTTTCTGAAAAAATTATGTGATAATGTTCATTCAGTTATTTTCAATCTATCAAGATAAAAAAATAATACCAAAATAAAATTTATGTAGTTTGCTCATTTTCCTTGACTGGTGCACTAACATCATGTGGTTTATTATCTTTTTTTTTTTTTACATATGTAGCCCATCCATCCATCCATCCATTTTCTATCGCTTGTCCCTTTTTTGGGGTTGCGGGGGGTGCTGGAGCCTATCTCAGCTGCATCCGGGCGGAAGGCGGGGTACACCCTGGACAAGTCGCCACCTCATCACAGGGCCAACACAGATAGACAGACAACATTCACACTCACATTCACATTCACAAACTAGGCCCAATTTAGTGTTGCCAATCAACCTATCCCCAGGTGCATGTTTTTGGAGGTGGGAGGAAGCCGGAGTACCCGGAGGGAACCCACGCAGTCACGGGGAGAACATCCAAACTCCACACAGAAAGATCCCGAGCCCGGGATTGAACTCAGGACTACTCAGGACCTTCGTATTGTGAGGCACATGCACTAACCCCTGGTCCACCGTGCTGCCCTACATATGTAGCATCATCTACAAATAATTGCTATTGCGACATCTAGTGGACACATTTAGAATTCAAAAATGTTAGCTCATTTTTATACTTAGCAAACTCATCCCGGATAAAATTTGTTCGCGGGCCGCATATTTGACACCCCTGGTCTAACATCATCCGCCTGTATCAGAAAGATGGGAGAGAAAAGTATGGAGAAGAAAAAGAAGAGTTCATACTCTATTGTCTTATCATCAATTTGTCAAAACTCATTCAAAGAACATGTTTACTTCATACTTCTTTCTGTATTTTATTATGTAACGAGCCATCGCTATATGTGAGGTGAACGCTTGCTGATATGTTTAATTATTCCATTGGATTATCCATCCATCTGTGATTCTACCATTTGTTGGGGGCTGGATTCTATCCCAGCTGCACTAGGGTGGAAGGTGGGGTACACCCTGGACAAGTCGCCACCTAATAGCGGGGCCAACACAGACAGAAAGATAACATTCACACTCACATTCACATACTAGGGACCATTTAGTGCTGCCAACAAAACTAATATTAATATACAGTAATACTATTGCTAGTTTTAGCAATAGTATACCATCAAAATGCACTGATCGTACGAACTAGAAAGCCATTATACCATTACATTACATACAGTAGAGTTGTCAAAAATATCGATACTGTGATACCAACATGCAAAAAATACATTAATATCTGCTTTTTTCAGAATCGTTAGTACAAATCACTTTTTCCTCGGCGAGTCAAGTAAATCTTTGATGCTTGAGCGCTAAGTCAGCCTGCGGTCTAAAAAAAAAAAGAAAAAAAAAGAAACGTTTAATTTATTCATGCAAGAAGCCTGTCACATGGTTTGCCCTTGCTCATAAAGACATTATAATGAAAGTGTAGCAGAGTAGCATAACTGTAGGTTTCATAAGCACTTTGTCCGCCGGAGAATAAGATGTGGCAGAAATAATATGTGAAATTTTGAAGTTATATTTGCGAGGAGAGCAGGGCTGTCCAAATTATGGCCATGGGCAGCCCACTAGCGCAGTGTTTTTCAACCACTGTGCCGCGGCACACTGGTATGCTGTGAGATACAGTCTGGTGTGGAGTGGGGGAGATTATGCAGTTTCACCTATTTGGGTTAAAAAATATTTTTTGCAAACCAGTAATTATAATCTGTAAACAGTGTGCCGTTGTTGAGTGTTGGTGCTGTCTAGAGCTCGTCAGAGTAACCATGTTATACCACACCATATCAGTAGGTGGAAGCCGGTAACTAATTGCTTTGTAAATGTCGGGAATAGGTCATGAATAGGTGAGTGCCCCTAAGAAAAGGCATTAAAGCTTAGGGGTGGGTATGTAGAACGAAACTCAAACTGAACTGGCCTCAAAGTAAACAAAAACAGAATGCTGGACGACAGCAAAATCTTACAGCGTGTGTAGCAGAGACGGCGTCCACAAAGTACATCCCGCAAGTGACATGAAAAAGATAGCAACAACTTATATATTCTTGATTGCTAAAACAAAGCAGGTGCGGGGAACAGCGTTCCAAGGAAGAAATGAAACTGCAACAGGAAAAACCACCAAAATAGGAGCGCAAGACAAGAACTAAAACACTACACACGGGAAAACCCCAAAAACTCAAAATAGGTCACGGCGTGATGTAACAGGTCGTGACAGTACACCTACTTTGAGACAAGAGCTATAGTGATGCATTGTTGGTTATGGTTTAAATTCATATACAACAATTGCAACAGCGACTTTTTATAGTCTACTGAGTTTCTTTTTTTAATGATTTCTGCTAGCGGTGTGCCTCCGGATTTTTTAAATTTAAAAAATGCGCCTTGGCTCAAAAAAGGTTGAAAAACACTGCGCTAGCATACTAATTCCAGCCCGCCATACATCTTGAAATGTTTTTTAATAATGTTAGTGATATTCTATGTTACTGGATGGCAAGGCAGGTTTAAATAGCAGCTGGCTGATTGACACCAGGTGTGGCCAGGTGCCAATCAGCCACAGCTGAGGGGAAAAAGCACTCAGGGAGAAAAGCAGGAAATAACCAAAATAAGACCGCTGACAGGAAATAAAGACAGAGGAAAAACCAAAACATAACTAAACTCCATCCATCCATTTTTTACCGCTTGTCCCTTTTGGGGTCGCGGGGGGTCGCTGGAGCCTATCTCAGCTGCATTCGGGCGGTAGGCGGGGTACACCCTGGACAAGTCGCCACCTCATCGCAGCATAACTAAACTGTCAGTGACAAACCTGACAATAGGAGGTATACTTTCACATATTCTTAATATTTAGTGTTTTATTGTTTATCCTTCATAATGCAGTGTCGTCAGTCTGATGAGAGATTGACAGTTAAAAGTTACGTGTTGTTTTTTAGTATGTTAGCTATAGATTGCTTTAATGAATGCTTTAGCCAACTAAAGTGTCTGATCATATCCTGATAATATTGTATTTCCAACATCTGTTATTCATTTACAAATGATCTTAGTTACATTATGATCCTGGCTCTGCCGTGGGTCTGTTTGACAGTGTATTGGCAAATTCCCTTAAAAATTGGGCCTTATCGCAGGTTGCACTGTATGCTTGGCAAACCCCTCTCTTCAGTTTGGTATTAAATTTATATGCAGATTCAAATCATTGGGATCGACAATCAAGTGTGAAAACAGCTGTGTAAACTTTATCAGCGCACACACACACTCAGTTCAGCGCACTGATTTGGAATAAATAAGGAAACAGTTAAAATGTTTACATAAAACCACTAAGTTACAGTAACTTTCTTCAGTTATTCATTTAGATAGGGTAGGATATACTTTTATATAACACTACACTCATACATTTATTGTTAGATATAAATATTGCACAAAAATATAAACCCAACACTTTTGTTTTTGCTCCCATTTTTCATGAGTTTAACTCAAAGATCTAACACTTTTACTATATACTGTACACAAAAGAGCTATTCCTCTCAACTATTGTTCACAAATCTGTGTTAGTGAGCACTTCTTCTTTGCCAAGGTAATCCATCCCACCTCACAGGTGTGGCATATCGAGTTACTGATTAAACCGCATGATTATTGCACAGGTGTGCCTTAGACTGCCCACAATAAAAGGCCACTCTGAAATGTGCAGTTTTGCTTTATTTGGGTATGTGGGGGTCAGAAAAGCAGTCAGTATCTGGTGGGACCGCCTCACACAGCGCAACACATCTTGTTTGCATAGAGTTGATCAGGTTGTTGATTGTGGCCTGTGGAATTTTGGTCCCCTCCTCTTCAATGGCTGTGCAAAGTTGCTGGATATGGGCAGGAACTGGAACACGCTGTTGTATACACCGAACCACAGCATCCCAAACATGCTCAATGGGTGACATGTCCGGTGAGTATGCTGGCCATGTAAGAACTGCAATGTTTTCAGCTTCCACGAATTGTGTACAGATCCTTGCAACATGGGGCTGTGCATTGTCTTGCTGCAACATGAAGTGATGGTCTCGGGTGAATGGCACAACAATGTGCACCAGGATCTTGTCACGATATCTCTGCAAAATGCCATCAATAAAATGCACTTGCGTTCGTTGTCCATAACATAAGCCTGCCCAGTTATACCTCTCCAACGTGCCAGGCGCCCATCGAATGTGAGCATTTGCCCACTCAAGTCAGTTACGATGACGAACTGCATTCAGGTCGAGACCCCGATGAGGACGACGAGCATGCAGATGAGCTTCTTTGAGATGGTTTCTGACAGTTTGTGCAGAAATGTTTTGGATATGCAAACCAACTGTTGCAGCAGCTGTCCGGGTGGCTGGTCTGCTGAATGTGGAGGTCTTGAGCGAGTGTGGTTACACATGGTCTGCGGTTGTGAGGCCGGTTGGATGTACTACCAAATTCTCTGAAATGCCTTTGGAGACGGCTTTTGGTAGAGAAATTAACATTCAATTCACGGTCAACAGCTCTGCTGAACATTGCTGCAGTCAGCATGGAAATTGCACGCTCCGTCAAAACCTGCAACATATGTGGCATTGTGCTGTGTAATGAAACTGCAGATTTCAGAGTGGCCTTTTATCGTGGTCAGTCTAAGGCACACCTGTGCAATAATCATGCGGTTTAATCAGCATCTTGATATGCCACACCTTTGAGGTGGGATGGATTTTCTTGGCACATAAGATGTGCTCACTAACACAGATTTAGACAGGTTTGTGAACAATATTTGAGATGAATAGGTATTTTGTGTATATAGTGAAACATTTTGATCTTTGAGTTCAACTCATGAAAAATGGGAGCAAAAACAAAAGTGTTGCGTTTATATTTTTGTTCAGTGGAGACAGATAGATAGCTTGGCCACAGACCAATTTATTTAGCCCAAAGTGGCCCCTGAGTCACAATGTTTGGACACCCCAGAGGTTGAGGTACATAGTAAAAGTTCAAGAGATGTGTGATTTTTTTGATAACCAAATACAAGCGGCCATTAAAGTGTCAGCGCGCATTAATTCGGTAATCAAATACAAGCCGCCAGGAAAGTATTTGCTCCGCGAGTGAGAGCGGTGATCCGCCACCACAAGCCCACAGAGCGTGGAAAAAAACTCCAGAAGCGTGCAACCCAAACTTTATCACTTCCTTCAAGAAAACAGAGCTTAGAAACACTCTTCCGTCATTTGGAAACACTTTGAACATGATGACTGGTTTACTTTTTTCACCAGAACGCAACGTTTTCTGAATGCAGCCCCTTTTATGGGCCCGTGGCTCACATGAAATAAAAACATAAAAAAACTGGAAAAATAGATATAAAATGCATAATATAATGATACAAATAAAAACAAATATTTGTCTTTAAATATATGTTTTATTATCCTATTTCATTCCAAATGACTTGATGACATCATGCTATTGTAACCCGCCTGGTTCAGGCTCTGCTTTCTGTTCCACCTGGGTCGCCAGCATTGGAGACAAGTGGGCTGAGATTTACCAACGCTGGCCTCTATCACAATCATATTGAATTAATTTTAAGAACAAAATAGTTTGTTTTGTATACCCGAAGGCTCCACGCCACTGCTGTTCTTTGGTCAAATGTAAAATAGTTGACTATTGTTTTTATTAGCATATTTATGAGCACAATAGTTTTTTTAATATATTGGGAGGCTACAGGCCACTGCTGTTCTTTTTTTAATGTATATTGATACTGCATTTAAAATGATATGCAAAAATATGTTGAAGCACAGTGACCTTAAATACGTGACACCTTAAAACTCTTTTTTAACTAAAGTGATACATTTAAAGTTCATGTTCAGTATTTTTTATTTTGTATATTTTAAATATGACCCATATGAATAGATGTTTTAAAATATGAAAATATATTGAGAATTGTGGAAATTCACAGGTGTCGGTATGGAGTACTGAAATGCTAGTTAGCATTGTGATAACCCTAATATACAGTACATCCATCCATACTATATTATTTTTATTACCGTTTGTACATATGCAAATGATGGCGGCTCTCCCTTCAATGGCGCCCGAGGCGGGACCCCTTTAATCAAACCAGCCCACCCTGCTGTCACCGCGCTGAACACATTACAGTAATATTCAACACAGCCACAGGTGTTGTAACTGTCCACACAGATCAACACATGGACACAATTAATCAGATTAAAAGCATAACCGGAATAAAAATGCTTAATGTAAACACGACCTTCGGAATATTCTGATCCGATCACACACGTTTGGATCAAAGTTTTCTTCCGACTGTTTGTGTAGAAATTATCCTTACTGCACATGTCTATAACGCCAGCTGTAATTTGGTGGTAGAGAGGAACTAAATGTATTAGTCTCGGAATGAAGCAGTCTTGCTGCTGTTTCCCCCATTCAACATGTACATAAGTAGCATTGTATACTGTTGAATTTGTACCTCTATAACCGAGGCTAGCAAAAACAAAAGTATAGTCTGAAGTAGAGATGTCCAATAATATCGGCCGATAAATGCTTTAAAATGTAATATCGGAAATTATCGGTATCGTTTTTTTTGTTATCGGTATCGGCTTTTTATTTTATTTTTATTAAATCAACATAAAAAACACAAGATACACTTACAATTAGTGCACCAACCCAAACAACCTCCCTCCCCCATTTACACTCATTCACACAAAAGGGTTGTTTCTTTCTGTTATTAATATTCTGGTTCCTACATTATATATCAATACAGTCTGCAGGGATACAGTCCGCAAGCACACATAATTGTGCGTGCTGCTGGTCCACTAATAGTACTAACCTTTAACAGTTAATTTTACTAATTTTCAAAAATTACTAGTTTCTATGGAACTGTTTTTATATCGCTTTACTTTCTTTTTTATTCAAGAATTTTTAAAAAATGTATCTTATTTTATTTTTTTTAAAAAGGACCTTATCTTCACCATACCTAGTTGTCTAAATTAGGCATAATAATGTGTTAATTCCACAACTGTATATATTGGTATCGGTTGATATCGGTATCGGTAATTAAGATTTGGACAATATCGGAATATCGGATATCGTCAAAAAGCCTTTATCGGACATCCCTAGTCTGAAGTGTCGATGTAACAATAAAAGGAGGGATCCAGTTGTCGCCTCAACGAGCGGTTTTATTCCCGGCCTTACAGCTACTCCAAGTGCTAACTCCTAGCCTCAGGCACGTAACATGAAGACGGCCCTAAGGACGTTATGTCTGAGACGACAGAAACTATGGCAACTCGTACATTTCACAACGTGCAGGGCACAGAACAGCTCCATTTCAAAAAGAGAGGTAAAACAAAAGTAGCAAACAGAAGGAAAAATGTAGAAGTAAATAACGTTGACAACGTCAGACAAGCAGAAATGCACAGAACCATGCTTGTTTGCAGCGGAGATCACTGCTTTTTCTACTTCCGTGCATTGTATGTGCTGCGCTCGTCAAAATAAAGTATTCTGATTTAAGGTGTGATGTATGAAAACGCACGTCATAATCGGATAATTTTTTTCAGGGTCCATGTACACAGTAACATTCTAATTCTAATTAAATACATTTGGCCCATGTACACCTGGCTAATGACTAGACAATATTTAATGGCACCCCCTAGAGAATGCCATCTTAGGCTATTGCCTATGTGGCCCATATCTAAAACCTGCATCAAATGCACCATCTATGAGCGTCGGCACCCTGTTAGGACTTATCATTGTCAATTATGTAGTTTTCTAATGATTGTAAAACATTTGGTTATATTTATGCTAGCATATAGCATGTCTTTCAAAACTCTGATGGTGCAAAATAAGTCTAATGTACATATGCTCCAGTTCTATCAAACATGATGGAAACAATGTTACGGCATGAGCAGGTATGGCTGCTAATAGAACGTGCGCAGCTGTGTTCATTGATGGTGTGATTACTAGCAGAACTAACACGATCGATTGCATAAAGCTGTACTCTCTGGTCATGTTTAAGCAAATATTTAAAAACTGATGACCCGGTGACCTAAACATACTGCAAAAGCATCTCTGAAAAAATGGCCTCATTTCAACCGAGCAGAAAATAGTTCTTTACTTTTGAAATACAAAAAAATAAAAATTTCCAGGAGGGAAATTCTGCAAATAAGTTTTATTTAAGTATTAAAAACTGTGGTTGTATTTACTTAGTTCAATTCCTAGTTTTTTTGTGATACCTATTAAATTAAAATTGAAAGTCTACATTATCTATGAGTCCATTGCAGCAGTGGTCACCCTGCACAGTCCAGTCTTGTACACGCTGGGCCCCAACCAGGCTCCACCAATCAAGAGTTATTCGAGCAGTGCTAGCCAATGAGCTAAAAGCCACAGGCTATGAATCATTTTAAGTATTTCAACCAATCAGATTGCGGGGAATTCACAGTACCGTCCTACTACAACCAAACCTCCAAATTGTCCCACACACAATCAGGTGTGAGCATCAAGATGGATATTAAGAAACTAGAAGAAAACAAAGATAAGTTATTAAACTATCACTCCATGCTTGATGGAAAACCTCAAATTTAGTCGCATGCCATTTGCGTTCCAGCTTTCTACATGATAGTTTAAGAGCTCTAGTTTCTTCTGTAAACCATGGGGTACACCTTTTAGGGGCGTATTATAGCTTTAGCAGTGCTATACTATCAATGGTGTCACGCGGAGCGTCGTTAAAGTTGTAAGTGAGGTTATCGATAGAGCCCACATAATTTGGGAATGGCGCCATTACCAAAGGCAGTAGGCCAGTAAGAGTCATAAGTGTGACAGCATTAATGTTAAAAATGATAAATGGGTTATACTTGTATAGCGCTTTTCTACCTTCGAGGTACTCAAAGCGCTTTGACAGTATTTCCACTTTCACCCATTCACACACACATTCACACACTGATGGCGGGAGCTGCCATGCAAGGCGCTAACCAGCAGCCATCAGGAGCAAGGGTGAAGTGTCTTGCCCAAGGACACAACGGACGTGACTAGGATGGTAGAAGGTGGGGATTGAACCCCAGTAACCAGCAACCCTCCGATTGCTGGCACGGCCACTCTACCAACTTCGCCACGCCGTCCCCATTATGTTGCAGCTGCTGAAGCAGTGGTTATTAGTAGCTGGTTGACAATGAGTCAGAACTTCACATTTTATAAGGTAATGATTGGACATTACTTTAGTGACGGGAGTATCATAACTTTGGAGGTGGCGACACCCCGGACAAGCACTAGATCTATCGTATTACTGTTGCAATGCGTGGGTTCATTTATTATTTGTGTGAAGACTACAGCTATCAATTATAGCCTGGAGTGCCACACACGGAGGGTCTGATGGGGTATTCATATGGATATCAAAATCCCCCATTATAAGTATATCGTCGGTTCTTATGTGTGCATGAGGCACTTGTAACATGATTATACGATCACCGGAGAGATTGGAAGGAGAAAAACTGTCCATTTGTAAAACCTTAAACAAACTATGAGAAATGTCTTTGTTGGATTAAGGCTTGTGGCATTTTCATCTGAAAGTGAAGAACATCAACAAGCACAATGCTGTTTGTTCCAAGGTTAATGCAGTAATAAATGGAAACAAATAACAGTTACATCATTATGTTCATACTGTAAATACAAAATATCACACAATTTCCTCAAGTTGTTTTGATCATCGAAAACACATATCTTTGTAGCTACAGGCCTACTGAATAAACATATGCATTTTTTAATGAATGGTTAAGAGGTAGCCTGTGGTGGAACGTAACGCTTTTTACGAAACTTCTCTCCCTTAATGTGGCTACCTATCAACGTTAGCAAAAGGAATCCTGGGAAATATGAATGAAAAGCTCATGTGGTGTTGTCATTTCTGCCTTCCGAAACATGAATTTCATAAAGTCTCTTAAGTGACCACTGCTACAGATATCCGGCAACAAGAAGGAAAGCTATGCTAATTTTGTCTGGAATTCGAGAGTGATTGCTGATCGTCCGCCATCTTGACAAAAGCGTGTGGAACATGACAACAGTAACCAAGGGGGCGCGGATTAGTGAGCAAAGTCAGAAGCGTCCAGCATAGCTCTTATAACTGCAGTATGTCAACTGTTACCAGGCTGCCTAGAGGGCGCCAACACTGAGAATTATGATTTTGTGGCAGCAAATCCTCTGGAACTAAAAATACACAGTCTTGATAGACAACATTAACATTTGCTTTTGAATTGATGAGATCTCACGGATATCAACTTGGTGCAAATTGCTGCAGTTTCCCTTACTTTTCTTTAATTTTACACCTTGACTATTATACTTTGCCTTTGGAAATAACTGTGAGCTATGGCTGAACCACATACATTATTCATCTCTGAATAATAACCCCTAGTATTAGCGAATATTACAATATTTGGTCATCATTAATAAGTCATGCATTCACACTCCCCGTGCTCAAGGCTTGACAAGAACTTATGGCAAATTCTCTCAGGCAATTTAAATAATTGTGGATTAAGTGTGGTAAGTCATTTTCCCCCGTTTATGCAGACAGGAAGTGCTTCGCATTAAAATGCATGTGAGACGTCTGCGAGGAGGCTGAAGCAGATATACTATGGGGGAAAAAAGGCTGTGGCGTCCCAGTGACATTTCATTTGTGTGTTTGCCGGAATTTAAGACTGTTTAGTGAGGTGTGAAGGTAACGGGGGAGTAACCCACAGAGGAAAATTGAAATTTTAATGATCAGCAGGATGGCAGCAGTGGAAGGGCTTAAATATCACCACTAATTAACACTGTGAGGTGAGCTGTCAGACGCCTGATGGATGCTTTCTCCAACCACATATGCCTTTATTAATCAAAGCTCAGGATGAAAAGGTTCTGCCACACCTTGGGGAAGGGAGATAGTGGCATCTATTACTGAGGTGGTTTCAATCATCTATCAGCATGATTGTGATGTATTTAATGAGGACCTCTTAAATATGTCTTGTGCTCAGAGTTTGTTATTGGAAAGCCTATTTCAGGTATATTCAACTCAATTGGTTTGGAGGCCACATTTTCAGAAAGCTAGGGACCAGGGGGCCGGACTTCTCCCATCACTACTAGTCTTATTCGGTTTATTCTGGAGAACCAGCGTCCTCTACAGCAGTCGTCCCCAACCTTTTTTGCACCACGGACCGATTTATTGTTGGCATTATTTCCAGGGACCGGCTTTCCACTTGTGCCAAATAAATACAGCAAAAATAAGTGCATGAAAAATACATCTCACTATAACGCTGAATTAGTGGGAGCCTTTGGCTTGTTTCTTTGCGATGAGATCCCCAGCAGGTTACCATCAACCTGCTGGGCACTGCAGATGGAAATCAGCCTTTGGCTACAATCTGTCACATGTATATTATATATGTTCATTAATGTGCAATGTATCATGTCACAAAAGTTATAACAAATATAACAAATGGCAACTTCCTCTGAGGAGTTTTTATTGTACATCTATAAGCACGCTTATTGGTGTGTCTAGTGGGACAGACGAAAGTTGAGTCGGAGAAAATGCAGTCGTTTATAAATTATTTAATGTTTCTCTGCGGCCCGGTAGCAAATGCGTCATGGACCGGTACCAGTCCCCGGACCGGTGGTTGGGGACCCCTGCTCTACAGCAGACATTTGAATTTGGTCTATTTATTTTGTCAGTTACAACAGTGCTCTGTTGTTTTTAAGAATCTGCTGCGAAAATGTGAGCCTCCCACAAGTTTTTTTGAACAAAACTCCTCCAGTTGAATAGCTAAAATTATGAAAAAGAGAATACCTAAGAAAAACCTTGAGGAACACCATTGGTATAACTAAATACGTTGAACTGCTGACTGCATCTGAAGTAAACAAGCTACAGCAACACCTTAGTTACATAAATCACATTACAAAAAAATTGTAACTGACAAAAAAGGAGAGAACTTAAACAGGTGCCTTGAGGAACACCTCACTTATGAAAATCACAAGTTGAGAACCTAGTGTTTTATGTTTGCTGGCAAGGTTAAAATGTCAATGCAATGATCTGCCAATGTGTTTGCAGTGGTCTAAGTTCCTCTATACAACAGTAGAGCTTTAGTGTTAAAACAATTGCTGCAAAAATATTTGTCTCCAAAGTTTTAAACTGAACTTGGAGGCCATGTGTGGTGTCATTCCCGGGCCGGATTTGGCCCCATGGCCGCCAGTTTGAATAGTACTGCTCTCTGTGGTCGGCGCACCACTGTCTCCACTCTGCTGAGATTTACTTGCCTTTGGTGGAATTTCTTTTTGAAGGGCCTATTTTTTACAGCTTTGACAGGAGAGGTGAGCAGGTAAGAGATTTGGCCATCAGTCTCAAGCAGCCGGCGCACAAGGCAGCACTCGTACATTTTATCTCTGGACTGACTCCATGATCGGTCTGTCTTACTGAGATGATTTCAAACCTGGATGATTTCAGCACTTTGGGTATGAAGATGGAGTGTTATAACCTCCTTTCTGATATCCTCCCCATCTCCCTCACTTAAAGAGGTCCATTGTTAAGTGCCGGGGGCCTGTGGGTGCTGTAAATCAGACGGCCGAGGGAGGGGATGTCTCCCATGGGGGCGAGTGCGCACTCCCAGCAGTCTTTGGGCTGATCTCATGCAGCCTATCCTAATGCTTTAATTAAAGAACTGGTCAATAGCATTGAAGAGGGTGCTAAAGGCTACAAGCTGCACTTTAGTCTGCAGACTGATTAGTCCAAAACCAAAGACAGCATATACTTTAACAAATCATCTCCTCCATACAAAAATGTCTGCCATACTTGGCCAATAAAGATGATTCTGACTATTTGAGACACAAACTTTTTCAGAAAGAGTTTGTTCTTGAGCTTGTTGGAATCAAAAGGAACCTACTCTGGCTTCCTGCCACTTCCAAAGACATGCACCTGGGGATAGGTTGATTGGCAACACTAAATTGGCCCTAGTGTGTGAATGTTGTCTATCTATCTGTGTTGGCGCTGAGGTGGTGACTTGTCCAGGGTGTACCCCGCCTACCGCCCGAATGCAGCTGAGATGGGCTCCAGCACACCCCGCGACCCCAAAAGGGACAAGCGGTAGACAGTGGATGGATGGAACTTTGCAATAGGGACTGCTTTAACTTGTTTGCATTCTGTAAGGTTGAATTCATCATCGTCATCATCATCATACATAGTCTATGGGGAGTAGTGATCACACTGCTCCACTGCCCAAGTACCATGTCTGTTTGTGTGTAATGGAGACACAGACAGAAAACTAAGAGACAGCCCCCTCTGGTGACAGGACCAAGTTTTGCTTTACAGAGTTGAAACATCTTCAGCACTCAAATACAACATAGGTTCAACCGTTCCAGAAATACCTGCATGCAAGTATTAGCACGTCGTTTTGGCAACATTTGATTGCAAAAAAAAAAAGCTTAAAACTTAACAGACTACTGTTTGTTTTATGCAAGCCTTGTGTCTGTGAATAATGAATGACCAACATCATATATTTGTTATACAGATCTGTTTGCACAGCTGTTACAAGTCGTTTCTCATTTATATTAAACGTGCTACAAAGTGGAACATAAATGTTGAACAGTGAGCATTAAAATATTAATGAAGTGTGGAATTAACTGCAGGGCTGTTGTGTCACTGATAATACAGAATATTGTACCCCTATAGGAAGATGTATCTTTAAAAAGATATACTGCACAGAGTCCTCCTAAATGATTGAACATAACGTGCACTCGCTACAAAAAGAATTAACATTTTATTCAGACTTAGGGCCCTAAACCGCCATGCACAATACAATATAATCAGCTATAAAATTTACTTCATTTCACCTTTGAAATAACTAATAAAGATGAAATCCAAACATTTATACAAATTAAAGAAAATATGAGAATTGAAAATGGCTGATGTACTAGAGGCAAAGAAGTGGTTTCTTCAAAATTATTCCACTTAAAAACTTTGTATTTTACAAGAAATCATCAAACTACATTTCATAACTTTGTAAATATTTAGTTTTTTGGAATGTAGGTCCCACAAATAAAGTTGTCTACATCTAACACAATTTAAATATACAGTATATATTAACTTAATAAGCAGAGGGCAATGTCAATGATTGGGCTCCATCTCCTTCCATATCTTCTAAAATAGCAACAGAACTATCCGTCTAATGGAGAACTATAAAACACTTTTGCAGTACTCGAGACAGGTAACGACAAAATCAAGTGTTCTACAGCCAAACTAATACTTCAACCCAGTGTTTGCAGATTAAACCATACACAGGTCTCTACAGAATATCATCAATAAAAAACACATCTTCACTGAAGACGCCCAAGTGTTAAGTTGGAGATGAAATGACCATGGCACAGTATCTTCACATTCAACCATGTCAAGCCAATGACCAGCTCATTTCCAGCAGGTCTCTGACTAAAACTTAACAACTGTACTTTGGTTGTCTTGGTCCATTCCCAGAAAAAAAAAAGCTTCTGAAAAAGGTCATACAACTCAGCAGGATCATTTATCTAAATAATAAAACTGATAGAGAAATCATCAGCAACCTGGCCTAAGTCTGAAAGGACATTTGTCAATGCAGTTATACCACTAAAAAAGCAGAATAGCAATTAAAGCTAGTAATTGCAATGGCTGTGTGTTAAAAACAACAAAAACAAAACATAAGCTCAAGTATTTTTCACCAACTTTTTAACTGCAAGACACTTGAAAACAATGGAGCAGTAAGTGTGTTTGCTGCATATTTAGATATTAGCTAGGTGAATAGTTTATGGTGGTGATGCTCTTACAGTTTAAAATGTACATTTTAATTACAATAGTCACACAAACCCTACAGCTGGGCTATTCAACTAAATAGTTGAACACATTTCCAGAAAACTAAGGACCAGGGGGCAAGACTTATTCTTATTGTGAGAACTAGTTGACTCTGCAGTGGACAATTGTTCTTGGCCTATTTATTTGATCAGTTAGACATTTCTGAGTAAAATAGTCCTGTTATGCAAAAAATACAAGTGTCCGCCGTAGTGGACACTTGGCTTTAGGATCTTAAAATGTCAATGCAAAGATATGTCAATAGGTTAACACTATTAAGGTTCCTCTATACAACAGGAGCCCTGTTTCAAAAAAATTGTTGCAAAAATGTTTTTCTCCCAAGCTTTAAACTGAACTAGGGTGGCCGGTCTAGTGTCATTCCCGGGCCGCCAGTTGACTAGCACTGCCCTACAGTATTAGAAGGGTTGCTATTTACTAGAAACAAACTTTAGGTATTGACCTCTATTGAGCTACAAATGTGTTGATTTCTAGGTTCAGCATGGCAATCAGAGACGTGCTGTCAGAAATACTCCCAATACATTTCATTACAACAACGCTATTAAAGTCTTCAGCGCGATCAGTTGTAAGTGCAAGGGTCATTCACTTATTGCCATCATATTGTGGACTCTTGCCTTTTGAGAGGTTGAGCTTTAGTCTTTCCCCTTTGACCTTGACAATGAAGAACAGAAGATACCGATGGTACAAAAATCAAACTAAAGGAAGTCTGGTTGCACTAGCTATTAATGTAAGCTAAGTTGTGTTAGCTTTCAGTGATGATGCACATCAGCGCAACCTACTGAGTCTTCAACTGTCTATTAAGTATTTTGGGGGTGAGGTGGGGGCCGTGAAAGAGTTTACGGGTCAGACAGTCAGGCGGTTGTTGGAAGGCTGTAGGGGGCTCCATGAGGCTGTGTGGCCAGATGTGTCCTGCGAATATGCAGATGTACGACTATCGCAACAATCATCTTTGCGGATCCCGGCCGTGCACAAGCGACGGTGCCTCAGCAGCCTGTCTGTCCGTGAGAAGGTCTGCAGTAGATAATAGAAAGAAAGTTTCAGTCAGAGTGGGACTTTAACATGCTACCTTTTCACGTTAAGGCGCAGATGAGACAAAGTAACACACATTACATGCACTGGCCACCATATTAGATCATTGTTATAGTATTTTTACTAATATGACCTTTGAGCAAAGGTCTTTTAGTATATGTCTTATCTATGAGTGTACAGTATGTATAGGATATGTGCAATACTGTTAAGTAATTGTTGTTGAGATTTCCTGTCGATATACTGTTTGCTGTCATTGTGGCTTTTAAGGCATTCAAAGATTTAAGGATCCTTGAAATGCCTCAACATTTATGGCACAGTAGCTGAGTCCAAGACATATTGTGAGATAAATAATGTCTATCCTACCCCTCACATTTAAATAACCATTTCTACTAGGGGTGTAACGATTTACCTTTAACAATGATTCGATTCGATATTTGTGGTTGCTGATACGGTTCAGAACAATATGATCCGAAACAATTCAATACGTTGAAATCGATTCAGTCACTTTTTATCCAAAAATATCAACCAGTGTGACTGTGACGTAAATAATGAATCCCGGACACGGCAGGTAAAGTTTCCTATATTTCTGTTATTTCTTGTAAGGGAATTATGTATACATGAATTATGGATACAAACAAGCAAAACAACAATTAATGGCCAATACATTGACATCTTATTTGAATAAAGTGCAACCAACACTTTAGGGTGAATTAACAAGAGGAAATATTTTCTGCTCTTATTTTCAATATTACATTTTTTTTAATAAAAGTACAATAACCAACATTTTAAGAGTAGATTTACCTGCTAAATAATGTTCCCCGACCCAGCCATACAGTATGTGTTCTCCGCTCTGACGTTGCCACCGAAGAACAGGTGTGTACCCAGGTGTGTGGAAGCATGTATGCCCCCTCATTCTGCTGATGGTGTTGGCCCCTTGCTTCCTATTTTCCATAATCTCATTTATCCATCTCTTCTATTAGTTTCTTTCTCATGACATGACTTCTCCTTGTGTTCCTGGAGTCTGTGTGTTGCAGTAACTTGCTCCGCTGTCACTTCCATTGTGTCGGCTACTTCTTCTGTGATTTAAAGTTATGTTGTGGCTTTATCGTTGTGTTGTGTCGTTGGTATTTATTGTGGCTTTTGCAATCGTGCGTTAGCTGAAAGTTATGGTATTTTAATGCAGTGAAGAAGAGACACAGTCAGAGATACACTCTGAGACGCCCAAACTCTCACGGTTCTAAGTTCACTAGTCTGCCGCACTCGCACATGTTACACACCCCAGCACTAACTCTTAAAGGCACACAGACACACATGTCACAGATATTACACAATTGTCTTGTGGCATTAGCGTTTGTTATGACCTTTCTCAACCACCGTATATGTCTGCCATTTTTGTTTTGATGACGCCACAGATGGGAAAATATACTTAACATTTAACATATTTATTATTAAAAGTGCTAAACTTGATTTAAATCAATTTTTTTCTAGTGTTGATAAAATGGATGATTCCTTTTTAAACAATCTTGGATCAATAAATAGCCCTTTAAAGGCAAACTTGCAGAGCACTGATCGATATACTTGAAATTTAGGAATATAAATCGATCTATTGATGTATCGATCAATCGTTACACCCCTAATTACTACTACGGCATACTGAAGCAGGGTGTGATCCCCTACCTCCTCTTAAGGTAGTGGTAAATAACAATGGCACTCATACTAAATATTGACATTTCAGCCACAATTTGAACTTGTTCATTGTAACGTGTACTCACTTAAGTTGAAACCATTTAGACATACAGTAGTACCTTAACTTATGAGCTCATTAGGTTCTACTAACAAACTCAACACACGTATCTCAAATCAGCATCGCCTATTGAGGCTCGCAACTCAAATGTATGCTCACAGCCTAAAGCTTAACAAAAAGCAAATGGACAGCTCGTATCTTAAAATACTTCTACATGTATGTTGAATTATTTTTAAAGGCCAATAAATCAATACCACTATACAAGTCGTATCCAATTGCTATAATTTTTGCCCCTTAAAAAGATATAAAAAACTGGTCGATGTGAAGAGTATAATCACTCGTGTGAGATACTGTGGATGGTGAAGATGTGATGGCCGGTGACTGTAGAAAGCATGGGTGACAAACCTGATTGCAACGATCACACTGGTATGGCTTCTCGCCACTGTGTACCCTCTTGTGTCGGTCCAGGTGGTAACGCTGAATGAAGCGCATCTCGCAGCTGTCACAAGCGTAAGGCTTTTCCCCTATGAACATTCACAAGACAGAATGACTTGTATGTACTTCTCAGGGCTGACACATGAACACCTCACATTATGCTTATTTCATCTCTTAAAATGTTTCTTTTCTATAACTTATTTGTTTTATTCATGGGGTGTCCAATAGAACCATCAGTGAAAAGAAGCAAAAGTATTAAATTGTGGCTCCCCACCTGTATGTGTAAGTATGTGTCGCTTAAGGTGGTAACTGCTCCGGAAAGCTCCATAGCAGTGGTCACAGATGAAGTTCTTCTGAACTTTCAAAGCACTGTCATCGTCGTCGTCCATGTCAAGTTGCTGCAATAAAGGCTATCGAGGACATAAAAATAAATTTCTTCTGACTCCAATCAAAGTGTTTGATGTCAATGTGCTCAATTTGACTAACTCTGAGAAGTGAATTCATTATTATCCATACAGTGTATTTAATAGTATGGTGCATTATTGTCTATGTTTGAGGAGAAACACATACCCGCACTTCCTCCTTGACTTTGACAGACCCAGATTTTTTGTGCTTTTTCTTATGTTGCATATTCTTTCCATCCAAAATTCTTGAGGTGTGGTAATCTCCATCCTTTTGGATCAGCTTGGAGACAAAATAAGTTGTCAAATTTTTGGCGGCTTTCAACAAATACAGGAGTACCTCAGTTTTAGTCAATATGGTAATCTGTTCCGAAAGGCCCGACAAAAATGGAGCAATTTTTTCAATCCAACTAATCTGTTCCTTACACCAAAAAAAAATACATAACACATTTTATATAGAATAAATCTTGTCGTACTTTCATCTTTGATGGCAATAAAGCATTCTATTCTATTCTGAAGAATTCTAGTTTACATGCAGAAAACAATGCAAAATACATACAAACAAATGACTGAAATGCATAAATCAATATTGAACATCAGTTTTACCTTTATTGAAGACACTTGTGGGCAAAGATGGCGATGATTAGCAGGGGAAATGAGGAAAGGAAAACCAAGCTGATACTGCTTTCGTGTTCGAGTTTTTTCTTGAGTTCAAGAATGTTTCTCACTTATTTTATCAAAGTGCTGGCACTTGAGGTATATCCAAAAATGCATGGTCAGCAACTCTGTGCACTGCTCACGCTACTTTATTTACATCAACTAATGCAATCACACGCATATGCTTCACAGCGCTTTACGGCACAACACGTCATACTGTTATGACCCTAAAACCAGCAGTATGCCACAACTTGCAACTTTCTTTGGGTCTATAATGGATTATTTTGAAACTGTACTCAGTAAAAAAGCAGTCGTGAGATACTTCCTTTAGTGACTTCAATATGCTGATTTATACTTAGGCAGACTGACTAGTTTCTTAAATGCAAAGTTTAATGGGATACCAGAGATAATATGAAAACAGGGGCAAACTTTAGGCTTTGTTTTTGGAAAACTAAATAATACAAAATATGGGGTAGACGAAAACTGAGGTACCACTGTAGCATTGCATGATTTTTATTTACAAAGTATACACAATAATAGCAGAAATTAAAAGGCCTAGCTTAACTTCAGGTCTATACAAAACTGACTACAAAATCAGACTCTTTAAGGCTTATTTCTCTCACCAGTGGTGGACAGCTTCCTGCAGACAAATGGCCAATGTGCGCATGGTGACCTTGGTGTCCATGGTGGTTATGGCTATGGTGTGAATGGGTATGGTGGCTCTCGGAACTGGCCCTGTGCCCATGACCCATGTGTGACATCATCTTCTTCTGACCCGGAATGTTGTTGGCTTGCATCAGGGCCATGCTGGAAAACACCGCCTCACAGCCCAGCAACCCCGCCTATAAACACCAACAACAAATCACAGTAGGTTGTGGAGTGAATGAGTGGGAAAAGAGGGTGAAAAATGGAAGTAAACGTGAAAGAAAAATAGGCTTCAGGGCTGGGAACACAACTTTAAAAATTGTTACTCTACAGATGAAGAGACTTTCACTGACCCATTTCATTTGGCCTTGAACAGAGTTGTTTGAATGGTGTGTCATCGCCGTGCTTTGAATGTGTGTGTATTTGAGGGGGTACAGAGCTGACTTCAGTCAGATGAGGGTTAACAGAGGAGACCACACCCACCCAAATCATGAAGGCCAAAGCCTGAAAGTAGAAGCATGAGAACATAAAGCTACATGCTTCATTCAGGAGCTGGAATCCCAGGTGTATTTTATTTTCATCTGATATCCCATCAATCAAGGGCATACAACAGGTTAGAGATTTAGGTGTAGCACTATAATATGTGCATTTTATCCACCGGTTATTAAGTCAGCCTCGATGGTTTGGTGTACATTATATGATTGGATGGCCACCAGAAAATAATAACAAAAAAAGAAACAGATAGGGGTATTGAATAATGAAATACAATGATGCATCATTGTTGCATTGATAACACTTGTGTGAGAGAAATATTTAAGTCATGAAGCAAGCTTCAAAATACATATTTTAGCTGCTGCTTTATTTTAATGATTGCAAAAACTATTTTTAAATAAGATGGTTTGTTTAATTTCTATGTTCAGTACTGTGGATTAAAATGCTATTCATGTCATGTTATTTAAAGTATTTAAAATAAGCAGTACCATAAAACTTGTCTGCAACTTTGCCTGCAATTTAATAAAATAAACAAGTGTTCTTTGTCTAGACAGAACACACAAGGGCATAGTATTTAATACAAACTTACACAGGAAGTGTACAGGTAACGGAGGTTTTCTGAAATAGACAATGTGTTTTGAACAAAAACACTGAACTGTTTATCCAGAAGAAGGCTCTCTCCCCCTGGAATGCTACACAATATTAACATTTACAATACCGGTACATCTTCACATTCCTATTCCCTTTTCAACTGTAATGTTATTTTTTCATCATGTATGCAGTAGTTACATTCTAAACCTGGGACTAGTCCATATATACACATACATACATACATATACACATTCGCGCGCACACACACACAACACGCACACACACACACACACACACACACACACACACACACACACACACACACACACACACACACACACACACACACACACACACACACACACACACACACACACACACACACACACACACACACACACACACACACACACAGTGTTCCCTTGTTTAACGCTGGGGTTACGTTCCAAAAATTACCCGCTTTAAGTGAAATCCGTGTAGTGGAAGGTAACTTTTTTTTCTCCGTTTTTTTTGTGTTTCGTTCATTATATATTTTTTTCGTTTACACTATATGGTTTTTCATTTACAGGATGTTTTTTTCCCCATTTACTATTCATGTTTTTTTGTTTACAGGTTGTTTATTTATTTATCATAGTTTTTTTTCGTTTACAGTACTGTGTATGTTTTAAGGCTGTAAAGCCCCCAACCACACTTTATAAACTTTTCTCAGACAAGCATTAACATTTTCTCACATTTCTCTCATTTAAACACTTTCAAAGTTCAAACCTTTGTGGATTTAAAAAAATAAGTACAGTACACTACGGTATTAAAGAATGAAACCAAAGATCAAAACCTGTTTTTTAGGGCTCTAGGATTTTTTTACCTATAAATAAGCCCGGGTTCTATCATAAAGCCCGCAGCATTTCCACACATAACCAGACTCACACAATCATTTTGGGCCTTAAATCCTGCGCTTTTGGCTTCGTCCTGCATTATAAAGGTGCGAGAGGACATTCGTTTCCAAAATAAGCGTGTCTCATCCATATTAAAAACTTGTTCAGGATTATATCCCCCCGCCCCCACAGTACGCATTCTGTACTGTACAGGATACATGGTATGAAGAAGATTGATTGACAATGGTCTACAGTCCTTTAGCGAATCAGGACGCAGAACACAATGCACATTCATACGCTGTAAAAAAAAAAAAAAGTATGCGACACTGTAAAAAATTACACACACTAAAAAACCCTTTGTAACAGCAAGGCCGTGTAAAGTGAACCGAGTTGTAGCGAGGGAACACTGTATACAGTCGTGGTCAAAAGTTTACATATACTTGTGAAGGACATAATGTCATGGCTGTCTTGAGTTTCCAATAATTTCTACAAGTCTTATTTTTTTGTGATAGAGTGATTGGAGCACATACTTGTCTGTCACAAAAAACATTCAGGAAGTTTGGTTCTTTTATGAATTTATTATGGGTCTACTGAAAATGTGACCAAATCTGCTGGGTCAAAAGTATACATACAGCAATGTTAATATTTGGTTACATGTCCCTTGGCAAGTTTCACTGCAAGAAGGTGCTTTTGGTAGACATCCATTTAGACAAAATTGGTGCAGTTCAGCTAAATGTATTGGTTTTCTGACATGGACTTGTTTCTTCAGCATTGTCCACATGTTCTCAATGGAGTTTAAGTCAGGACTTTGGGAAGGCCATTCAAAAACTTTAATTCTAGCCTGATTTAGCCATCCCTTAACCACTTTTGACGTGTGTTTGAGGTCATTGTCCTGTTGGAACACCCAACTGCGCCCAAGACCCAACCTCCGGGCTGATGATTTTAAGTTGTCCTGAAGAATTTGGAGGTAATCCTCCTTTTTCATTGTCCCATTCACTCTCTGTAAAGCACCAGTTCCATCCATCCATCCATCCATCCATTTTCTATCGCTTGTCCCCTTCGGGGTTGCTGGAGCCTATCTCAGCTGCATTCGAGCGGAAGGTGGGGAACAAACTGGACAAGTCGCCACCTCATCGCAGGGCCAACACAGATAGACGAACAACATTCACACTCACATTCACACACTAGGGCCAATTTAGTGTTGCCAATCAACCTATCCCCAGGTGCATTTTTTTGGAGGTGGGAGGAAGCCGGAGTACCTGGAGGTAACCCACGCAGTCACCAGGAGAACATGCAACCTCCACACAGAAAGATCCTGAGCCCGGAATGGAACTCAGGACTACTCAGGACCTTCGTATTGTGAGGCACATGCACTAACCTGGCAGCAAAACAGGCCCAGAGCATAATACTACCACACCATGCTTGACGGTAGGGATGGTGCTCCTGGGATTAAAGGACTCATCTTTTCTCCTCCAAAACATATTGGTGGGTATTGTGGCCAATTTTTGTTAATCTGACATCACATAGACAAAGATAAGACGTTCTGGAGGAAAGTTCTGTGGTCAACATACTTTTGACCCAGCAGATTTGGTCACATTTTTAGTAGACCCACAATAAATTCATAAAACAACCAAACTTCATGAATGTTTTTTGTGACAAGTATGTGCTCCAATCACTCTATCACAAAAAAATAAGAGTTGTCGAAATGATTGGAAACTCAAGACAGCCATGACATTATGTTTTTTATAAGTGTATGTAAACTTTTGACCATGACTGAAATATTTATATATATATATATATATATATATATATATATATATATATATATATATATATATATATATATATATATATATATATATATATATATATATATATATATATATATATATATATATATATATATATATATATATACACATATATATACAGTGGGGCAAAAAAGTATTTAGTCAGCCACCCATTGACAATCAATGGGTGGCTGACTAAATACTTTTTTGCCCCACTGTATCTGTATATATATATATATATATACACATATGTATATATACACGCACACACAAATATATACACACACACACATACACATCCATCGATATATACACATCCATCGATATACATACATACATACATACATACATACATACATACATACATATATATATATATATATATATATATATATATATATATATATATATATATATATATATATATATATATATATATATACACATATGTATATATACACACACACACTTCGGTACCAATGATTAAGAAAACGGTAAAGCGTCCCTCAAAGGCCGATTCCCTAGAGACGGACAAGCGGTAGGGAATGGATGGATATTCCGTTCATGTACAGAGCCTCGGTTCTTGGTTATACTTGAGGGTCACATTCGTTCAAATGTGACTCCTTTACAACTGTGCAAGTTTGCTAGCTAGCAACTTACCCGAAAACAGGCTAGGCTTTTACTCTTTAATCGTCAAGAGGAACTGCATATGAAAAGACTGGAGATTATGCTCCCGGTCGTCTGTTGTTATTTTAGCAGAATCTTGACACAGTGAAGAAAAAGACGGAGTGCGCGCTACAAGGCTAAAGGCTAATATGCTAGCCAGTTGCTCGGGTTGGGGGCTCCTCTAGCAGGACCCCCCAACCCCCGCCCGAGACAACACAACAACAGCCAGGCAGGGCGTGCGGCCAACAACATAATACGTCCATCTATGCTAGAGCCTTCAAGCACCCTCTTATTGAAACAATTGGACGAATAGGCGGTCACTGTACATAGGTAGCGACTTCTTACCTTTTAATTCTGATAATTTTGTGGATTAATGCTGGCCGGAGTTGTATTTCTTTCTCAGTTTACAAACAGACAGGAAAAGCCACCGGAAGTGTTCCCCCGAGGCTCGTTGTGATTGGTTAAAAGCCCATCCACGTGATTGAATCAAATGACCTATATTTGCGGCCATGTTTTTCTGAGGAGCTGGTGGAGTACAATATAATCGGAGAATGCCATGACAAAGAAGGTGGTTCTCATTTTACATTATAAATTTAATCAGGACTTGGAGAATGCCTTCAAACTGTTATGTCTTTTAGGAAAATTCCACATCCATAAATCCATAGCCATGTCATGCAAACTATTTTTGGGGTTTTATTCTGAAAGGAAAAACATGTATAATTCACTAATGACAAAGGAATACAAAATGGTGATAATAATTTCCCATGTTCTAAAAACGATTACCATCAAAGAAAAAAGAATGTGTAGTTTTTGATACTTGTATTTGACTTTAGTTTTAATTTTCAAGTGTTACCCCTCGCACATGTTTTTATTTATGTGTTACAAGTTCTTGTTAATGTACAAAATACATGGATATTGTTATTTTTATTGTTAAATGTTTGTTTTATTCTGATATTTAAAGTTTGAGAAAAAATCCCATGTTTTTGATTGATTGATTGAAACTTTTATTAGTAGATTGCACAGTGAAGTACATATTCCGTACAATTGACCACTAAAAACATCCGAATACGTTTTTCAACTTGTTTAAGTCGGGGTCCACTTAAATTGATTCATGATACAGATATATACTATTTTCATAATACAGCCATCACACAAGATAATCATCAGAGTATATACAATGAATTATTTACATTATTTACAATCCGGGGTGTGGGATATGGAGGGGGCGGGGTGTTAGATGTATCAACACTTCAGTCATTAACAATTGCATCATCAGAGAAATGGACATCGGAACAGTGTATGTCTGACTTGGTAGGATATGTACAGCAAGTAGTGGACACACAGAGAGAGATCAGAAAGTATAAGAAAAAGTGTCTACATTTGATTATTTACATTTGATTATTTGCAATCCGAAGAGGTATGATGTGGAAGCGAGGGCGTTAGTTTAGGGTTGAAGTTGCCTGGAGGTGTTGTTTTAGTGCGGTTTTGAAGGAGGATAGAGATGCCCTTTTTTTTACACCTGTTGGGAGTGCATTCCACATTAATGTGGCATAGAACGAGAATGAGTTAAGACCTTTGTTAGATCGGAATCTGGGTTTAACGTGGTTAATGGAGCTCTCTCTGGTGTTGTGGTTATGGCGGTCATTTACGTTAAGGAAGTAGTTTGACATGTACTTCGGTATTAGGGAGGTGTAGCGGATTTTATAGACTAGGCTCAGTGCACGTTGTTTTACTCTGTCTTTTGATTGATTGATTGAGACTTTTATTAGTAGGTTGCACAGTGAAGTACATATTCCGTACAATTGACCACCAAATGGTAACACTCGAATAAGTTTTTCAACTTGTTTAAGTCGGGGTCCACTTAAATTGATTCATGATACAGATATATACTATCATATATACTATCATCATAATACAGTCATCACACAAGATAATCACAATTAATTATTTACATTATTTACAATCAGGGGTGTGGAGGGGGGTGGGGGAGTAGAATATGGACATCAAGTAGTGGACATAGAGAGAGAGAGAGAGAGAGAGAGAGAGAGAGAGAGAGAGAGAGAGAGAGAGAGAGAGAGAGAGAGAGAGAGAGAGAGAGAGAGAGAGAGAGATCAGAAGGCATAAGAAAAAGTATCTGCATTTGATTGTTTACATTTGATTGTTAGCAATCCGGGGAGGGTGTTAGTTTAGGGTTGTAGCTGCCTGGAGGTGAACTTTTATTGCGGTTTTGAAGGAGGATAGAGATGCCCTTTCTTTTATACCTGTTGGGAGCGCATTCCACATTGATGTGGCATAGAAAGAGAATGAGTTAAGACCTTTGTTAGTTCGGAATCTGGGTTTAACGTGGTTAGTGGAGCTCCCCCTGGTGTTGTGGTTATAGCGGTCATTTACGTTAAGGAAGTAGTTTGACATGTACTTCGGTATCAGGGAGGTGTAGCGGATTTTATAGACTAGGCTCAGTGGTAGTTGTTTAACTCTGTCCTCCACCTTGAGCCAGCCCACTTTAGAGAAGTGGGTAGGAGTGAGGTGGGATCTGGGGTGGAGGTCTAGCAGTAACCTGACTAGCTTGTTCTGAGATGTTTGGAGTTTTGATTTGAGGGTTTTGGAGGTGCTAGGGTACCAGGAGGTGCATGCGTAATCGAAAAAGGGTTGAACGAGAGTTCCCGCCAGAATCCTCAAGGTGCTTTTGCTGACCAGAGAGGAGATTCTGTAGAGAAATCTCGTTCGTTGGTTAACCTTTTTGATTACCTTGGTTGCCATTTTATCACAGGAAAGGTTAGCCTCTAGAATGGAACCTAGGTAGGTGACCTCATCTTTCCTGGTGATAACAATGTCACCCACTTTTATGGTGAAGTCATTGACTTTCTTGAGGTTGATGTGGGACCCAAACAGGATGGATTCTGTTTTACCCAAGTGTATGGATAGCTTGTTGTCAGCGAGCCAGGTGCAAGTTCTACAGAGCTCAGCACTGAGGATTTTCTCCACCTGTGACTTGTCCTTGCCGGATACCAGCAAGGCAGAGTCATCCGCAAACAAAAACAATTCACAGTCGCATGCCGATGACATGTCGTTTATGTATATTAGGAACAGTAAAGGTCCCAATATACTGCCTTGGGGGACTCCACAGCTCACCGAGAGGGGGGGGGGGGGGGGGGGGGGGGGCACGGTGCCGTTCACCTCTACCACCTGCTCCCTCCCCTCCAAGTAAGATTGCATCCAGCTCCATGAGTTTTTGTTAAATCCAGTTGCTCTGAGCTTATCCAACAGTATAGCGTGGTTAACGGTGTCAAAGGCCTTCTGAAGGTCCAGCATGACCATGCCGCAGTATTTGCCCGCGTCCACCTCATGTTTGATGTGGTCGGTCAGATAGAGAAGGCATGTGTCAGTGGAGTGGTTAGTTCTGAAACCGGATTGGAATTTGTACATGAGTTTATTAGTGGCAAGGTAACTATCGACCTGTTCATAAACAATTTTTTCCATTACTTTCGAAATGGAACTGAGAATAGAAACAGGTCGGTAGTTGCCAGGTTCCAATTTGCTTCCTTTTTTAAAGAGGGGAGTTACTCTTGCAATCTTAAAATCTTTTGGTACTTGGCTTTGTGTAATTGATAGGTTTATTATGTGCGTGATGATCGGGGCAATGATGGAGGCAGAGTCCCTGAGGAATCTGGAGGGAATATTATCAAGGCCGGTGGCCTTGTTAGGGTGGAGCGCGCTCAATTTTTTAAACACCTCATCAGCTGTGACCATTTCTAATTTGAAATCATCGTTGGATACTCCTAGCTTTCTGTAGAAGGCTTTAATGTGTTCTACACCAAAGCGACCAGAGTGGTGGGACAGCTTGTTGACAAGGGTTGCGGCTATGCTGGTGAAAAAGATGTTAAGTCTGCTAGCTACCTCCATTTAGTCTGTAATGAGGGAGTCACCCTCCTTGATGCTGATGTTGGTGAGTCTTGTTTTAAGTTTCTGGCTTTAAGTTTCACCCTGAGCCAGCCCACTTTGGAGAAGTGGGTAGGAGTGAGGTGTGATCTGGGGTGGAGGTCTAGAAGTAACCTGACTAGCTTGTTCTGGGATGTTTGGAGTCTAGATTTGAGGGTTTTTGAGGTGCTAGGGTACGTATGTATACATATGTTACATACAGTCGTGATCAAAAATTAACATACACTTGTGAAGAACATAATGTCATGGCTGTCTTGAGTTTCCAATAATTTCTACAACTCTTATTTTTTTGTGATAGAGTGATTGGAGCACATACTTGTTGGTCACAAAAAACATTCATAAAGTTTGGTTCTTTTATGAATTATGGGTCTACTGAAAATGTGACCAAATCTGCTGGGTCAAAAGTATACATACAGCCATGTTAATATTTGGTTACATGTCCCTTGCAATAAGGCGCTTTTGGTAGCCATTTACAAGCTTCTGGTTGAATTTTTGACCACTCCTTTTGAAAAAAATTGGTGTAGTTCAGCTAAATTTGTTGGTTTTCTGACATGGACTTGTTTTTCAGCATTATCCACACGTTTAAGACAGACCTTTGGGAAGGTCATTCTATAACCTTAATTCTAGCCTGATTGAGCCATTCCTTTACCACTTTTAACGTGTGTTTGGTGTCATTGTCCTGTTGGAACACCCAACTGCGCCCAAGACCCAACCTCCGGGCTGATGATTTTAAGTTGTCCTGAAGAATTTGGAGGTAATCCTCCTTTTTCATTGTCCCATTCACTCTCTGTAAAGCACCAGTTCCATCCATCCATCCATTTTTTGATTTTAGGTGGTCCTGAAGAATTTGGAGGTAATCCTTCTATTTCATTGTCCCATTTACTCTCTGTAAAGCACCAGTTCCATTGGCAGCAAAACAGGCCCAGAGCATAATACTACCACCACCATGCTTGACGGGAGGAATGGTGTTCCTGGGATTAAAGGTCTCAGTTTTTCTCTTCCAGACATATTGCTGGGTATTGTGGCCAAACAGCTAAATTTTTTGTTTCATCTGACATCACATGGACAAAGATCTTCTGGAATGGCTCAATCTGGCTAGGATTAAGGTTTTAGAATGACCTTCCCAAAGTCCTTATTTAAAAGTGTGGACAATGCCGAAGAAACAAGCCCATTTCAAAAACCAACAAATGTAGCTGAACTGCACCAATATTGTCAAGAGGAGTGGTCAACAATTCAACCAGAAGCTTGTAAATGGCTACTAAAAGTGCCTTATTGCAGTGAAACTTGCCAAGGGACATGTAACCAAATATTAACATTGCTGTATGTATACTTTTGACCCAGCAGATTTGGTCACATTTTCAGTAGACCCATAATCAATTCATAAAAGAACCAAACTTAATGAATGTTTTTTGTGACTAACAAGTATGTGCTCCAATCACTCTATCAAAAAAAAATAAGAGTTGTAGAAATTATTGGAAACTCAAGACAGCCATGACATTATGTTCTTTCCAAGTGTATGTAAACTTTTGATCGCGACTGTATATGTTCGCTATTTTCAATTAGTTTAATCTATTGTATTACACACTGATAATGAGGTATCAACTGCTCGCTTTTTTTCAGTGGGTTTATTACACCTAATGTATAGACGTTTTTTTTTTTTTGTCAAGATTTTAAATAAACAAAATGTGCTTTTCCTTGGAGAACATCCTTGACAGTTATACAAATACTATTGTAAAATAAATATTTAGAAACACCATCCATTTTCTACCGCTTTTTCCTCTCGGAATCGCAGGGGGTGCTGAAGCCTATCCCAGCTGCACTTGGGCGGAAGGCAGGCTGCACCCTAGACAAGTCGCCACCTCATCGCAGGGCCAACACAGACAACATTCACACACATTAGTATATGTATATATATATATATATATATAATAATATTGATTATTATCAAGACCATTTCTTATGATTAAAAACTGAGCATTATATCTTCCAAAAGGCAGACTTGGAAATAGGGTTGAAAAGTTTAAAATTAAATTTCACTGCCCGTTATTGGATTTATGTTGAGGCTCGTAGAAGATATCACCATAATTGTTGAATGTGAAAAGTAGGGAGGCATCATACCCAAAGTTTCCTATGAAAAGGAATGTTTAAAAATGCCTCAGTTGGTCTCTAACAGAAAGTCAATTCTCTCAGGAGGCAGTGCCCAGTCGTTTTGACTAAGCAGGGAGTGCAGGTAAGCGGCAGTGGCCTTTTTCCTCTGGCATATCCTCCAATAGTTTAGCATTGCAAACGCACGCTCCTTAAGGATGGAATGGTCCTCTTCGATCTGCTCCAGCTTCACCGTGGGGATTTCCAAAGCCAGCCTGCCGATTTCTCTCCAAGATCTTCCCATCCCGCATGCGACGATCATCAGCTGCCTTTCCGACACGATGGGAGAATCTTCTGAAAAGCGGAGACACATCATGCGGGTGCTGCATGCGTTCACAGAAACAGTTTTGTGATATTTCACCTACCGTTCTTGCACATTTTATTGTGTGTAATAGTCTCATGTTTAACATCAGGAACAAACTTTCTTTTTCTCTGGGTATCTTTGCCATGTAAGAAGAGAAAAGAGAATCGTTTCAGTATCCAACAGAATTTGAAATGATACTGGTAGGTGATATTTTACCGCACGCCAATGAGTCGACTTGCTGATTCTTCAAACAGTCCAGCATCGGGAACGTTTCTTGCAGCGGTGGCTCCTTCAGTAACTCCAGCAGACCCCGTGCTGACACAGGCCCTCTCTTGATGATGTGATCAAGGAGCTGCACCACTTTCTCACTTGAAATTCTGCACGCTTGCACCTGCTCGTATCCGGCGGGAGACAGCAGAGAACGAGAGTCTGCGTGCTGCACAACAAAGTCAGCATCCGCGCTGAGAATTTCTATCAGCTTGACCTTTTGGCTTCGGAGAAACCGGGTAACATCCATCATGTTTAGGCAGAAAACCCTGGGAAAGAAAAGTTTATATGAAATATTACATTTGTCAAATGTAATTGAAGCATCTCTCCATCTGTTTTGTAGGTCAAGTACATTTAGTTAGGTCACTGGGGTGCAACATTACCTTGTTGCCATTTGTACAATATACATTTGTACTACTATGATTTCTCTGTTTGTGTGATTTATGGCACATAATCAGTTGCTAATGCACATTTTGTTCCTAAAACTTCCATTTTTTTTTTGTCATTGCTTGTGCTGAAAATCAACTTAGAATAAAAAGCAAGAAATTTCTGAAGTTAAAAAACATAACCCCCGAGAAGGTGGTTGGAATATACACTCTGCTTTATACACTAATTATACCAAACGATCAAATTGGCGCTTGTTTCACTTTGAGGGAACGCAAAAGCAAGACTTCCTGTTTGTTTGCGCACGTCGTCTTTAGGCTCTTTTATAACACTAAAAACACAAGAGAGCATGCACAAAAAACAAATTTAATGCAACTAAATAGAAGGGGAGAGTAAAAGAAATTCACGTTTACCGTAAAAGAGTTGAGATATTTTGCTGTCACGTACGCTTCTTCTTCTTCTTGGTTTAATGGCGGTTGGCATGCAACCTTCTGCTTTGCGTTACCGCCACCTTCTGATATGGAGTGTGGACGAGATGGAACCCTACTTTAAAGTCTTTTATTTAACCCAGTTTGAACAATATATATTTTTTATATAATGCTATGTATTCTACGTGTTCTGAGTGCAATCCTTAAATATCGTCCACTACTAACGTAACCTTCTCTTTCGCTAATGTATTTCCCTTTCTCTATTGTATTTCCTACATTGTATTAAAACATGTCTTACACTTTCTATCTGATGGTAAGAGTCACACAGCCTGTATTATGTTTCCCTATCAATTTCAATGAACTGTTTAGATATGTATGTCCTAATCTCATTCTAGTAATAATGTCTTATTCCGTCCTATTTCTATTGCCTCCTCTCATTACACCTTCTCTCCTCTGGACTTTGTAATACTCCATTGTTTCCTTTATCCAATTATCTAGCCACTTTTTATTGTGCTCTATCTTAACTATATTCTTCACTTCTTCTTTACTGTGGTTAATCTCCATGTTTACTTCTGTTTTAGGGGTTGCTTAATTGCTTTGCGTACCTATGTGGATCATTCACAATTTTTACAACAGAAGAGGAGATGAGTAAGCCCTGTACAACATAACAACACCTGTTGGAATGGCATCAAATACAATGGAACGTTGTTTGGGAGTCACAGGGACCTTAAAATTATTGGTAATGAAAACGTTTACCTTCCTTATTGAAAAGCTGACTCACAAAAATAATATCATTCTTGAACCCATTGTTGATGAAAAGAGATTTCATTTAGTAACATGTCTTTATTGTTCCAAATGAAGTATTTCGTAGGTGAGAAATTGTGATTGTATATAAGAGCAAAACGCCGCTTATTTGTTGTGTTCCTTGTTCTCCCCCGCACCTCCCCTTCCTCCTTCCAAGACGTGCATGCACGTATGAGAACATCCATGATTGGTTGGTTGTTTACTATGATGAGCCACGATTGGTTAGAGACAGGCCAATCAGAGGCTAGATAGGGCGGGTCATCGAACCAGGAAGGGAAATCACCTAATGCGTGCCTGCAAATGTATTTTTTTTTAATCAGAGTTTGATACATTTTGTATTATTTGCACAGCTATGTTATTTATTTTCGGTAGAAATAATATTTTTCATTTTTTTTATGTTATGTTATTCTGTACTACTTAAACAGTTTCTTTTATGTGCTGTTAATACCCATCTTGACTAACTGGGTTAATAAAAGTGCCACAGACTGTTTACAATACAGTTGTCATTCACTTTAATTTGGCTGAATATGGCTCAAAAATGAATATCTTTATATGTATACTTTCACCGAAAAATATATCGAGATATATATCGAATATCGAGTTTAAGTAAAAATATATCTAGATATACTTTTTCGTCCATATCGCCAAGCCCTAATTTATATATAATCTTACAATGTTATACCATAATTTTTTCCTCCATTCTCCTCCTTCATCACCTTGGTGCACTCTTTTAGCACCCGACGTTCCTTCATTACCTCCTCTGCCCTTCTTTCCTCTCTCCCTCTAGTCCTATCCATGTCCATACCTTCCTCATACATCCCGTCACTATCCCCTTCCATCTCCATCCAGTCACAAAACAGATTATGCGCAACCGCCAAAAAGTCATCCACCGATTCTTGGTCTACGTCTGCTTCCGTCCCTTCTTCTTCTTGTGATTTTATGGCGGTTGGCAAGCAACCTTGTGGTGAGCATTACCGCCACCTACTGTAATGGAGTGTGGATTGAGGTGGATTCCTACACTAAATTATTTTATTTAACCCAGTGTTTTTAAAAAATGTGTGTATTGCTTTATAACCTGTGTGTTCTGAGTGCAATCCTAATATATCTTCCACTGCTAACCTAATATTCTCTTTCGCTAACTTATTTCCCTTTCTCTATTATATTTTCTACAATGTATTAAAACATGTCTTACATTTTCTATCTGTTGGCAAGAATCACACAGTCCTGTAGCATGTTCCCCCATCAATTTCAATGAACTATTTAGATATGTATGTCCTAATCTCATTCTAGTAATAATGTCTTCTTCCTTCCTATTTCTATTGCCTCCTCCTCTCATTACACCTACTCTCCTCTGGACTTTGTAATACTCTCTACCTTTTGTTTCCTTATTCCAATTATCCTGCCACTTTTTATTGTGTTCTATCTTAATGATGTTCTTCACTTCTTCTTTACTGTGCTTTATCTCCATGTTTACTTCTGTTTTAGTGGTTCCTTGTTATGCGTACTTATCAGCTAATTCGTTCCCCTCAACTCCTACATGAGCAGGAACCCAAAGAAATGTTACCACACCTCCCGATTTATTTATTCTGTAAACTGCCTGAACTATTTCATAAACTAAATCTTGTCTTGTTTCTGACGCTATGTTTTTTATGCTAGTCAATGCACTGCTGGAGTCCGAGCACACGACTGCTTTTCTTGCTTTATTTTCTTCTATCCAATTAATTGCCATATAAATTGCTACCAATTCTCCCGTAAAAACAGATAATTCATCACTAATTATTTTATTTAATACTATGTTTCCTTGTGGAATAACAGCTGCTGCTCCTACCTTATTATTTATAGTTTTTGATGCATCTGTGTACACCATGATGTTGTCTAAAAACATTTCCTCAATCCATTGTTCTATCTGGTAACTATTTAAATTTCTATTCTTTAGTAATTGCATGTTTACATTTGGGGTTTCATACATCCACGGTGGTATTGCGGGGATTGGTACTGTAGGGCTAACTTTAATATTATCAATTTGAACTTTATTACATCGGTCTCCTATTATCCACCCAAAACTATTCATTTTTTTCTTCTCTTTTTCTTGGCAGTTTAATAGTACTTGATGGGTTGGATGTCCTTGCTTGGACCCTTTTAAGTTTGCCCAATAAACTACTGACAGTTGATCTCTCCTCATATCTAAAGGTTTTTCATTCATCTCTACTTATAATGCTGCAACTGGGGTTGATTTAGTAGCTCCACAACATAATCTTAAAGCCTGTGATTGGATCCTATCTATTTTCCCAAGTAATGTTTTTGCAGCAGATTGATAAATAATGCATCCATAATCAATAACAGATCGTATTAAACTGATGTATATTGCTTTCAATGTCTGCCAATCAGCCCCCCAGTCTTTACCCCTCATTATATTTAACACCTTTTTACTTTTCTCCACTATTTTGCTGATGTGGGTTGACCAGTTAATATTTTTATCAAACCATATACCCAAATATTTAAATACTTGTACCTCTTCAATATTTTCTCCATAGAGTTTAATTTGGATCTTGTTTTGTACTTTCCTCTTTGTAAAATTTATATTTATGACTTTTGTCTTTCCAACAGAGAATCAATCAATCATCAATCAATGTTTATTTATATAGCCCTAAATCACAAGTGTCTCAAAGGGCTGTACAAGCCACAACGACATCCTCGGTACAGAGCCCACATACGGGCAAGGAAAAACTCACCCCAGTGGGACGTCGGTGAATGACTATGAGAAACCTTGGAGAGGACCGCATATGTGGGTAACCCCCCCCTCTAGGGGAGACCGAAAGCAATGGATGTCGAGTGGGTCTGACATAACATTGTGAAAGTCCAGTCCACAGTGGATCCAACACATCAGCGGGAGTCCAGTCCACAGCGGGGCCAACAGGAAACCATCCCGAGCGGAGACGGGTCAGCAGCGCAGAGATGTCCCCAACCGATGCACAGGCTAGTGGTCCACCCGGGGTCCCGACTCTGGACAGCCAGCACTTCATCCATGGCCACCGGACCTATGCAACTCCCCCTCGCAAGGGACAGGGGAGAAGAGGAGAGAAGAAAAGAAACAGCAGATCAACTGGTCTAAAAAAGGGGGGTCTATTTAAAGGCTAGATTATACAAATGAGTTTTAAGATGGGACTTAAATGCTTCTACTGAGGTAGCATCTCTAACTGTTACCGGGAGGGCATTCCAGAGTACTGGAGCCCGAATAGAAAACGCTCTATAGCCCGCAGACTTTTTTCTGGCTCTGGGAATCACTAATAAGCCGGAGTTCTTTGAACGCAGATTTCTTGTCGGGACATATGGTACAATACAATCGGCGAGATAGGCTGGAGCTAAACCGTGTAGTATTTTATACGTAAGTAGTAAAACCTTAAAGTCGCATCTTAAGTGCACAGGAAGCCAGTGCAAGTGAGCCAGTATAGGCGTAATATGATCAAACTTTCTTGTTTTTGTCAAAAGCCTTGCAGCCGCATTTTGTACCAACTGAATCTTAAACCCCACGCCGTTCCCCATTCTTGAACTTTATTTACCGCTTTTTGAATCTTCTTTTCTATACGATTAGTATTTCTACCTCTCTTCCACATCACTCCGTCGTCAGCAAACAGTGCCACATCCACTAACCCTTCCACTTCACTAAAAACTTAATTTATCATTATTGAAAATAATACTGGACTTATTATACTCCCGTGCGGGGTCCCATTTTCCACTTCATATACTCTGCTGTATTCATTCTCTATTTTTACTTGTTAAGAAGTCTTTTATCCATCTGTACATTTTCCCTCTAATCCCAATTATATTTAGTTTTATCAGCAATCCCTGTTTCCACAACATATCATAAGCTTTCTCTATATCAAAAAATACTGCAATTATACTTTCTTTATTTATTTGTCCCTTTCTAATTTCCTCTTCCAGCTGCACTGCTGGGTCGTTTGTGTTTCTTGCTTTGCGAAATCCACTTTGGTAGTTTTTTATTATTTCTTTTGACTCTAAATAATATACTAGTCTTTCATTAATCATTTTTTCCATTACTTTACCCAAATTTGAGGTCAATGCTATCGGCCTATAATTACCTGCCTCTTCCGGGTCTTTCCCTGGTTTGCATATCGGAATTATTACAGCTTCTTTCCACTCTGCTGGTAATTTCCCTTCTTCATATATCCTATTATATAATTTCAAGACCACTTCTTTGCCAATGCTGCTTAAGTTTTTGATCATCTGATAACTCACCTGGTCTTTTCCTGGTGTTGTATTTTTAACCTTTTTCAATATTCGAACCATTTCATTCAAAGAAAATGTCATATCTATAGTGTTGGTTAAACTATTATCATTGTCTTCCACCATTTCCCCAATATTTAAACTAATTGTTTCTTCTCTCTTTTGTTTTTCTACATTTCTCAAATTATCATTACTGTGCACTTTAACAAATGTCTTTGCTAAAAGTTCTGCTTTTTCTTTATTTTCTAACACACACTGTGTCCCATCTTTCATCACATGATTTTTATGTTCACTTCTGATCCCTGACATTTTCTTGATCATTCCCCACACTTGGCCTAAAGGAGTAGTTCTATTTAATGATTCACAAAACGTTCTCCAATAGTGTTTTTTTGTCTTTTTAATAACATACCTTACTTTAGCTTGGTGCCTTTTATATTGGATCATATCTTGGAAATTATGTGTTCTTCTCAATATTCTAAATGCTCTATTCCGTTCTTTTATTGCATCTGTGCACGCTTGTGTCCACCACTGCACTATCTTCCTTCTTTTCCCTATACTACTCCTTGGTATGCTCTTTTTGGCTGCTTTTATTATGCACTTTGTAATATCTGTATTCAGTTGTTCAATATCTTGATTTATATCCACTTCCTTTAATGTCATGTCGGTACTTTCCCTAAATTGTCCCCAATCTCCGTGATTATACTTCCATCTTCCTTCTTTTTTAGTGTTTTCTGTCCTTTGGTTTATGTTTATGTGAATGAAGATTGGGTAGTGATCACTTCCTATAGTGCTGTCTTTATTTACTTCCCACTCTACCTTTCCTGCTAACCCTTGTGACACCAGTGTTACATCTATTGCTGTTTCTTTACCCGTAACTACATCTAATCTGGTTCCCGACCCATCATTCACACACACCAGTTCTTTTTCCTCCAAAAATGCTTCCAATGTTTCCCCATTCCAGTCATCCCTTTCACCCCACATTGTGCTATGTGCATTAAAGTCACCACACCAAATGATATTGCCACTCCAGTGCTCGACTATTTTTTCTAGTTGATGAATTTGTAATTTCTTGCACGGATTATAGAAGTTTAGCACTTTGTATCTTTCTTTATTATTCCATACTTCTACCCCTACTATTTCTAGTTCTTGTTTTTCTTTTAATATTGTATAATACATGTCTTCTTTAATAAATATGGCACATCCTCCTCCTTGCCCATCATTCCTATCTTTACGCATTGTTACGTATCCTTTTATTATAAAGCTCAATTTTGGCTTCAGCCAGGTTTCTTGAATACATATTACATGTGGTTTATTTTTCATATTATTAATATATCCCTTTAGTTCCTGTCCGTTTGCTACTAAAATTCTGGCATTCCACTGAATAATTAACATGGCGTTGGATTGTGGTAACATGACTCTGTCTCGTCTACTCTCTGTAGTTCACCTTGCACCTGTTCCCAAGATAGTTCTTTTAAATTTAAGAACTTTGCTGCTGCTTTGACAATTATTTTGATCTTCTCAGTTTTATTTCTTGCCTGTTCTGTACAGTTTATGACATATGCCAGGAACACAACTAGCTTGTCCATAGAAAGTCCTGTATTTGTTGCCTCTTGTTTTTTATTACTTGAACTATTGCCACTTCTGTCTCGTTCTGAACTATTCTCACTTCTATCTTGTTCTGCACTTTCTTGATTTCTTACTTTAACTGCCTCTGCGTATGTAATATTTCTTTCTACTCTGATTTGCTGTACCTCTGTTGCCTGTTTCCTAATGACACATCCCCCATACGCTGCTGTGTGATTCCCTCCACAGTTACAACATTTGACCAGATCATTATCTCCACATTGTCCATATTCATGCTCCCCTCCACACCTTCCACATCTCAACTTAGCATGACACACACTGGCTATGTGCCCATAGCGTTGGCACTTGAAGCAGCGTACTGGGGGTGGAACGTAAGCTCTAACATAAAAGCTTAAAAACCCAATCATAATTCTCCGCGGGAGGACTTCCTCGACAAACTGTACTAATACTGATTCGCTTTCCGTCTTTTCTCCATTTCTATATGCCATCATTCTTGTCAACATCTTGACAGTTCCCCCTTTTATTTGTCTTTTCAATTCTTCTAAATTTTCACCTCTTGGAATTCCTGTCACTACTCCTCTTGCCCCCTTTCGTTCTCCCACTTTGATTTTTTCCTTTATTATCTTATTGCAGTTTTTGCAACCGCATTGCTTTACTTTTTTGCTCTCCATTTTTGCATTTAATCAAAAGTCGTCCGTCCCTAAGCACCTTCGCTATCTCCACCTCTCCGATGTCCTTCTTTAACCCCTTAACCAGTGTCATTAAACTTATGTCATTCATGTCTTGACTTGATTTGAATGTATATATAATCCTATAATTATCTTCCATAGTCTTTTTCCTTTTTTCTACTTCTTTATCTTCTTCATGGGCTCTTTTAGCACTCAACTTTCCTTCATGCCCTCCACTCCCCTTTATTCTTTTCTCCCCTCTAGTCCTATCCACGTCCATACCTTCCTCATACATCCCGTCACTATCCCCTTCCATCTCGATCCAGTCACAAAACAGTTTATGCACAACCGCCAAGAAGATTTGGATACTCTCACGTGTTTAGCTACCACTCTTGGTTTACTTCCGCCTTCCGTCTTTCTGCTTCCGTCCCAAACGCCTTCCGTCTTCTTCTTCTTTTCAGTTTTACGACAGCTGGCATCCATCTGTGTTGCACTACTGCCATCTTCAGTTTCATTTTATAATTAAATGACAATCTCACCTTGAGTCCTTGTATTATTCAAAAATCCCCACAGTATTTCCCTTGCATTTTCAGTTGAGTTGAGTTGAGTTTCAGTTTATTTGGAACATGCATGCATACAACATGATTCATCACAATTTCTAGTTTCTGTATTCAACGTTTACGAAAAGGAGTAGGAAGAAGCAGAGTTTATTTAATCCTGCCCCTTTTCCTTTACATAGTAGTTGCTAAAACTTTTGTTCACTTCCTCTTCTCAATTTATTCACAATATACTCCATAAGTAATAACAATAAAATACATACATAATAATTGTTGAAGTAAGTTAGTTATATTTCGTATGGTGAGATGAGTAAGATTATCTTGAAAATAAATGGATGGGTGAGATAAATTCAGAATGTTTATCATGGTTCTTCTTCTTTGTACTTTGTAAACACTTTATACGTTTTAAGAGTTTCTTGAAGTGGATCATATTAGTACATTGTTTTTATTACTTTGCTTAATCCATTCCATAATTTAATTCCACATACTAATATACTGAAGGTCTTATGTGTTGTCCGTGCGTACAAATGTTTTAAACTAAATTTTTCTCTAAGATTATACTTCTCCTAAATGGTGTCCGCAAGATTTATCATGCTCCTCAGAATCCTATCCACATGTCCCAGTACCCTCAGTTTTTCAGTCATAGTCAGTCTTTCTATTATACACTTAGTACATTCCAAAAAAACGTGTTTTACTGTTTATAATACCCTATATTGTTCACATATTCCTGTACGGTGTTTCCCAATTAATAATAATTTATCATTTAAATAGCTATGCCCAATCCTAATTCTGCTTATTATTACTTGATGTGTCTTTACAGTGCCTCTCCATACCTTTTTGTTTGTCTATTTTCAACAGTCCCTCCTCTTGACAGTGTAGTGAATAATTGGTTTGTGTGCTTCCACCTAGTGGACACATGCACATACTGCATCACTACATTGCTGGCTGTAAGGATTTTAACGCCATCTCGTGGCAGATATATTCAAACCAACTATATTTTATACTCTTTCATTTGGCCATCTTGTTTGTTTGATATAAAATGGCATATTATTACCAATAAAAATAATGTGTTTTTACCAAATACCTGTGTTTAATTATTATCATTATTTAATTGCATTTAATTTATTTCAGGCAATGACATTAACAAAAATACATGGTAGACAACACATAATAATATTAATTAATAAGGTAATGTACAGTATGTCAGCATGATGATCCAGTTTTGCCTGAAAGGGATTGAGCAGAAGATATTTTATTTAATCCCTCCCCCAGTTCTCCATTCAGTGATTAATACATGATTGAGCTTCACTGTTACTTTTGTGATTGATTGATTGAGTAGTTTATTGACATCTTAAATAATTGAATCCATGTAATGCTTTAAAAAGGCAAATGGATGGCACAAAAAGCCAAAAGGCTTGTTTCCACTGGGGTCCATTAAATATTCATCACATTTGATACATGCAATAATAAAATATATATAACCTGTAACATGTATATAAAAAAATACGTTTAAAAAAATTGATAAATTATGTAAATATACACAGTATACATGTCAGGTGATTTGAAAAACAATATATACAAAAAATGGGGGGATGGGGGGGGGGGGGCATATACTCTATGTACATACTTTGTTCAAGGATTATAATACAAATGTTGTATCATGGTGGCATTTCCACAGTTAACAATAATTATTACACTGCAACAATAATTTATATCAACATTGTAGGAAGAATGAACAACACCAACAATGGTAATGGACAAAATACCAACAATGGTAATAGACAACATAATAATAGTAAGGAAACATTGAGCACATGTTAACACTTTCGGACAGAGTACAACAGCAAGTCAAATTAAAGACCCTCATCTCTAGACTTGAAGCCGACCCGATGTTTGTATACTAGTTTAAATCGATTAATAGAAAATATAGAAAAAATGGAAAAGAGAAGCGGCAGGTCAACTGGTCTCTCAAATTGCAACTTCCTCACAGTAACATTTTTTCACCGGCTAGCTTATGTTACAATTAGTGCTTTAACAGAACACATCCGCTCGACAATTGTCTATATTTTTCACAATTACAAAGTTTATGCAATAAAACGTTTTACCGGCCCAAATAACATGATTGTTTTTTTCCCGCGGTCACTCACCCAGTCTTGTCAACTCTTACGCGCAATTTGCAGTCATGTAGTTGTTATAGTATAGTTGTCGTTCTTCAATGACAGCTAATGCTAGCTGTTCAAATTGCTATTATTAGCTAACACCCAAAGCTAATGCACGTGCACATGTTAGGTACGTACGTAATTACGTCATTATGTAGGAGAAGCCGTGGGAGGGAGAGATATACTGTACTATACACTATATTAACCGTATACATTGTTATGGTAAAGCTGGTTTAAGCATTATCAGTGTGTCCTTCTTTAACCAAGTTTTCCTCCCAAGTGTATGTATGTATCTGTGCATGTGTACGTACAGTACATACACTACCGTTCAAAAGTTTGGGGTGACCCAAACAATTTTGTGGAATAGCCTTCATTTCTAAGAACAAGAATAGACTGTCGAGTTTCAGATGAAAGTCCTCTTTTTCTGGCCATTTTGAGCGTTTAATTGACCCCACAAATGTGATGCTCCAGAAACTCAATCTGCTCAAAGGAAGGTCAGTTTTGTAGCTTCTGTAACGAGCTAAACTGTTTTCAGATGTGTGAACATGATTGCACAAGGGTTTTCTAATCATCAATTAGCCTTCTGAGCCAATGAGCAAACACATTGTACCATTAGAACACTGGAGTGATAGTTGCTGGAAATGGGCCTCTATACACCTATGTAGATATTTCACCAAAAAACAGACATTTGCAGCTAGAATAGTCATTTACCACATTAGCAATGTATAGAGTGTATTTCTTTAAAGTTAAGACTAGTTTAAAGTTATCTTCATTGAAAAGTACAGTGCTTTTCCTTAAAAAATAAGGACATTTCAATGTGACCCCAAACTTTTGAACGGTAGTGTATGTATGTTTGTACAGCGAATGTGCGTGTGGATGTATTTGCGTGCGTATGTACCTATCCATGTGCATATGTATGTATGAACATAAGTATGTATTTATTTGCCAGTGTATGTGTATGTGCATGTACAATATATTTGTCTCCCAGTATGTGTGGGAGCCAAAGTACAACTCTAGCTCCCCAGAAAGCCCAACTCAAAAGAGCAGGTGCGGTGCCCAGGGAACAAGGGAGCACCGGCCCCACGCAGGCAGGCCGGCAAGCGACAGAACCCCCAAGACCGGGCCTACTGTGCTGCCGGGCAGGCCCGCGGCAGGCCATAGACAGACTGAGGAAAGAGAATAAGAAAGAGACAACCAGAACACAAACCAGCGAGAGGCCACAGCGCCTCTCCGCCTCACAAGCAAGCCATGAGCCCAACTCCCCAAAGAAAGCACGCTGAGCCAGCCCTGGGCCAACACACTCAAGTGTGCTGCAGCAGGACCGCCCAGCAGGAACCCCCAACCATGGAGATGGGACATCCAGCAACAGCCCCCGGAGAAAAAAAGAAGAAGATCACAGACACACAGACACACCGCCCCACAACACCTCAACATGCCACATGGCACAACGAGGCATCGGGACCCATGGGCGCCAGACCCGCAGCTCGGCCACGACAGCCCGAGACATCGAGGGAGGCCCCAAGCCCCAACGTGAAAACATTTAAAAACATCACACATATACTAATATATAAACATACACATAAATACGTAAGCTGTGATGAGGTGGCGACTTGTCCAGGGTGTACTCCACCTTCCGCCCATGTGCAGCTGAGATAGGCTCCAGCACCCCTCGCGACCCCGAAAGGGACAAGCGGTAGAAAATGGATGGATTGATGGATAAATACGTAAGAAGCCGTCCACTGAGAATCGGCTGATCCGACCCCCCTCCCACACTGAATTAAGAACAATGTTTTATTTTCTTATATTCAAACACAGTGCTACTGTTCAAACTGTGTGTAATGTTACATTGGCCAAAATATTAATTATACTTGTTAAATAAAACCTCTGCCTTCTTTTTAATGAATACTTAGGCTTACTACGCTACTGTATTTTAATGTTGGTCATTATTTTGTCTGAGGTGGTACCTAGAGAAAACGGTTTGAGAACCACTGAATTAGAGTATAAGTTTTAGGGTACGACTTAAATGCTTCTCCAGAGGTCACACACGGGGCACTTATAAACAAACAACCACTCACACTAATGGACAATTTATAGTCTCCAATTAGCCTATCATGCATGTTTTTGGCATGTAGGAAGACGCCATAGAACCCAGACTAAACCCATGCAAGCACAGGCAACATGCATTATTTAAACCCAGATCTTCCTCAAATTTGAAGCTGATGGAACTAAGCACTGCATGTCTGCTTAAAAAGGTGCATTGGTATGATTCTTTTTTTATAGGTTCATCTCTTGCTATGGCATGAATGAAGGAATAAGAAGAGGGTATTTTATAGAAAAGGCCGAACCACGATGAAGTTCGCCTAGGAGGCTGATTACTGTAGTTCAGCTCGGGGAAATGACAAATCAATAAGTTGTTCTCAAATAGCTATTTGCTTTGTTGGAAAGAAAAAATCCTCTTGAACCCATTTATTTCTCTCTCTCTCTCTCTCACACACACACACACACACACACACACACACACACACACACACACACACACACACACACACACACACACACACACACACACACACACACACACACGCACACGCACACGCACACGCACACACACACACACACACACACACACACACACACACACACACACACACACACACACACACTGAGTCACTGTGTGCGTTAGCAGTCTGAATAAATCCAGTTTTCCCAGCCTGCAGTGGGTGGAAAGAATATTACCATTTATTCTTGTTACCACAAAGGTAAAAGCGCTGCATAAAAGAACGTGGCACAGTTTTTTTTTTATCCTGCAATATGCTATTATAATGGCTTTATTGCATTTGGAATTTTCTATCTTTTGTGTGCTGTAGCACTGCAGCACAAGGGGAGCACACACACACACACACACACACACACACACACACACACACACACACACACACACACACACACACACACACACACACACACACACACACACACACACACACACACACACACACACACACACACACACACACACACATACACACACACACACACACAAACACAAACTTAGTGCGGAGCTGATTGAACACCATCCACCTCATATTTACTCATTTTTTTAGGCCCCATCGCTCAGGCTGTCAAGTGCATGCTGGTCTTAGACGCTATTATAATGCTGGTGGAGTGCATCTGCTGTAATTCTATAGAAACGTGAAAAAGTGATGTATGTGTAAAGTATTTATTTGTGTGCAGACTCAAAATAACTCTAATAAAGTAAACATGCAGTTACTTGTCCAGAAAATGCTCTTAACTGTAAAAAAAAAAAAAACAAATAAAAAAAAAAATATCGGTGTGGAGCCTATTGAATCCAAAACTATACGTTTACACTGCAGGGCAAAGTGGACCAAATATGATTTTTTCAAAATCAGATTTTTTCCATCTGACTGTTTACACTGCAAGTAAAATATATTCACTACCGTTCAAAAGTTTGGGGTCACATTGAAATGTCCTTATTTTTGAAGGAAAAGCACTGTACTTTTCAATGAAGATAACTTTAAACTAGTCTTAACTTTAAAGAAATACACTCTATACATTGCTAATGTGGTAAATGACTATTCTAGTTGCAAATGTCTGTTTTTTGGTGAAATATCTACATAGGTGTATAGAGGCCCATTTCCAGCAACTATCACTCCAGTGTTCTAATGGTACAATGTGTTTGCTCATTGGCTCAGAAGGCTAATTGATGATTAGAAAACCCTTGTGCAATCATGTTCACACATCTGAAAACAGTTTAGCTCGTTACAGAAGCTACAAAACTGACCTTCCTTAGAGCAGATTGAGTTTCTGGAGCATCACATTTGTGGGGTCAATTAAACGCTCAAAATGGCCAGAAAAAGAGAACGTTCATCTGAAACTCGACAGTCTATTCTTGTTCTTAGAAATGAAGGCTGTTCCACAAAATTGTTTGGGTGACCCCAAACTTTTGAACGGTAGTGTATATTTTTTAAATTCAGATTCCAATATAAACACGCACAGTGTTATGATCCGGTGTCCGGATCATGTTTTGTTCTGTTAGTTTGACTACCTCAGTTCTGTTCTCAGCACCCCAGGGTTTGTGTTTTGGTTTCCATGGGTGCTGATTAGTTTCACCTGCCTCTGATTAGTGTTCGGGATGCTCACCTGCTCCTGGGCACTAATCAGAGAGCTACATATTCCTGTCTTTCGCCACACACTGTCTGGCTGTCTTATTTGCTTCTATGCAACAAGTTACGTTTGATGATTCCCTGCTTCCATGATTCTTGATTCCTGCATTTATGCTAAGCTTTTGTTTGTATATTGTACTTTTGTGTTTTTGCATATTTCATGGGCAATACATCATTGTCTCACCTGCACTTTGCCTCCGGAGTTCCTGCTGCATCTTAGGAGAACGACCCGCGCACTAAAATGCGACCCAAGCGTGACACACAGGCCTCCATGTGGCCTCCATATCACTTACCTGCACAGTTCTACAAAGTGTAAACACAGCAAGTTGACCGGAAGTTGATCTGTCAAAAAGAGCTACCTCTTGTAGATGAAGAGTTGAATTGTCACTGACGCTACACCGGCCCTACGCGGGGGCAAACGAGGGCAGAGCTCCCTCAAATATATGTATTGCCCCCTCAAATCAAAATGCTTAAAGTACATTTTAATGTACCCACAAAATGTATTTATGAAAAGTTGACAAAATTATCCGCAATAGCGTAGAAATCCGTTGAAAAAGGTATAATGTCATCTTCCCTCTTTTCTGTCCCTTCGCTATGTCAGAGGCTCCGCGAGTCCGCACACACACACACACACACACACACACACACACACACACACACACACACACACACACACACACACACACACACACACACACACACACACACACACACACACACACACACACACACACACACACACACACACACACACACATTCTTCTATGTGTTACCTTCTTGGGACCTCCAAAAAATGCCTACCTCTTTAGGACCACCCTTTCTAAATATATAAAGATTTGTATTTACAAAATTAATAATATATATATACTGTGCAAATATAAAAAAGGTAAGCTTTTAGTTTTTTTTTGTTTGTTTGTAATTGGTATTTAATCTTTATATATATATATATCTATATATATATGTCTGTATATACATATTTATTGGATTTTTAAAAAATTCATTTTGGCCAAAGGGGGCGCATTTCAACTTCTTACACACACTTATTATTACATATTTTGGGCAGAGGGGGATCACTTTTAAAACCAATCAATTTGAAAAATCCCTCCTTTTGGGGACCACCCTAATTTTGATAGATTTCACCACCAGGGGTGCAAATGAGACATTCTCTATTATATGTAATAGTTTTCCGTATTGAGACCATGATACCCACACATACCACAGTTTTGAAAAAACAAAAACAAACACTGCTACAAATCGTTTAGCCTTTGATTTTAGGCTGGCCACCCCCTAGACACGCCTCTGACACCAGAATCCATAAATGAACAAGGAAGTTGCAACTACTCAAGAAAACTAGTTAGTGGGTTTGTGCCGTGACTGTTGTTTAGGGCAGTGTTTTTCAACCACGGTGAGATACGTGAGATACAGTCTGGTGTGCAGTGGGAGATTATGTAGTTTCACCTATTTGGGTTAAACAATTTTTTTGCAAACCATTAATTATAATCCGCAAATAATGTGCCGCTGTTGAGTGTCTAGAGCTCGGCAGAGTAACCATGATATTCTCATCAATATCAGTAGGTGGAAGCTGGTAGCTAATTTCTTTGTAGAAGTTGGGAACACGTCGTGTGAGACGACGATGGTTTGTCGTTAACACAATATGCAGACGACAGCGGGAGGTAGTGTGCAGGTAAAAAGGTATCTAATGCTTAAACCAAAAATAAACAAACAGTGAGTGCCCCTAAGAAAAGGCATCAAAGCTTAGGGATGGCTATGCAGAACGAAACTAAAACTGAACTGGCGACAAAGTAAACAAAAACAGAATGCTGGACGACAGCAAAGACTTACGGCATGTGGAGCAGAGATGGCGTCCACAATGTACATCCGTACATGACATGACGATCAACAATGTCCACACCTAAAAAGATAGCAACATCTTAAATATTCTTGATTGCTAAAACAAAGCAGGTGCAGGGAATTGCGCTCAAAGGAAGACATGAAGCTGCAACAGGAAAATACCAAAAAACAGGAAAAGCCACCAAAATAGGAGCGCAAGACAAAAACTAAAACACTAAGCACGGGAGCACAACCAAAGAACTCAAAATAAGTCAGGGCGTGATGTGACAGGTGGTGACAGTACACCTACTTTGAGACAAGAGCTAAAGTGATGCATAGTAGGTTATGGTTTAAATTCATATCCAACAATTGCGACGACTTTTTATTGTCTACTGAGTTTCATTTTTTAATGACTTCTGCTGGTGGTGTGCCTCTGGATTTTTTCAATGAAAAAAATGCGCCTTGGCTCAAAAAAGGTTGAAAAATACTGGTTTAGAGGAAGTAGGCAGATAAAAACAACTGCAGGAGGAGGAAGGAGATAATTGCAAAAAGGAAAGCGACCGCGCTGCACACATGGATTAAGTAAAGATGTTGTAAAAGTCACAACCAAATTGCATTTCCGTTTAGACTCCAGTCACATTTGAAAATATCAGATTCCAATAGGATTGGAACTATGATGTGGCTCAAAAGATCAGATTTGAAGCACTTTGAAGCATTTAGCCTGGCAAAAAATGATCTGATCTGTGTCACATGAGGTCAAAAAAAAAATCTGATTTGGTGTACAGTTGAAACGGCGTACTTCAGATGTGTGTTCAGGCTGAGCAGTGTAAGTCATGGAGGCCACTGAGATGTCACCCTCTCACCTTTATTTTGAAGGATAGATGGAGCTGCATTAAGGGGATCCGAGTGACTGTGACATGACATGTTTGGTTAGCATGCATTATATATGAAAGAGCAACGCGAGGGAGGAAAGTAGGAGTGCAGGGCAGAGTCGGCACAGTCGATTGAACACACTTACACACAAGGTGGGAAACAAACAGAGGGCCGCGTATTTATCATAAGTGGGGAAGAGTGCACAGGAGTCTGAAAGTGGTAAAAATGAGATTTCACTCAGAGTAATACCATCACAGGTGCTATTATCTGTTTGGAGACAGGATGCACATCCATTATCATTTAGGAATGTACGCTGCAGTAATGTTATTGACGGCTCCATTAACGCTAACAGGGGTGTGAATAATTTAAAAGTGTGTGTGTGTGTGTGTGTGTGTGTGTGTGTGTGTGTGTGTGTTCCTCATCACCTCTGCTCAGAGGACGCACAACATGCCAACCAAGGCGACTTGTCCCCCCCCTCACCCCCAAGTTCTAAAGAATAAAACAGTAGATCTGTAAAGTGAGACAAACCAGTTTTTGGAGTATACGGTGAGGAATATTGTAAAAAGGGAGTGGTCAAAAGCGTTAAACTAGTGATGATCTGATCCTATGAGATCATGCAAGTGATGAAGCAATGAAAGCAGCGTGTCAACTGATACATCCATCCATCCATTTTTTACCGCTTGTCCCTTTCGGGGTCGCGGAGGGTGCTGGAGCCTATCTCAGCTGCATTCGGGCGGAAGGCGGGGTACACTCTGGACAAGTCGCCACCTCATAGCGGGGCCAACACAGATAGACAGACAACCTTCACACTCACTATCACACACTAGGGCCAATTTAGTGTTGCCAATCATGTATTCTCTTATTTCAATGTCACTGTTGTGTGGAGACCCCTTTACAGCCAAAAATGATATATGTTGGAGTCAGTATGCATCATAAAATTAAGACAAAGTAAAAACAAAAAAAAAAAAAAAGGGAAAGCAAAGAAAACAGAGCAATGTGCCTGGTGTTATCTAAAATCAACCTCTAGAGGGAGCTCTTATCCTTCTAAAGTGGAATTTGACTTAATTCTGTAGATGCTTTTATTTCTATGTATGTGTATCCATCCATCCATCCATTTTCTACCGCTTGTCCCTTTTGGGATGTGCTGTTGAATTTTTGCGAGAGAACACTCCATGTAAGAGGTAAAGCAGTATTAGGTGGTATCTGAAATAGCCTTTACCCATGTACTTGTACATGTATCGTTTGGTGATAAAATACATTATACTAGGACTATACATTGAACTCATTGAGCCAACTTCTCTTGCTTCTCAGTCAATTTGGTTTCTCCCATTATTGGGATGTAAACAGTTACATGGATAATTTGAAGTAAATTCAACTGTAATCAGTGCATGTTTGTTTTACATACCACAAACAATATGTTTCACTTGGTTAAATGCGTTTCCATAGTATTTATTGTTTCAGTGTGCGAGAGCATTATTTCCATAATTGCACAGAGTGAAAAGCTGTACAAGTAAACCCCAAAAGGGAATAAGAAAATGTATTAGAAAAACAAACATTATTTTAAAACAAATATGGTGTTAAAAGCTAACGCGATTTTCAAGATAAGTATCAAAAAGGACTACCAAGAATGATTTGGGTAATAAACTCCAACTACACACTGTGACATGGATAAAAATGAATAAGGGGGCAGTGTTTCAGGAACTTGCATTGCAACAGTTGACGTGATCCCAGGATGCAGAGACAGAAAGCGTTGTGCAGGTAATGGGAATGTTTAGTAAACAAAAAGAACAAAAGGCACACCATGAACATTAGTCACAATAGACGAATAAACCAGTGTCACAAACCCTCCTGATTAGTGATGAGAGACATGTGAGTCCCTTTATCTTTAATCAAGAGCAAGTGTGGAGAAAAGCGCACAGAATCAGCAATGAAGTCACTGCACAACATAACCAAAAACAGGAAGTCCCGAAACGGTCACACAGACCATGACACAGTGATTGGCTTCTAAAAAGAAAAAAAAGGTCACTCGGAACAGGTTTTCTGTTTGGATAATATGTTGATGTCAAAATGTTGAGTGCAATAACAGCATAAAAACAGAAGTGACGGAGAAAGGATGATGACATTGTCATTCTCAATGAGGGACAACAAAAACAATCTTATTTTAACATTCAGGATTTATCTTTGTGAGCTGTATTGTGATAGAGCTGGCAAAAGGTGTCGTTAAAGTCTTTGTGACCTATGATAATTTTTATCAACAATTAACATGCTTATGGTGTAGATAATGGGGATGGTCGTCATTTTGAAGGCGACAGTTATTATTTACAGTGCTGAGATAGACAATAAAAAAAACATGATAAAAGTGGACCATACAAAAAAAACAGCTAGGCACTGTACTAAGACTAACTGGACCCTGCTCCAAAGGCTTGCGAACTTAGCAGAATAAGTAAAATGGGTGAAATTACTTTGCATGAACACATCCACTGTACAAGTGATTTAGATGACCTGCCGCCATTGTCTGCACAAGTGTGTTCTTATAACGGTGAAGAATTTCGGAATGCAAAGTCTGTCAAGGCTCATGGACAAACCAACTTTAGGCATACTTGCCAACCCTCCCGAATTTTCCGGGAGACTCACGAATTTCAGTGCCTCTCCCGAAAATCTCCCGGGACAACCATTCTCCCGAATTTCTCTTGATTTCCAGCCGGACTTAAGGCACGCCCCCTCCAGGTCCGTGCGGACCTGAGTGAGGACAGCCTGTCCTCATGTCCGCTTGGCCAACCAAAAAGTAACCACAGAACACTATACCGTATAGTGTTCTGTGGTTACTTTTTGGTTGGCCAACGGTTTACGTTGTATTGCGCACCCTGACGGCAAGTGTGGGAGTCGGTTCTGAAGTATGAAGTAAAGAGACGTAACTTCGTCACCTCGCCTGGTTATTGACTCCAACCCAGAATATTACACTGCCCATACCTACGCTCCTTCAAAGGCTGTGCTACTGGCTGCAAAGCATTGCACTTTCAAATACAACAATGAGTAGAGAGGAGTGTTATGTGTGTATATGTGTAAATAAATGAACACTGAAATTCAAGTATTTATTATATTATTATTATTATATGTATATATATATATATATATATATATATATATATATATATATATATATATATATATATATATATATATATATATATATATATATATATATAATAAAATACATATATATATAGCTAGAATTCACTGAAAGTCAAGTATTTATTTTATTTATATATATATATATATATATATATATATATATATATATATATATATATATATATATATATATATATATATAAATACTTGAATTTCAGTGAATTCTAGCTATAAATATACTCCTCCCCCTTAACCACGCCCCCGCAATCCCCCCCACTCCCGAATTTGGAGGTCTCAAGGTTGGCAAGTATGACTTTAGGTGACTGCAATGCCTGCACATTTTACATCAGAAAGAGAAGACCGTCATCATTTCAGAATCATGTAAGCCAATGCCATTATCGCTTTTAAAATACTTTGATCATATGGCGACTCGTCTCTGAAAGAAATATTCATTTATTTTTTTTATCTAATACAGATCACTCCAAGTAAAAACACAGCATGTTATCTTTCCCAAAATATGTTACATTGTTTTTATCTTGAAAACTGACATCATCGCTATTTCTTTCTCCACACACGGTCAAAAATGTCATAAGGACTATGTAGATTCATCAGTCACAACATTAGGTATATGTTACACAGCAGTGTTATTAGACGCATGCCACGATTAGATACAAATGATAATTTAATAATGCTTTTATCCCAAAACTGTATCCTTTTTGACTAGCATCATCTACATAGCTTCTCTCCCAATACAAAGGCCTTGTTCACACTGCAGGTCAATTCCGATTTTTTGCCCATGTGCAACCTGTATCAGGTTTTTTTATGTACGTGTGAACAGTGCAATTCCGAATTTTTCATATCCGACCTAGGCCTCTTTCGTATGTGGATATAAATCGGATATATATGCAATGCGTCCTTAATGTGAATGGTACTTCACTAAATTCGGATTCATCCATCCAGAACGTCATCAAAAAGCGATAAGCGTCATAAATATTCGGCAAAATAGATGTTTACAAAATAGATAGCTATTAACGGAGCAGAAAACGGGTGAAAATAATGTAATAGGAACTCACGTGAGAGTTCAATCAATCAATCAATCAATCAATCAATCAATCAATCAATCAATCAATCAATCAATCAATCAATCAATCAATCAATCAATCAATCAAAGTTTATTTATATAGCCCTTAATCACAAGTGTCTCAAAGGGCTGCACAAGCCACAACGACATCCTCAGATCCCACATCAGGGCAAGAAACAACTCAACCCAATGGGATACAATGAGAAACCTTGGAGGGGACCGCAGATGTGGGGACCACAAACCTGGGCGACCGGTGCAATAGTTAATAGTGTGAGAGTCCAGTCCATAGTGGGGCCAGCAGGGGATCATTTTGAACGGAGACAAGTCAGCAGCACACAGACGTCGTCAAATGATGCACAGATGAGTGGTCCACCCCGGGTCCCGACTTTGAACAGCTAGCGCATCATCTGTGGCCATTTAATAACCTCTCCACGCAGGAGAGGGTGGCAGAGCAGAAAGGAGACAGCAGATCAACTGGTCTAAAAGGGGGGGTCTATTTAAAATTCCAGAGTATACAAATGAGTTTTAAGATGGGACTTAAATGCTTCTACTGAGGTAGTGTCTCTAACTGTTACCGGGGAGGGCATTCCAGAGTACTGGAGTCCGAATAGAAAATGCTCTATTGCCCGCAGACTGTTTTTGGGCTCTGGGAATCACTAATAAGCTGGAGTTCTTTGAACGCAGATTTCTTGCCGGGACATATGGTACAATACGATCAGCAAGATAGGATGGAGCTAGACCGTGTAGTATTTTATACGTAAGTAGTAAAACCTTAAAATCGCATCTTAAGTGCACAGGAAGCCAGTGCAGGTGAGCCAGTATAGGCGTACTATGATCAAACTTTCTTGTTTTTGTCAAAAGTCTAGCAGCCGCATTTTGTGCCAACTGTAATCTTTTAATGCTAGACTTAGGGAGTTCCACCACTCTTGCTTCCGGTCTACGACTGCTCGCCCACAGACACGCTCTTCAAGCAGACATTGAAGCAAAATATCCCGTAAAACTGCTATAGTCAAAACCCTCATCCACTTTCTTTTTGATCTTCTATGTGCAATAATTCAGTTCAGAAAATGTTGCTTTTGATCGTACAAAATCCTTGAAATTGCCACAAATGCGCCAGTACTGAGACCGACTGGAGTGGAAGCCATGTTTTCTTTGTAAATATTGCGGTGCGTGTGACGTCATGTCCGCATTTGGGTCAGATTGCAATCACATTAGGAATTGCATTTTTTGTAGTAAAAAAGATCGGATTTGACCAAAAAAATCGGAATTGGACATCCGACCCTGCAGAGTGAACATAGCCTACATGTCCAAATCAGTACGTTCACCACACTGTGACATCATACTGTATCCAATGTTAAAAAAACACAGCGATCAGAGGCATCCAAAACTGTGTACAAGCTCACCCCTAAATGCATGAACCTTAAGACTTGACGCTTTGGAAAAACGAATATACAACATTATAACAACATTTATAAGTAAAAAAAGAGGAAACTCCTCATAGGTCCCTTTTAAAGATGTTGGAAATCTGTGCTGGATGCAACAAACACACACTTTTTTTTACTATGCAGCCTAATCTGATGGGTGTAGCGGATCATAAGTTGCAGAAATCAGAGGTCAAACAACGTTTTGGCACTAGGGACTGGTTTGATATAGGCATTATCTTTATAGACCTGCATGTCACATGTGGCAGATAAATACAGGAAAAATAAGTGCATGAAAAATCCAAATCACCATAACGCTGAAGTAGTAGTGGTAGTACTACTTACATTATGCAACGAGTGGTCTACCTCAGCTCATTAAAGATGCCCTCACTCAGCCGTCCCTGAAATGTTTTCTTCTTCTTAAGTGAGGCTAACAGAAAATAGAGAAACACTGGTCTTGTGGGACAGGCAAAAGTTAAGTATATTATTTAATGTTTCTGTGCGTCCCGGTAACAATTGCGTCACAAACAGTTACTGGTCCCCTCACCGGTGGTTGGGGACCACAGGCATAAATGGTACCTATTGATATGTACTTAACTTACGGAACAGCGAATTATTTATATTTGTGGAACACTTTATCCGTCCCCGTAGAGCTCAGCGCCACACGAGGACCATCACGCTACCCACAGATTGTCTCCCTGGGCTGCGGAAGTGAAACATTATGCAACGAGTGGTCTACCTCAGCGCATTAAAGATGCCCTCAGTCAGCAAAAACTGGCACATTTGTGTGTACTGATCAAGCCGGCCTCGTGGTTGGGGCAGACATGATAACTGCACACTAATTAAAAAGCCATTTGTGCAGCGAAAGGCCAATTAAAGCCCTACTATTTGAGCTCCCACTGCAGCTAAACCACCTAGGAGATATTTATTAAATGTTAATGGGGACTGTAATTAATATGCAGCCACATTAACATGCAACTGAATATTATTCACATCCATAGAGAGTGGGGGAGGATGTCAAAGAGTGGGAGGTGCCGTAAACGGGAGGATGAGCTCATTACAAACAGTGACCTGCAAACATTAAAACTTATATGAAATAGTTAAAGAAGTCCATTGTTTTGTGTGTTATATCACAAGTCAGTGTGTGGAATAGTCACATAGCATTTGCTCATTTTTGCATCTATGAATCACACTATAAGTTGAAAATATATATCCATTTGAACTTTTATACACTTACTATAGTTATCTGCTGCACTGACAAGATGCCTGCTCGGTGCGTGTTGGCAACTGCCGAGTCACCATTCATCTTTTTCTTTTACAGGGCGCACCAACCCGGCAACATGAAAAAGAAAATAGTTGGCTCTTTTCGCCACGTACTTAATAAAAATACTGGACAAAGTGCATCCTGTGACAGCTCAATACGGAGCGCGTACTTTTGTTTCTAAATACGGGACGATGTCTTTTGCAAGGGACATTTGGCAACCCTATTTAAGTAGCATTTATGCGAGCGGCGCCATCATCACGTTCATGTTTTGCTTGAAGATGCTATTTTAAACATGATGTGCGCCGATGATAAGTAAGTTTGTCGCTGCAATACTGACTAATTACCTAAATTTTATCCAAAGTTCCACTGAGGTTTATTTTGAAGCGAAAGTGGGCGCAGATCAGATCGCTGTAACTATCACTGGTGTGTGACGTGATCACTGCCTGTGCAATTTGCGCTGTTCTATGGCGCCGGTCAAAACATACATGATTAATCATCATTCATTTATGATTACGCGCTCATTTTTAAAATTAATCACATGCGTTAACGCGTTAACATCACATGCTTGAAGGCCTTAACATGGACAGCCTAATGTGCGTGTATATATTAATTCATTTTCTACCGCTTGTCGCTCTCGTTGCTGGAGCCTACCCCAGCTGCATTCGGGCAGACAAGTCGCCACCTCATGGCCAACACAGATAGACAGACAATATTCACACTCACATTCACACACTAGGGCCAATTTAGTGTTGTCAATCATCCTATCCCCAGGTGCATGTCTTTGGAGGTGGGAGGAAGGGGCTCTGGGTCTTTCTGGAGTTTGCATGTTCTCCCTGTGACAGTGTGGGTTCCCTCCACATTTGAAGTTATTTTTTATATATATATATATTAGGACTGTGAATTTTTGGGTGTTCCACGATTCGATTCAGAATCGATTCTTGGGGTCACAATTCGATTCAAAATCGATTTTTTTCAATTCAACACGATTCTCGATTCCAAAACGATTTATTTTTATTTTTATTTTTATTTTTTTTAAATGAAAACAATTTATTATTATTATTATTAGCCTTTATTTAACCAGGTAAAATCCCATTGAGATCAAAGATCTCTTTTCCAATACAATACACAACAATACCATAATAATGCAATACAATTTCAAAACCAAACCCAATTTTGCTGCCGGTGGTGTTAGTGGATGATCCTTTTCCTCTGATAACAGTGGGTGGTGTCTGTCCAAGTGAGCGCGGGGATTTGAAGTATTCCCAAAATACTTAACTTTAGCATGGCAAAGTCTGCAAATTGCATGAGTCATGTCAAGCCCTTTCTTGCCACGGTAAAATCCAAAGTGTCTCCAAACGTTTGCTTTCAAAGCCCGCGGAGGCGGTTGTATTTCTTTAGGCTGCTCTGTGTCTTTTTCTTTTACCTGCATTTTAGCGGTAACACAACAACACTACACTGTACACTCCCCTTAGTACTAGCTAGCCACCAGGTAGCAACGCTGCTTATTGTGCAATACCTACGGTAGCCCAGAAGACACATACACATTGCCGGGAGCGGGGGAAGAAAACTGATTTTTGAAAAATGAGAATTGATACTGAATCATACAACGTGAGAATGGCAATTTGAATTCGAATCAATTTTTTCCCACACCCCTAGCTGACATGCAAGCAGAGTAGTAGATTTTTGTAAAAAGCTTTTATAATTGTAAAGGACAATGTTTTATCAACTGATTGCAATAATGTAAATTTGTTTTAACTATTAAATGAACCAAAAATATGACTTATTTTATCTTTGTGAAAATATTGGACACAGTGTGTTGTCAAGCTTATGAGATGCGATGCAAGTGAAAGCCACTGTGACACTATTGTTCTTTTTTATTTTATTTTTATAAATGTCTAATGATAATGTCAATGAGGGATTTTTAATCACTGCTATGTTGAAATTGTAACTAATTATGATACTGTTGTTGATAATATTAATTTTTGTTTCACTACTTTTGGTTTGTTCTGTGTCGTGTTTGTGTCTCCTCTCAATTGCTCTGTTTATTGCAGTTCTGAGTGTTGTTTTGTTGGATTGATTAATTTAAAAAAAATAAAAATTTTTATAAAAAAAATAAAATACATAAAATCGATTTTTTAAAAATGAGAATCGATTGTGAATCGCACAATGTGAGAATCGCGATTCGAATTCGAATCAATTTTTTCCCACACCCTTAATATATATATATATATATATATATATATATATATATATATATATATATATATATATATATATATATATATATATATATATAAAGTAAAGTTAAAGTTAAAGTTAAAGTACCTATGATTGTCACACACACACTAGGTGTGGCGAAATTATTCTCTGCATTTGACCCATCACCCTTGATCACCCCCTGGGAGGTGAGGGGAGCAGTGGGCAGCACATATATATATGAGGCACAGGTCTGTAGGTGGTTTGTCACTCCCTAACTTAAGATTTTAAAATTGGGCAGCCAACATACATAAAATGATTTCTTGGATCAACGAGCCTGAATTGAGTTGGTGCAGACTGGAAGCTGAATCATGCTCTACCTCGCTCCTTGATTGCTTACATCCATACTGCCTTTTCGATCATCTCAGTTTACATGTAACCCAATTGTTATCTCTACTCTTAGAATTTGGTCTCAATTTAGATGCAGTTTTTATCCTACTACAGCCCCATTCATAACAGCAATCTCTTTCTTCCTCCAAACACAGATAAAGCCTTTTCCCTATGGCAGACCTCAGGCCTGATCAGATTAGGGGACCTTTATATTAACATTGTCTTCGCTAGCTTTAATCAACTATGTGAAAAGTTTAATCTCCCTATCTCTCACCTATTTCGTTATTTTCAAATCTGTAACTTTGCTAAATCAAATAACAGCTCTTTTCCCAGTAGTCCACCTCAATACTGTAATAGACTCACTCTTACAAATCCCCACAAATCAGAGAGGCATCATTTCTAAAATGTACATCCTAATTCCCCATCTTAAAGAGACATCTCTTGACAAAATTAGAAACGACTGGGAAGCAGAATTTGACAAAGTTTTGGATGACAATGACTGGAAATCTGCATTGATACAAATAAATGATAGCACATCTTGTTCAAATCTTAATCTAATACAGTTTAAGGTTGTCTATCGCATATATTCACTAAACTTTCAAAAATGTATGGCAATATTGCAGATACATGTAATTGCTGTCAATCGACTCCTGCAAACATGACACACATGTTCTGGTCCTGTCTCTGTCTGAAAGCCTACTGCATTAATATTTTTAAACATCTTGCAGATGCATTACATTTTAAAGTGACGCCTTGTGCAGAATTGGCTATTTTTGGAATTCCACCAAACTATCATAATATTAAGCAGACTTCAAGGGATAGTATCGCCTTTGCATCATTAATATCTCGTAGAAGGATTTTATTGGAGTGGAAATCATAGTTTGCCCCCAAGGCCTTCCTATGGCTTAAGGACCTCATGTTTTTCTTAGATTTAGAGAAAATTAAATATAATCTGAGGGGTACACCAAAACAATTTGACTTCGCCTGGGGCTGCATAATTAGTTACATAGCTAAATTAAAGACACTATAGCAGGGGTCGGGAACCTTTTTGGCTGAGAGAGCCCTGAAAGCCAAATGTTTTAAAATGTATTTCCGTAAGAGCCGTATAAAAAATGTTAACACTGAATACAACTAAATGCATGCATTTTTAAGTTAGACCAACATTTTTAGAGTATGATAAGTTTCTTATTAACAGTGTTATTGTGAAGCTAACCAACAATAAATAAAATACTTCTTACCATTAATGCGACTTCTGGTGCTGCATGGTTTTGCTGATGGCTTTGTAGTCTGGTTGATACGAGGTTATTTTTAACACTGTGATTACCAGCGGAATTATTCATTACTTATCGTGTTAAGCAATGTCAGTTGCGATTTATCTGAGAGCCAGATGCAATCATCAAAAGAGTCACATCTGGCTCTAGAGCCATAGGTTCCCACTATAGGATAAATGTGACACTCACTGTTGACAATGAACCTTTTCACTTACCTCAACTCTTTTTTCTTTGTTGTTGTCGTTTTTATTCAGTGACACTTCTCTGTATGTTTGTGATTTTTTATTTTTGTTGTTAGCCTTTTTTTTCCCTTTTAGTCAGTTATTGTGATTCTCTATCTGCTTGTGGTGAAGAGGAAGGCAGTACATTGCTACCCACTGTGACTGAAATGTAGGACAGGGGGTGGGAGAGAGTGTTATTATTTTACTTGTATTATTTTTTTGTATTTTTTGTTTTGTTTTTTATTTTGTATTTTTGGGGGGGGGACTAATTTTTTTTGTTTGTTTTCTCAGTACCTGTATTATGATTTCCCTATCTAATGAATAAATAAATATTTTATATATATATATATATATATATATATATATATATATATATATATATATATATATATATATATATATATATAATAAGATTAGTAGTAATAGCATTACATAAAATATAATTAAAATTAAGAACAATATAAGAGTTGAAAATGTTGGGTAAAATGCTTGGTTAAAAAGGTGTGCCTTTAATCAAAGTACTAAAACATCAAGGGTGGGACAAGAGACATGAACAAAACGTGTCATCGGGTAGCATGTGCACAACACAACTGAGTAGTTTGAATGCACTGCGTTGGGGATCGGGCACTGATAAAACTTAGTGTTATAACCAAACAAACCCCAGACTTTGTTTACTTTGTCAGTGCTTGAACAACAAAAAATATTCAGTCCTCGGATGCACACCTTACATTTTGAAAACACTGCCCTGGAACAAATATAAGACTATTTTACTCAGTTCTCCTTATAAGTCCGTTCCAAATGGTCAGTCAAAGAACCTCAGTGGCCTCTGACCTCACAAATGAATAAATTGACAACAAATGTTATACTTTTTGTATGGCTAGTCCCAATACTTCTGTCGGTATAGTGCACTGTTGTCAAACTCAAGGCCCCAGGGCCAGATCTAGCCCGCCAGATCATTTTATGTGGCCCACAAAAGCCTGGAAATAATGTTTGTACTTCATCTGTTATAGGGCAAAACCCAAAGTAGCAATAGACAAACATAAAACATGTTTAATGAACAAAAACACAGTCACAAAAAGTGTTGGAAAAGAAAACACGCTCAAAAGGAGTGGACAAAACAACAGCCCATAAATACAGAGAAAAAGCTAGTGGATTAGGTAAATGTCTGTCGAGCCAAAAGGGAGAGATGATCACAGGGAGCAGCCAAGCGAGTGGAAATGCCCTTGGTGAAGCGTGAACCATCAAACAATCAACTGGCAAAGAGAGGACTGGCAGAAAAGCTTAAGTAGGCCAGATTGGATGCAGGTGTGCGATAGTTGCTCTGTTCTGGAACCCCAAAACCAGATACTGCAAACACACCACATCATCTGTCTTACTACTTGTATTCATTTTTTCCATTTTGACAGAAAAAATATATCTACTGCATGAAATTGCATGTCTTGTAGGCGTTATTATCTGATCAGGCAACAAATATTGTACTAATATCTCCGTGACTGTGTGGGTTCCCTGCGGGTACTCCGGCTTCCTCCCACCTCCAAAGACATGCACCTGGGGATAGGTTGATTGGCAACACCAAATTGGCTCTAGTGTGTGAATGTGAGTGTGAATGTTGTCTCTCTGTGTTGGCCCTGCGACGAGGTGGCAAATTGTCCAGGGTGTACACCGCCTACCGCTCGAATGCAGCTGGGATAGGCTCCAGCACCCCCCACGACCCCAAAAGGGACAAGCGGTAGAACATGGATGGATGGATAGTGTATTATATTTTTTGTGTACAAAAAAGGATCTGCTTTTCGACTTACAATTTCAGAGCAATTTGTACATAAAGAAATCTACTAATCAAATGCATCGGCAATTATGTAATAACGTCAGGAAATTATACATTCATTTTCACATTTATTCACTGTTACAAACGGCCCCCAGAAGGTCTCCGTAACTGTGATGAGGCCCTCAATGAATACGGTGTATTGCACTACACTGCTTTTGTGACTATTTATCTGGTGGTGCCTTCTTCTTTGTCTGCTTTCAAAGCCATTTTACTTACACCTTGTTTACATGGTCTCCACAAGCTATTAGGAACCATGTAGTGTAGCTACTCCATTAGCTACGACTAATTGGCACAGTCACAGAGGACACACACGCCAATACCTCTACATTTGCAAAAGTTAACAACGTATTGGATTGAGAGGATTCCTGCTATGGCTCTATAGAGTACTATGTTCACACTACAGGTCAATTTGGGTTTATTTGCCCAAATATGACCTGTATCTGATTTTTATGTCACTGTGAACAGTACATTTCCGTATGTGGATATAAATTAGCTATGTATCCGATCCAGATCCAGTCTGAAAGTTAATCAATCAATCAAAGATTATTTATATAGCCCTTAATCACAAATTTAGGTTGCATCCATCCTATACGTCATCGAAGGGTGACAAAGGTCACAATTCTTACCAAAAGAAAGGACAAAGGAGCAGAAAAGAGCAAAAAGAGAATGCTTCCTTTATTTTAACACTACCTGGTGTGTTAATTTATGTATTTATACATATGTTATGTTGTTCATGATAGTCCAGTCAGTTTGGGTTGAAGAAATATTGAGCTAATCTGATGTAGGAAAACATAATATGTTGACTTATCTAGCTGTAGTGCATAATATTCACTGGATGGCTCGTATGATGACCATAATAGACTGTAAATATACTGTAAATATACTAGTCAGTGTATCCAGTCAAAAAACAAATTACAGGCACACAGCTCAGAAAATGCACTAAATAGTCACAGCACCATGTAAGAAGACCAGCTCTCAATGTCAAACACTCTTAATGCACAACACAATTATCAAACATACATATGTATTCAGACAACACACTCAACAAAGTTGTCTCTGTCTTCTTTGTGTCCATTCACAAGATGAAGCATTTAAGAGCACCGCAAAACTATTCGTTTTGAGACACCAACACAGCCATGCTGTTTTTAACTTTTATTCACATTTATTTTTTATTTTTTATTCTTTATTTTTTTAGCCTTTATTTAACCAGGTAATATCCCATTGAGATCAAACATCTCTTTTCCAAGGGAGACCTGGCCAAGAGGGCAGCAGCAAGGTTACATTAAAAAACAGTAAACAACATATAAAACATCACATTTACAACATTAAAACTTGCTCACATAACACATGTGCATACAGACAAGGTAGACTGCAATCCTTTCACAGAAGCTTTAAACTCATTCAATGTAACAAGGGTTTGAAGTTTAATATTCGATTGTAGGTTATTCCAAGCCTTTGGTGCTGAAAACCTAAATGCTTTCTTGCCCAGTTCAGTTCTTACTTTGGGGACGACAAATTGCAGAACATTCATTGAACGAAGATTGTGACTTCCTTGTTTCTTTGTTAAAAGACAAGACGGATAAGCTGGAGTATGCCAAATACCTCCTAAGATATTTGGCATACCCCTGGGGGTACATGTACCCCACTTTGGGAACCTAGGATTTACACCATACCAAAGCCGTATGAGTCGGTAAAGGCTATAATACTGCCAGCAAAGGCATTAAAATAATTTCTAAACGGCGGACATTTATCCATGAAAAGATTGAGAAGCTGCTGATGGTATGTTAGATGGAGAAGTAGCTCATAGGAGATAATGTAGAAGTCCGCCATCCGATATATTACAACATTTTATGCGGCCCACAAAAGCCTGGAAATATGTGTCAATGAGGCAGTTGGTCATTTTTGTTAAATGTGCTTCCATTATAAAAATGGTACGGTGTGCAACTGCAGATCTTCTTAACTCATTAATTGATGCAAAGAGCTATTGCAAGCATTTTTGAAGATATGAGAATGAGGGTCATAACCTCTGTCCCAGAACCGATTACACTTGTAAGCCGAGGTACCACTATAAAGTACAATGGAACGCTTAAAATGAAATAATTTTTAGGTTCTACTTTACAACTTGTACAATTTAAAATTCAACGTTTTCTGTAAAAATATACTTCTAATGTGGCCCAAAACTTGGGAATTCAAACAGTCAAGTGAGATGCCAACACACTGCAGAAGGACTTGCCTGGTTTTTGGGTCACGGGATGGCTGATACTCATTTCCTCCTGACTACAGTACTTAAGCTCCCCAGTCCATTCACTCGGCGCCAGTAGATTTCCTGATAGGTCACCCTTCCAGTCATGTTCATCTCCTCTGCTTTGGCTCCACCCACGCTTCTCGTTTTTCTTTGGCTCTGCTCCGGCGCAGCAGTGTAGTGTTAACTGGGTCTTATGCACACCTTTTGTATGCATTTTCTGTTTTTTCACACCGTTTGTGTGCAAAACTGCGCAGCCTGAGTTATTTTTCGTCACTCCTTTTTGAATGTTCTTTTGGTTATTATTCTTATTATTTTTGCTCTGCGTTGGGGTCCCAAGTTCGATCATGACAGGACTCATGTGTGAGACCTCATTTCAGAAAGCACCAAAGGACTACAACTGAATGACTGTGCACCTGGCTTTTTCTTTGGCTTCACACTAATGGAAGACAAGCGGTATTGGAGAAGAGGAAATACAAACTATGTGACAAAAGCATATTTAGTAAAGCACAGTACACTTTTAGAAGTGCTACTTTTAAATTCTCTGACAGAAAGTCAAAGCTAACGATTGAAGTGTGTGGCACTTAACCTCACACTCAGTGCTTGGGTCATTGCTGTTCCACTAAATTCTTTAAGTGTCACTAGTGCATGCTTCAGACTGTCAACACGTGTCAAGAAAAATAAGAAGCTTCCGCTGTTTATGGATTTGGATGTACACTACCGTTCAAAAGTTTGGGGTCACATTGAAATGTCCTTATTTTTGAAGGAAAAGCACTGTACTTTTCAGTGAAGATAACTTTAAACTAGTCTTGACTTTAAAGAAATACACTCTATACATTGCTAATGTGGTAAATGACTATTCTAGCTGCAAATGTCTGTTTTTTGGTGCAATATCTACATAGGTGTATAGAGGCCCATTTCCAGCAACTATCACTCCAGTGTTCTAATGGTATAATGTGTTTGCTCATTGGCTCAGAAGGCTAATTGATGATTAGAAAACCCTTGTGCAATCATGTTCACACATCTGAAAATAGTTTAGCTCATTACAGAAGCTACAAAACTGACCTTCCTTTGAGCAGATTGAGTTTCTGGAGCATCACATTTGTGGGGTCAATTAAATGCTCAAAATGGCCAGAAAAAGAGAACTTTCATCTGGAACTCGACAGTCTATTCTTGTTCTTAGAAATGAAGGCTATTCCACAAAATTGTTTGGGTGACCCCAAACTTTTGAACGGTAGTGTATGTCCAACGTTTGTAACCTTATCTGTGCTTAACAAAAAAGAAGTAAACATACGGGCATAATAACATGAACCAACACCCTAATAACATAATTTGCATGATCTGTTCATCATACCACAGCATATTTTGATAGCTATGTTTAATTTTTTTTTGTAACGCTAAATCTTATCCTTTTGTTATTCCTTCCCTCCAAAACTTCATATTTATTTCTTTAAAGGCGAACCAAGATGATTTTATTCAACATTTAAAACATTTCCTTGTGGTCTAGATCAGGGATTTGCGTTCGCTTTGGTTCAAATCTGGGATGGGGTTTTGTGGTGCTGTTCTCCTGTGGTTTACCTCCTACATAAATGGAATAACCTTTAATGTTGCTTTTCATAATGTAATGTCCAGTGTGTCCAACCTGTCATGTGGTGTGGCCCAAGGTTCTGTTCTTAGGCCTGTTTTAATTTAGTTGTACCTGATGCCTCTTAGTAGGTTGATCTGTAGTTTTAAAAATGTTTCTTATCATTTCTATGCAGATGATATTCAACTGTATTGCTCCTTCAATGATTCAGAGTTTAACTTTTTATCTGAGTTCTTGGATTGTGTATCCTGTATCAAAAACTGGTTGTCCTCAAATTTCCTACAGACAAATTCTAACAAAACGGAAAATCTGACAATTGCTCCCGATAAAAAGATCCCCCTGATCAAGAACTCCCTTGGTGCTCTGGCTGCATCTATTAAAAGCAGCCTCAGAAACCTTTGGGTTGTGTTTGATCAGTCAATGTCTTTAGAGGGTCACTGTCGTCAACTGACCAAAAAATGTTTTCATCACCTAAAGTGAGAAATTTAGATCTCGAAATGATCATTCACATATCAATTTTGTCTCGTATTGACTATTGCATTTCTCTTTTCACTCTTTTCAATAAGTCAACGCTAAAGAGACTTCAGACCGTACAGAATGCCGCTGCCAGACTTTACACCGGTGCACCGAGAACAGCCCATATTATCCTCATTTTATCCAGTCTTCTTTGGCTTCCAGTCAAATTCTGCATAGAGTTGAACATTTTAGTCCAGACTTTCTGTGCGTTGCATGGTGGGGTCCCTCAGTACATCACTGATTTGTTATGCCCCTAAACTTCTGGGCGCAGCCTCCAGTCTTCAGGCCAGGGTCTCCTAAAGATCCCCAAAACTCATTTTAAATCCCGTGGAGACCTGGCATTCCAGCCTGTAGCTCCCCAACTCTGGAATAAATTGCACCAGTCCCTCCGTGAGCTTGACTCTGTTGACACTTTAAAAACATTTTTTTTGAAGACTTCTGGTTTTTGTAAAGCTTTTAGTTAATGAACCTTTTAATTATCATTGTTATTCTTTTTTCTGATGTTGCCCCTTTTGTTTTAATTGAATTGTTGTTTTAATTCATTTATATTTTGTACAGCGCTTTGTGGTTTTATCTGTAAAAGACGCTTTATAAATAAAATGTACTTCCTTTACTTACCTACTTGCGGACAGGCAGCAAAACAGTTTGCAGGTAAGAGGAGTCTTTTAATCCCAAGCAAGGCAAAATACACATATGCTAAGTTAAGTTAAAGCACTAGGTGTGGTGAAATTTGACCTCTGCATTTGACCCATCCCCTTGATCACCCCCTGGGAGGTGAGGGGAGCAGTAGGCAGTAGCGGTGACGTGCCCGGGAATCATTTTTGGTGATTTAACCCCCAATTCCAACCCTTGATGTTGAGTGCCAAGCAGGGAGGTAATGGGTCCCATTTTTATAGTTTTTGGCATGACTCGGGCGGGGTTTGAACTCACAACCTACCGATCTCAGGGCGGACACTCTAACCTCAAGGCCACTGAGTATGTCACTGGGAATGCACAAAGCTCAAGCAAAGATTAGCATAGCAAAACAAAACAACAAAAGGGTCTAAACACAAATGGCACCAGGCAGAACCACTCATCAATAAGTGGAAACAGGTGTGAAACGCAAAATGCTCCGAGCAACAGTAAACGTAAATAAAAGGGAGGTTTACTGGCAACATAAATAACATAAACCATAAACAGGCAGATCATGACAAAGGGGTTCTTGATCTTTTTGACCTCGGCCCAACTTTTCCACTACAGAGGGGCTCGAGACCCACTGAAAAGTTAACACTGAATTAGTAATCTTACTCTTGATTTTATTCATACTCAATAATTATATCTAACCTACTTGCAGTTTAATAGGATAAAGCTTGTCAAATGATATGGAACCATGCGTTAATCAAAAATATTATTATTTATTTAACACATAAACATTAGGCTTAGGTCAGGCTGATTAGCAAAATAAGTACTAATCAAATATACTGCCTGTAAATGACTCATTTATAACTGATTCAATTATTTATTCCTGAAATAAATAAACTCAATTGATAATATATAATAATGATACATATGTTTAACTAAACTGTCAATAAAATGTAGGTGGAAATTAAAATACAGCTTCACCACTTTAGTCATGATTTTTGCTTTAGGAAAATTCTCTAGGACTTGGGCTCTAGACTTATTGTTTGTTTGATATTGTCATTACTGCCACAAGTGGTGGAAAAGTGTATTACAACTGAGTACCGCTGCGGCCCATATAGATCACAACAGAGAAACAGATATTTTTTGGCGGCCCAACAAAGGTTACAAAACACTAGTCCATACAAATACAAATAGACGGAATAGAAATTGAAAGAGTAAATGAAACCAAATTTCTAGGTATAATGATTGATGATAAATTGAACTGGAAATCTCACGTAAAAAATATACAACATAAAGTAGCAAGAAACACGTCAATAATGAATAAAGCAAAACATGTTCTAGACAAAAAATCACTTCATATTCTATACTGCTCACTAGTGTTACCATATCTGAGCTACTGTGTAGAAATATGGGGAAATAATGACAAAAGTACACTTCATTCATTAACGGTGTTACAAAAAAGATCAGATAGAATAATACATAATGTTGGATATAGAGAACATACAAATCCTTTATTTATTGAATCAAAGATACTGAAATTCCGCGACATAGTGAATTTGCAAACAGCTAAAATTATGCACAAAGCAAACTATAACCTGCTACCCAAGAATATACAACAATTCTTCTCAACAAAAGAGGAGAAATATAATCTTAGAGAAAAATGTAATTTAAAACATTTGTACGCACGTACAACACTTAAGACCTTCAGTATATCAATATGTGGAATTAAATTATGGAATGGATTAAGCAAAGCAATCAAACAATGTACTAATATGATCCACTTCAAGAAACTCTTCAAACTTAAAGTGTTTACAAAGTACAAAGAAGAAGAACCATGACAAACATTTTCAATTTATTTCATCCATCCATTCATTCATTCTTAAAGTAATCTTACTTATCTCATCATATGAAATATGACTTTCTTCACCAATTATTATTATTCAATTCTTACTATTATTTATTTATTTATTTTTATTGTGATTACCTATGGAGTTTATTGTGAATAAATTGAGAACAGGAAGTGAATAAAAAAGTTTCAGCAACTGTTATGTAAAGAAAAGGGGTAGGATTAAATAAGCTCTGCTTCTTCCTACTCCTTTTCGAACATGTTGAAAAGAGAAACTGGAAATTGTGATGTATCATGTTGTATGCATACATGTTCGAAATAAACTCAAACTCAAACTCTAACTCTCTACAATATGTATTGGATATGCTTTTTTGTGCAAATTTTGCTTGCACATTTACTTTTAATAGCCCACGTTTTGAGTCTATCTGCAAAATGTTCAATTCTGGAGGCCTTCCCAGATGTCAAATGAAACCACACCCACCCTGTCCAAAAGTATCATAACTTATCTCTTAAAATTCTACACATTTTAATATATATCTTGAAGTCGTCACCGCTATTTTTTTTCCGAAAATACACTTCATAAACATGATGTAGATTCACCTGGTCACAACATTAAGTACACCTGCACGCTTCCGATCAATTCAGACACTGCAAAACTGCCTTCATGTCCAAATAAGTACGTCAACCTCGCTTTGACGTTACAACGTAGCCACACTGCATAACCCCGAGAACAGAAGCATCCAAAACTGTGTGCATTTACATTATGATTTGACACTCGGACATTGTTTAACACGAGCATCCAACATTGTAACAACATGAATAAACATGAATAAATGGCATGTACCCTTCAGCCTTAAACTGCATCTTAATTTCTCCTTCAGTTTGTTTTGTTATCATCTCAGCCTGCGTATATATTCTCTTGCGAGCCATTGAGCATCTGAAATGAAAACCGTGATATAAAAGCGGGGTAGTGATGTATGCACAAGGTAATCACATAATGCTGTTTACATGACTGTGTCTTGATACAAGTGTCATGCAATTACTGCTATGCATGCGATTGCGTTCGAAGACTCACATTTTAATCCTCCAAATGTTTTCTCTGTTGTGGCAGCCCTGCAAACAATGCAGAGTATTACATGCCTCCATGTGAGCAGAGACCCCTGTTGTAAATAGTGATTGTTTCAATAATAGATGTGTGTGTATGAGGCATTGCATAGTGTGCAACCAGCTGGAATGAAATGAGCGTGAACGTGTGCGTGTGCAGTCTTTATTGGTCAATAAAAGACTGGCCAGAGTCAGACTAAATGTATTGATTTCCTTGGCCAGTTAGTTGTATGTGTGTGTGTGTGTGTGTGTGTGCGTGTAGCAGTATTAAAACCACAATTATCAGTAAATCAGTCAGCAGACAAAGCACTATGTTCAAACTTGACTGTAGCGAGGCTAGAGAGCTAAGATGGATGAGCGCAGACGGTGGCGGGGGTGGACTATTACAGAATATATATGTATGAGCAGGAGAGGGAGACCAAACGCGAGCAAATCAGCAGGAAACGTCTGCTGAATGGCGCTTAGATCAATACTAATAACCACACACAGAGAATGACTTCCTCTCATCCCTAATAATTCACACAGGGAGGAGAGCGATGGAAGTGCTCATCCAGAGGAGGGAGGCTGCTAAATGAAATATGGAAGAAGATAAAAAGGAGAGCCAGGGTGCAAAATTGTCTGTTCGGCAATCTCCGTTGTCTCTTGCCTTTTCAGTCTCCTTGGTTGTGTTTAATAAGGTGGGCACTGGGGGAACAGACGGGCTCATTTGAGGGCCCACTTCTTCAGAGACTCGGTAGCATGAGTCTCCTCTTTCTGCAGCCCTCACTAAGCTTCAGGCATATTTGAAAGAAAAAAAGAATGTGTGCGTTTCTACTGTACTGACTGCTATAACATTTGTGGGGAATTAGATTGCTCTAAAAGCATCTCTCAATAAACGGCTGCTGAATGTGTTTGCCCTAATGCCCTGCAATTTTATATTTCTTTAACAAAGTTAGAGAAAGGGAGAAAATGGTTGACCGGAGTGTGCTCCCCATGAACAGCACTGTCTATTGTATTTCAAGGCAGAGGCACACACATTAACTTCAGCCAATTCTCAGTCAGGCAGAATTTGAGGCCCCGTTTACACTAAGTCGGATAAGGTTATCCAGGGTAAATCACACCTAACCTTATCCGTGACCACACACAACAATGCTACCGTTTAAGACCCCCGCTCCCCTCCGTCCGCCAGCGCAACGAACACATGCGCTGAAAAAACAAAAAAAAGAGCGTCCATCTGCTCCAAGCTCTCCAGTAGATGACTTTACTTCACTGTGAAGTTGGTATTTAAAAGAGCTATATTGTAAATATATTGCTGTGCATTTTACATTTGTTCGCTGTGTTTTGTGTGCAAGTTTTTCAATTAAAATGTATCTCCTTTGAACAATATCCATTGTTGTGGTATTTCAATGAACTAGAATCCAGTGTGCTGTGGGGCCCTATTGTAGTGAATCACACCTGAGCCATCATACATTAATCAAATCTTTAATCGACCTGAGAAAGTAGACAATGCGATAAACTGTTTGGGACACGAGGAGATGGTTCCATCTTTCAGCTGCGCGCTAATGGCGGAGTTAGCGAAGATGCGGGCATCATGCACACTGCTTGGCCATTTCACAGTCACATCCATAAAGCAATATTTGTAGTCACACATTGCCTATCACGATCACATCGGAAGGGACGTCTCTGCGCTGCTGACCTGTCTCCACTCAAGATGATCTCCTGCTGGCCCCACTATGGACTGGAGTCTCACACTATTATGTTAGATCCACTCGACGTCCATTGCACCGGTCGCCCATTGATTGACAAAGTTTTCCGGTAAGTAGAATCACAGCTGACTGTTCGAAAGTTCTCTTGCCGTCTGAAATGTGTAGTATCCGAAATAGCTGCAATCGCCGGTTGCCTTCTCTTAAGATATTGATTTGTGATTTCCAAAAGCACCTGTACATGTAGAGAAGGAGAAACACGGGCATGTCTGCATGATCCGCCTCCATTTTTGTTATGAAGCTAGCAGTGGCGCATTCTTTCTGATGTCTCTTCCTGTGTGGGGCGCGGTCTTTCTGGCGTAACTTCCTCTTCGACCTCACTTTGTACACGATCAACGAGTCCATACAACATACTTGCCAACCCTCCCAGATTTTCCGGGAGACTCCCGGAATTCAGCGCCTCTCCCGAAAACCTCCCGGAAGAAATTTTCTCCCGAAAATCTCCCGGAATTCAGCCGGAGCTGGAGGCCACGCCCCCTCCAACTCCATGCGGACCTGAGTGGGGACAGCGGCGACAGTCTGTTTTCACGTCCGCTTTCCCACAATATAAACAGCGTGCCTTTCCAATCACGTTATAACTGTAGAATGATCGAGGGCGAGTTCTTGGTTTCTTATGTGGGTTTATTGTTAGGCAGTTTCATTAACGTCCTCCCAGCGCGGTAACAACACAACAACAGCAGTCACGTTTTCGTCTACCGTAAAGCAGTTCGTCTGCCGTAAACAGCAATGTTGTGACACTCTTAAACAGGACAATACTGCCATCTAGTGGATAGCCTCCAGAACACTGAAATTCAAGTATTTCTTTTATTTATATGTATAATATATATATATATATATATATATATATATATATATATATATATATATATATATATATATATATATATATATATATATATATATATATATATATATATATATATCAGTGACGTGTGGTCTCACCTGCCATCATGGAAAAAAAAAAAATGTAAAAAGAAAAAAAAAAAATTAAATTGTTATATGTATTCAGTGATTATACTATAAAGTTATTTTCCATTAAACTTCACCAGCTTTAGATTATTTGTATTCAAAATAGCAGAATTTTCACATTTGCCGTTCAAATACTGAGAAGAGGCACGTCACTGCGTTGTGCCTCAACATGGATTGCGGACTCGGCTAACTGCTGGCCTGCTGTGCAGTGAGACCGTATTGCTATATGAACTATATTATACATTTCCATAGTTTAGTTAGCTGAGGTATATAATGTACAGTGTATTTTGTCAACAACTGTATGTGTGTAACGTATTTCTTGTGCTGAGCGATCATAAAACTGCTGCGAAGACGCACTGGCTGAGGCTCGCAGTAATCCCGCCTCCTTGTGCCGGTTAATGCACCCCGCCGCAGAATGCACCCCCTGAAGGGAGGGCCACACCAACCAAAGCCCACACCCAAACCCTCCACGTGCAAGACCGAATCCACCCAAAAAAAGTCACTTAACAAGAAGTCAAAAAGTGCAAAAACAACAATGCTCGCGCCGGAGGAGCCGTGAACGACTGCAGGGACAAAACATTAGGTACACCTGCAGACTGCAGCACGGATTTCATATTTCATTCATTCACAACTCCTCCAACACAAACACCACTGTTCCCGCACTTATAAGTAAAGGTAAGACCATAATAAAGTTTTTTTTAATTAAATGTGCTTTTTTGTGTGCTACAGTTTGTATGTGTAAAGTTAAAGTTAAGTTAAAGTACCAATGATTGTCACACACACTAGGTGTGGTGAAATTTGTCCTCTGCATTTGACCCATCCTCTTGCTCACTCCCTGGGAGGTGAGGGGAGAAGTGGGCAGCAGCGGCGCCACGCCCAGGAATAATTTTTGGTGATTTAACCCCCAATTCCAACCCTTGATGCTGAGTGCCAAGCAGGAAAGAATGCTGGTATGAGCTTTTAAACATAACCCGTTAACTGCTGCCAATCAAATGGTGAATAAGATACTCTTTAGGGTTCATATGTTTGTAAATCTGACTTTGATGAAGTCAGTGCCTCACCAGTCATGAACCTCACCGCACGTCACTGATACATATATAGCTAGAATTCACTGAAAGTCAAGTATTTCATACATACTGTATATATATATATATATATATATATATATATATATATATATGAAATATATATGAAATACTCGAGTTGGTGAATTCTAGCTGTAAATATACTCCTCCCCTCTTAACCACGCCCCCAACCACGCCCCTGACCCAACCACACCCCCGCCCCGAGATGAGGAATTAATCATAATCGACCCAGACGTAAAATAAAAAAAAGAGGTGTCTTTTCATGTCTTTCTTGCCATCTCCAGGTCTAAGTTAAATGTCAAAGTTGACCAATTTCTCAGTTTACGGCCACAACCGTCTACTATTCCAATGTTTTCCAACCTTTTTTGAGCCGAGGCACATTTCTTGTGTTGAAAAAATCCTGAGGCACACCACCAGCAGAAATCATTAAAAAACGAAACTCAGTTGACAGTAAAAAGTCGTTGTCGCAATTGTTGGATATGACTTTAAACCATAACCAACCATGTATCACTAAATAATAATAATAATGGATTAGATTTTATATCGCGCTTTTCTATTGTTAGATACTCAAAGCGCTCACAGAGAAGTGGGAAGCCATCATTCATTCACACCTGGTGGTGGTAAGCTACATTTGTAGCCACAGCTGCCCTGGGGTAGACTGACGGAAGCGAGGCTGCCAATTTGCGCCTACGGCCCCTCCGACCACCACCTATCATTCATTCATCATTCATTCACCAGTGTGAGCGGCACAACGGCAGCGATTTGGATGTCAAAAGGCGGGGAGCGAACCTGCAACCCTCAGGTTTCTGGCACGGCTGCTCTACCCACTACGCCATGCCGCCCACTATAGCTCTTGTCTCAAAGTAGGTGTACTGTCACGACCTGTCACATCACGCCGTGACTTATTTTGAGTTTTTTGCTGTTTTCCTGTGTGTAGTGTTTTAGTTCTTGTCTTGCACTCCTATTTTGGTGGCTCGTTCTCTTTTTTTGGTATTTTCCTGTAGCAGTTTCATGTCTTCCTTTGAGGGATATTTCCTGCATCTTCTTTGTTTTAGCAATCAAGAATATTTCAGTTGTTTTTATCCTTCTTTGTGGGGACATTGTTGATTGTCATGTCATGTTCGTATGTACATTGTGGATGCTGTCTTTGCTCCACAGTAAGTCTTTGCTGTCGTCCAGCATTCTGTTTTTGTTTACTTTGTAGCCAGTTCATTTTTAGTTTAGTTCTGCATAGCCTTTCCTAAGCTTCAATGCCTTTTCTCAGGGACACTCACCTTTTATTTATTTTTGGATTAAGCATTAGACACCTTTTTACCTGCACACTGCCTCCCGCTGTTTCCAACATCTACAAAGCAATTAGCTACTGGCTGCAACCTACTGATATGGAAGAGTATTACACGGTTCCTCTGCCGGAGTCTAGACAGCACAGACACTCAACAACAACACATAATTTGCGTAGTGTTGAAAAGCACTGTACTATTCAGGTGAGAGGCATGATTTATAATCCAACACAAAGTTTCACCAACACAGCGGCGATGCAGCAGCTCAGTGCATCAATTACTGCAAAAGCTAGTTACCGCTCTTTGATCACGATGCCGCTAAAAGTAGTTCCTCTGCATTAGTGCTTATAATAACAATATCACTAATGCTTGGTCAATATGCAGGTCACGACATGTACATGGAGTATTGTTGGCGGTTTTCGGATGTTTTTTAGAGGGCTTTAAGAGTGCAATAGACAACTCCTATTAGCTTCATTGTTAGCCACCTGTCGTATATTACAAATTGAAATGTGTGTGCTTGTCTTACATAGGGATTGTGAATGATAGGCAAAATTCCAAAAAAGTGCAGTTCCCCTTTGAAGGGTGTTATGGTTTGAAACCATTCTACGTTTGTACAAAAGTGCAGCAGAACATACAGTATAACAATTTTGTCAAAGTTAGACATGTGGAAATTTCCGTGCCTGTATTATAAAGGTTGAACAGAGAATATGTTGAGTTTGACTTTTTATTTGACATTATTATTCTCCTTCTACATGCACACATAGTTAATTGTGCTTATTGTATTTTATTAGGAAAAGTACTGACAACTCTCAACAATGAAATTAATGGTTTTAAAAGTTGTGTGTAAGCTTCTGTATTGCATCACAATGGATCCCCGTGTATTCGGGATTCAGCATTCTTGATTCCGGCATATGTTTTTTCCCCCAGTAGGCATGTATAAATGATCTCACATGACAGTTTGGTGCATGCCCAATAGCATGGTATATATTCATATCGCAAACTACTAGCGTGGATAGTACAGTGTTTGTAGTCATTTTTACAGATGCATATGAATGGAGATTGATTGCCAATGTTGTCGTCCATATGCAGAACTTTAAACTTCTCTTCTTCATGCTAGATCATTGTTCTGTACATGCACCCTCAGTTTTTTCTCTTTGCAGGAAAAAGTGTCTCACATAAGTGTTTTGGTAAGCTAACTTGTTTTAACACCCAGATGGCAGAAAACTCCTAGTGTGCGGTTACATACTTGTTGAGCCAAATTCCACGATACTGCTTTCCCAAACTGGTCATTATTGCAATGAGCAGATGGCTCCTTAAATCTCTGCTTCCAATTTATTTCCTAGAACCACCACTGGGAAATATCGTTTGCCATTTTTAATGCATTGCTTTAGTTAGTAAAGACCCTTGGGCATAAAAAGGCTAACTCGACGATCTAAGCTTTTACTTAAAAAGAAACATGTAGCTATTAATTCATGTAGTATTTGTAGCAACCCATGTCGGTCATCCTGGTAATCATCTCTGAAATTCCCTTTTGTCCTTGAAGATAACACCTGTATACAAATGTGTAAGTGGTTTAATGACAGGACTGGGGATGACATTTAGCATTCTGACAGGATCCTTTACCATTAAAACAACTTGCAATTGAGGAGTGTTTAAAGATGACGTACATCATAAGCTGATAAAGTTTGGTTGAAAAATACTACAGCCAACACTTGAATCTACAAGTAAGCTGCTAATTAAGAAACGTTTAAAATGTAATAGGGCATATGAGAATTCGTCATTGACGTTTTCCAAAGAATTAAATTATTCTGAGCATTTTATTGACACACATTTGGTTGCTATCAGTGCAAGCTTCTACAAGATGTAGCTAATCAATAGTATATTCTTACCAATAGATTTTCTCTTAGGCTATATTCAAATGATACTGCAGCTTATAAAGAAACAATGACACATAACACCATCGACCAATTTTTATAAATTATTCAAACCCAGGATCTTCATATGTTTCTTCGATGTCTCACTGCTAATGTTGCATAGTGATCTTGAAGACATACTTCCATTGAATGGAAAATATCAAGCAGGTCATTTTCACAAACACTCAGACATCGGAGTTTAAATGTCTTACAAACACATCCCCAGCATGACCTCACCTCTGCATCCGCTAAAAATCAATGAACTCTCAGTTTCACTTACATCATTTAACGCGGCCCGTGAAAGCCTTGAAATAATATGCATCAATAAAGTACTTTATCTTCCATCCATCCATCCATCCATTTTCTACCGCTTATTCCCTTCGGGGTCGCTCGCGGGGGGCGCTGGAGCCTATCTCAGCTACAATCGGGCGGAAGGCAGGGTACACCCTGGACAAGTCGCCACCTCATCGCAGGGCCAACACAAATAGACAGACAACATTCACATTCACATTCACACACTAGGGCCAATTTTAGTGTTGCCAATCAACCTATCCCCAGGTGCATGTCTTTGGAGGTGGGAGGAAGCCGGAGTACCCGGAGGGAACCCACGCAGTCACGGGGAGGACATGCAAACTCCACACAGAAAGATCCCGAGGCCGGGATTGAACTCACGACTACTCAGGACCTTCGTATTGTGAGGCAGACGCACTAACCCCTCTTCCACCGTGCTGCCCGTACTTTATCTTTTCTTACAAAATATATATTCATTATTTTCATTTTGACAGAAAAAATACATGTATTATATGCAATTGCATATCTTTTCAACTTTGATATTATTTGATAATGCATATACATTTCAAACTTTTTTTTAGTTAGAATAAAAATATTACAATATCTGTGTCACGACGAGGTTTCCGCTTACTATGGGGTCGTTCTCCCAGGAAGGCAAACGGACGACTCCGGACAGGACCTGCAGGTAGGAACATGATTTAATCTTAAATTACACTCAACGAGGTACAAAACAACAAGGAGGAACAAGGTGCCGATCGCACTTGAAGCTAAATACTTAGCATGGACTAGAAGACAAGAGACGTGACGAGAGCATGAAGCAAACACTTAACATAAACTATGGCCTGGAAGACTCAGGGAACTGTGGCATGAAACTAGCAAGACTTACTTGTCAAGGCAGGAGGCAAACAATGACGCCAGACCGACTGACTGGCAAAGGCAGGCTTAAATAGTGCCTCTGATTAGACACAGGTGCAAACAATACGCAGCCATGGCAACCAAACCAAACTCAGAGGTGTCACAAACAGGAACTAAAAGAGTCCAAAACTAACAGAGCATAACAAAAACATGATCCGGACCACGGATCATGACAATCTGCTTGACTTATGATTTCAAAGTAAGCTATCCATCAAATTGTACACAGTAAAAATGACAATACATTTTACAGCGACCCAGCTGCCAGTGTTTTTTTTTTTTTTTTTACTGCAAAATCAATTTTTTTACAATGTACAAAATATAATAATCAAAAGCACAGGCAATTGTATGATAATATGAAAGAAATCCCTATACATTTGTATTCATACAATATTCACGGTTACGAGCAGCCCTTCGAGGGCAGCCATAACTGCAATGTGGCCCTCAGTGGAAATGAGTTTAACACCCCTGACTTCCAATAAAACAAGGATGTTCTTAAATCGAAACTGTTTAGGTGTACACACTTGCTTGAATGTAATAATAATACATCAGGGCAACGTCTTGTATGCATGGGTTAAGTGTGTTGGTTAATGAGGTTGAACCAGAATCCCACTTTTGTCTACATTTGAGATTCAACTACCCCAGTAGACTATAGTTTCTCGAAGACGTTTTTATACCACTACTTCCACTACGACAGCGCTTTCTCCCTGTCAGCCATGTTGTAGTTTTTAGCCCTTCCATATCGAATATATTGACAAATATATGGTAAGTTAGAACTATACACAACTTTCATTAAAAATGGCAACAGCGGATGATGCATGTGCATGTGCGAGCCAGTCTGCCCCACTAGAAGATAGAGAAAAAAAGAGAGAGCAAATTGACTACAATGTTGTACGACAATGACGAACTCGCACAAAGCTCTTGTCAATGTACGTGGGTCAATTCAGGGAGAAATTTGATTGTTTAGACCAGGGGTCGGCAACCAGAAACGTTGAAAGAGCCATATTAGCTATAATAGCCTACTATCAAAATGACTACGTGTCGCAGGCTGAAGCAAATCTTAGTTGACAGGAATGTTGAAATTTGATATTTATTCTCCACATTTTTACAACATTAAAAACCATTAGTAAATCAGAGGCTACTCAGAAGGTGAGATAACTCCTGGAAATTACTGGCTTTTAATGGCCAAAGGTATAGATTTGTGTGTTAAAGTTAAAGGAAATGGCAGGCTGTCTTCTTTTAATAGATTTATTGCATGCTTTGGCAAGCTAGGTAATGTTTGCTGTGGTCTGGAACAGCATGGCACACAACTTGTTAAATGCCGCCAATATTACATACAGATAATGTGTCATGAGACATGCAAAATTTAATTATATACAAAGAGAATAAAAGTAATGGAAATTAAATGAGCTCAAATATACCTACACATGAGGCATAATGATGCAATATGTACATACAGCTAGCCTAAATAGCATATTAGCATTGATTAGCTTGCAGTCATTCAGTGACTATACCTGATTAGCACTCCAACAAGTCAATACCATCAACAAAGCGCACCGTTGTGCATTCACGCACAGCATGAAACCTTTGGTGGAGAAAATGAGACAAAGGAGTGGAAGATTTCACATGTAAACAAACTGTTGCTTCACAGTCCACACTATGGTGAGTTCAAGAACTGCCAAAATTAGTAGGACAAAACAATGTTCACCAAATACTCTCATCAGTGAAGCATACACACAAATAGGGTTGCAAAGGGGTGGAAAGTTTCCGGTAAATTTCCGGAAAATTTCCGGAAATTTACCACGGGAAGTTAAGCTCTGGAAGTTTGGAAATTTTGACCATTTTTTGATTATTCGAAGTTGGACACCGTCCATGTTATTCTGTAGAATAAGATTAGAAGCTTGTAAAACACTAATGCAATGCCACACACAGATATAAATAGTCAGCTAAACAATTGGAGTAGTCTTTAAAAATATGTTACTGATGGACAAATGAATAGAAATAGGCTAGATGAATAAATGAACACTCAATCAGCATGCTAAATCAAACTATAACCTATGACAACAGAATGGCTAGCACAACAGAAGACAGAGGAAACTACACGTTTTGATTTAGTATTTGCTAGTTCAACTTTACAGATCACAAAAAAGGTACATTCGGATCGCTAACGTTGTTAGCATAAATGAATGGGATTTGATATCAGTAGAAAAAAACTGTATTTAGTTTAGATAATAATGAGTCATATATTGGAATATGGGATCCATTATTTAAATTTGTTTGATCTATTAAATGAACCAAACATATGACTTATTTTATCTCTGTGAAAATATTGGACAGTGTTGTCAAGCTTATGAGATGCGATGCAAGTGTAAGCTACTGTGACACTATTGTTCCTTTTTTTAAATGTTATTGTTATTGTTTTTTTTTTAATTATAAATGTCTGTAATGATAATGTCAATGAGGGATTTTTAATCACTGCTATGTTGAAATTGTTACTAATATTGATACTGTTGTTGATATTCATTTTTGTTTGACTGCTTTTAGTCTGTTTTGTGTCATGTTTGTGTGTCCTCTCAATTGCTCTGTTTATTGCCATTCTGAATGTTGCTGGGTCGGGTTTGGTTTTGGAATTGGAATTGCATTATTATGGTATTATTGTGTATTGTTTTGTTGGATTGATTAATAAAAAAAATTAAAAATAAAAATAAAAATAAATAAATAAATGAATGGGATTTAACATAGACAAAATTAGCATCACGGCTAATGGAGAAATATTTTTGGTTCATTATGAGACTGTAGTGGTACATAAACCTAGCTAGCTAGAGATATTGACACCAAAATTATTTAACAAGTACAGGAACAGCTAGTTAGCTAGCATGAGTGGAAGTCTGCTGGAGTAGTCTACAGTCATACAGTAACAAGCAATTACACCTCTATTAAACTTAAATACCATAGATCAAATATATTTACCCCAGTAATATCATCAAAACTTACCTGACTGGATGAAGTCCTTGGGCTCAAATACTAGTGTGGCCTCAATAGCCCTGATGTAGTGTGTAGCATGCTGGGAATTATCTGGGCATGTGATGGAAGAATGCACTGCACATGTGACGGAGGAATGCACAGTGCAGGGTTGAAAGTCAACTGAATTTGTACTAAATCAGGTTGTTTTAGCTAATAATCATGCTGCAAGATCTAGCATGTTGCATTCAATGTTTATTCCCTTTAATTTCCCATTAATTCCTGCTAATTCCCATGGAAAGTTTCCAACTTTGAATATTCACGGAATTTTGCCACCCTACACACAAACATATTAAACAGTGGGCGTTCTAACAATTGGGAAGGTTTGTGTCATGATTGTACTCAAACAAAAAACATACTAAAAAAATAATAGTTTTCCCCCATCTTTTTCCATTTTCAATCCTTTTTTAAAAATGCTCCAGGGAGCCACTAGGGCGGCACTACTAAAGACCCCCAGTTTGTTTTGGGTTTTGACTGCTGCATGAGACAAATTCGTCTGGACAAAATGTGCGGGGAAATTGCGAAGATTGGACAAAGTTGCGAGTCTGCGCATAATTCATGGGTATTGCTTAAGTTTGCATGAATTGGAGCGATCGCTACATCATGACTTAAATGTGGAAAGGCAGTGGAATATGATAAAACAAGGCAGGCAGCAAAATTAGGACTTCCCCTTTCACTCCCATTTTAATCAAACGCAAAAACCTGCCAGGTAAACAGCTGATTGTACTATATATCATCAAATAGACCAGCAAAACTATAATAGCCAGGAAAAAGCGGACCTCTATAACAACAATAACATAAAAAGACTCAACTGATAAACAATAATAATAATTGTATTAACATATCCACAAATTAGTCTGTGGTTGCATGTATATTTGCAAATGCACGGTCACTTTTTTAAACAAATAAACTATATAAAGAGCTAGCAGTAGATACAGGAACTACTGTTGACTTATTAACATAATTCAGCCTGTCAGGGCAGCTAATCGCTAAAACCTCCAATGAGCCAACCACAAGGGCGAATGGATATAAGTTGTTTGTTGATGTGTTAATGTGATGGTGTAAGCACACTGCTTCATGTGTGTGAGTGTTTGTGAGCATTAGTGATGGATGAGCCATGCATTAGTCCTTTTAACCTGGGATATCTCCTAATCAGTTTTAACGATTAAGCTCCATTAATGAGGTCATTCATGAGAACAAGATTGTGGGTAAAGAGTATGGGGACAAAGTATCAATATCATGTCTACTTCAGACTTTAGCCAAGGACACACAATCCCAATTTGAATTTTTCAGTGAGAAAGTTTAAAAAAAATTAAATATAATAATATCCATACACACACGCACACACTGGAGGTCAAAATCAAAGAACAATTTAAAATTTAAAGTTAGATTGGAGTATGTTGTTTTTTAATGGGGGAAGACAGTACTGTTTCTTGTTTTTATGTTAGCATTGAAGCTAATGAGATGACACCAATCAGTCTGTGAGTTTATCAAAGTGCAGTTATCAATCACGGTTTTTCAGAAATTCCTATTTAAAACTGTTACTTCGTTCATCGTTGCATCCCTAATGAAGTCACAACAGAACTTTGAGTAAAATAGATGGAAACTAAAAATATTTTAGTTCACTAATCGGTGGATGCTCATTTCTAGCCGACAATTGATACTGCAAGGTGTGTCTCAGTTTTGGTTGATGAAAAAATATCAAGTAAAATGTGTCTTGTGTGTTTATCATTGCAAAAATATGTGTTATCCGATTATTTGATTAATCGAAGAACATTTCAGTGGAATACTTGATTACAAAAATATTTCATCGCTGCAGTCCTATCTGAACATGTTCTCTAAATTTGATCAGAGAACTTTTTTAAGCACCCCACTTAAATATATTATACTGCCTTCTCGAATGAACAGTATGTAACTTGTATTCTTGTTTTTGGTTATCGTTTTTATATTGATATTATCTTGATTTTGTATGTACTTTATGTCATATTTTATTCATTATGGGACGAGCGGTAGAAAATGGATGGATGGTACTTTTTCGTCACTTATTGTTTGTCTTTGGTACACTAATGCGTGTATTATAGGCCATCGGTTCTTTGTTTTATTTTTGCAAAAATATATATCTATTTTTATATTGCTCTCTTTATCTTTGGTATGAACATTATTATGTCAACTCGAAGTTATTGTTTTTGTTGTTGCTATTTTTGTATTACAACATTTTATTATTGATCATGTTATACTGCATTGTAATCTTTTGTTTTGTGATTGTGTGATGTTTTTTGTCTGAGCCCCAGGATGAATAGTCTCCACTGCGGTGGAGACTAATGGGGATCCTTACTAAACTAAACTAAACTTAACTCATGAAACATGCCTAAAAATATGCTTTTCATAATTTCAAATAGAAGCCCACTGGTATCTCGATTACCTCACATTTATCAGATACCAATAACCAGTGAAAGTGGAATTGTTACGTATAACTAGGGATGATGTTTGATAAGGAATTATCGAGTTCGAGCCTATTATCGAATCCTCTTATCGAACCGATTCCTTATCGATTCTCTTATCGAGTCCAGATAGGTTGTTGTATATGGAAAAAAACACAATATTTGGTTTAACAAAAGCTCACTTTTATTATATAATAAAAAAATAAAATCTAATAAATAAATAAATATTGACTGTTACCCACCTAAAAAAATAAAATAAAATAAATAAATATTGACTGTTGTTACCCAAAGTATATTAAGTGGGATTTTTCAGAGAAACAAATATATACAGTAACACAAAAACAACCTGTCTCTGTGATCACTATAGGTGTATAAATAATAACATAGTGTTAAATAAAATCAGTCCCTTGGGCACAAAACTGAAAATAATACAGCTCTCCAAAAAGTGCACTTCTGCTGCTATTTGACATAACTGTTTGTTATGATGCTTTGACATTTTTGCACTTTATTTCTTTATTGAAAGAACATTCTATGAAGAGAAAAGTTCTTTGCAAATGTGGTTACAATGCTAATAAATGAAAAGTTAAAGCTAAAAAAAGAAATACACTTTATTGAGTTAACATTATTTCTTTATGGGGGAAAAATGTTATGAGCTAGAGAATATAACAACTACACTACCCAGCATGCAACGGGAGTTACGAGCATGCGCGGTAGCCCCGAAAAGTGTTGCATGTTGCCACGCTGTGAAAGTAAACGTCAAGAACTCAGCCAACACGCCTCGTCTGCATTATTTATAATTAGACCGACAACACATCTACAGTGTGATTTTGTTTTGTTTACAAGGAAAGAAAAACAAAAGTTAAAAAAGGGAGATATGTTGTATATATATGTATGTGCTGCGGTTGTTTTAAGAACGTTGCGACAGCTGCCGTAAAGGAGGTGCGTTGCTAGCCTGGTTGCTATGTTTCCGGTTGGTCGTAAAAGTGTTCGTCATGTGTTTTACCCTGCTAAAATCTCTCAGTAAAGTTATTAGATGGATTATAGCTTTTGTTTTGAACTTTATTAGACCTTGGAGCGCTTTTTCCCGTCCATTGTTTTCCTGCTTTCGCTATCTGCGCCTAATGACTGAGCTACGCTACATTTCTGGTCGGGACGGGATTCGAATAAAGAATCAACTCTTTTCCTTTACTATAGTGGTCTCGATAACGGGTACCGGTTCTCAAAAAGGGATTCGAGTCCGAGGACCCGGTTCTTTTCTTATCAAACAACCGGGAAAACCGGTTTCGAGTATCATCCCTACGTATAACTGCACACAGCAATAATTTACATTTTATGTCAAAGACTAGATTAATTCAAATCAGTTAAGTATATCACCATGTAATATAGTTCATTCAGTTAAATAGCCACAAAAGGTCGATTTTACTCACATCATGTTCATTTAAGTCTGCATTTTAGTACTCAGTTGAATCATTTTTTTTTTTTTTTACAAGGGAACTATTTCTTTTCAGGGAAGAGTGCACAACATAAAAACGAAAAAAAAAAAAGACTTAATTGAGAGTCAAGTGTCTCAGAGTGTGGACCAAGAGCTGTGAAAAGCAGGCGATTCCCATGATGCCCTCTGCTCTGCACAATTATTGTAAGCAATGTATGAAATATAATTACTCTGCAGATATAATTTAGTACATCAGATAGGAGTTATTCTTAACATACTCCCATCCTGCCTCTTTTGTCTCCAGCCAATCCCTTTGCAAGCATCGAGAACCAGCGGAAGAGAGGAAGAGACAAACTGAATTAGTGTTCTTTTCATCATCCATGACCAGCGAGCCATCTGATAACCCTGATCTCATTAGGAACACTAATTGTTCAATTCCCCCTACCTTCTTCCACGCCGTACACACATTTAGTACCCATTTCAGCCAGAGGAAGACATTGTGTGTGAGTAGTTGCTTCCTGCCTCCTAATGGCACCAACTTCAGGAAGGTCTAATATCCATTTTTAGCGTATTTATTGTGAATGTTAGCAAATAGAGATTCATGGTTGACTGAATGGAGCCTGACAAATGTCCTAGCTGTCAGCTTTCCAATACTTTGCTCTTTGATATTGTTGTAAAACAAACATTATTTGTATAACATTGAACGTATGTATGTATTAATGCAGTGTTTTTCAACCTTTTCTGAGCCAAGGCAAATTTTTTTCATTGAAAATATCCCGAGGCACACCACCAGCAGAAAACAAACAATGAAACTGACAGTAAAAAGTATTTTTGAGCGTAAATAGCAAGAGGACAAGCCACAAGTTTTAGAAGCTGAGTGCTAAGCAGATCTAGCAAGTAGAACTATTGCTACATGTTAAACAAGAAATACAAACTACCAACATAATAAAACAATCACATACTGTACAATGTCTGCTCTCACTGGGATCTTCATATTTTCCCGGGCGCGGCCACCGCTGCTGCCCACTGCTCCCCTCACCTCCCAGGGGGTGAACAAGGGGATGGGTCAAATACAGAGGACAAATTTCACCACACCTAGTGTGTGTGTGACAATCATTGGTACTTTAACTTTAACTTTAATTTATCTTCTTGTTGCGATGAGGAATGAATCATAATCCACCCAGATGTAAAAGAAAAAAAAGAGGTGGGCGCAAACAAGTGTCTTTTCGTGTCTTTCTTGCCATCTCCAGGTCTAAGTTAAATGTCAAAGTTGGTCAATTTCTCTGTTTACGGCCACAACCGTCTACTATTCCAATGTTATTCGATCTTTTTTGAGCCAAGGCACATTTTTTGCGTTGAAAAAATCCGGAGGCACACCACCAGCAGAAATCATTAAAAAAACGAAACTCAGTTGACAGTAAAAAGTCGTCGCAATTGTTGGATATGACTTTATACCATAATCAACCATGCATCACTATAGCTCTTGTCTCAAAGTAGGTGTACTGTCACGACCTGTCATATCACGCTGTGACTTATTTTGAGTTTTTTCCTGTTTTCCTGTGTAGTGTTTTAGTTCTTGTCTTGCGCTCCTATTTTGGAATTGATTGTCATGTACGGATGTACTTTGTGGACGCCATCTGCTCCACACGCAGTAAGTCTTTGCTGTCGTGCAGCATTCTGTTTTTGTTTACTTTTCAGCCAGTACAGTTTTAGTTTGGTTTTGCTTAGCCATCCCTAAGCTTCAATGCCTTTTGTTTATTTTTGGTTTAAGCATTAGATACCTTTTTAACTGCACGCTGTCTCCCGCTGTCTGCATATTGTGATCACGACAAACCATGTTCCCGACATCTACAAAGCAATTAGCTACTTGCTGCCACCTACTGATATGGAAGAGTATTACACAGTTACTCTGCTGAGCTCTTTACAGCACAGACAATAATTACTGGTTTGCAAAAAATATTTTTAACCCAATTAGGTGAAATTACATAATTTCCCACGGCACACCAACCAATATCTAACGGTACACTAGTGTGCTGCAGCACAGTGGTTGAAAAACACTGTATTAATGTACATGTATTATGAGCATTCATACCTCAAACACTATAGTTCTTGTTTGTCCTTGGTTCCGCTGGCTAAAGTCGTGAATAAAGACAAGTGAGCATCAGCCGTATTTGGATTATTGGATTCCTCTGTGGTCTTGCTGTGAGTAATGACCACCACTTTTAATGGAGGTCTTACCAGTGTCCTGCTATTAATTAAACCTTGATTGGAAGAATAAATTAATCTAGCTGTGGCCCGCCCAATCAATAACCCATATGAGGGCTCCATTAAGCACGACGGCCTGAGCGCCCGCCATGTGATGAGTGTGTTGAACGAATTAGGGGAGTCGAACGGTCCTCTTAGATTGCAAGTGATTTTCTTGCCTATTAATCATAACAACCTCATCAAGTCATTGGAGAAGTGGCTGCACGTTTGCCTGTGACCATCCATCCATGCATGTTGGCGCCATGTTGCCATTTGATGTCATTTTTTCCACACATAATAGAAACATTTTATTTTTTGATCTTTAAGAAAAACAACAACTTTACTTGTGATGAAAACTAAGACGAAAGTTACACATTTTAAAGTTTACTAAATAAAATGCTGGTTTTAAAGAAAAAGTGCGCTTCTTTTTAGTTTTGCCTATCATTCACAATCCTTATGTGAGACAAACACCCATATATTTTTCTTATTTTATGCACTCTAACTTGTTAACAAACACTAACAAAAGCTAGCTAACAATGGAGGTAATGGGGTTTGCTCTATTTCGCCTATAGATCGCTCTAAAAACCTCCAAATACCTTCATCAAAAAGTTTTATATACACACTAAGCCGAATAAGGTTATCCAGGGTAAATCCCACCCAACCTTATCCGTGTCCACACACACACAATGGTCGTTTAAGACCCCCTCGGCCCCTCCGTCCCCTGGCGCAACGCGACCTAGTACGCATGCGCGAATACAATGCGCGCTTAATAGTCACCTCTGACCTGTAAGTGTATCCTTACCCTGTGTTTCAGTGTAGACTATTGCCAGATTTCATTTTAACAGTAAACCTTGCTTTTGACTCGGGGGCCGCATTGGGTTAAAACAATTTGGCCGGGGGCCAGGCTGTGTATATATATATATATATATATATATATATATATATATATATATATATATATATATATATATATATATATATATATATATATATATACTACCGTTCAAAAGTTTGGGGTCACATTGAAATGTCCTTATTTTTGAAGGAAAAGCACTGTACTTTTCAATGAAGATAACTTTAAACTTGTCTTAACTTTAAAGAAATGCACTCTATACATTGCTAATGTGGTAAATGACTATTCTAGCTGCAAATGTCTATATATATATAATATCTACATAGGTGTATAGAGGCCCATTTCCAGCAACTATCACTCCAGTGTTCTAATGGTACAATGTGTTTGCTCATTGGCTCAGAAGGCTAGTTGATGATTAGAAAACCCTTGTGCAATCATGTTCACACATCTGAAAACAGTTTAGCTTGTTACAGAAGCTACAAAACTGACCTTCCTTTGAGCAGATTGAGTTTCTGGTGCATCACATTTGTGGGGTCGATTTAACGCTCAAAATGGCCAGAAAAAGAGAACTTTCATCTGAAACTCGACAGTCTATTCTTGTTCTTAGAAATGAAGGCTATTCCACAAAATTGTTTGGGTGACCCCAAACTTTTGAACGGTAATATATATATATATATATATATATATATATATATATATATATATATATATATATATATATATATATATATATATATATATATATATATATATATATATATATATAAAATCCGTTTTGTCATTTAACATAAATTAACTTTGGGCGGCGTGGCGAAGTTGGTAGAGTAGCCGGGTCAGCAATCGGAGTGTTGCTGGTTACTGGGGTTCAATCCCCACCTTCTACCTTCCTAGTCACGTCCGTTGTGTCCTTGGGCAAGACACTTCACCCTTGCTCCTGATGGCTGCTGTTTAGCGCGTTGCATGGCAGCTCCCGCCATCAGTGTGTGAATGTGTGTGTGAATGGATGAATGTGGAAATACTGTCAAAGCGCTTTGAGTACCTTGAAGGTAGAAAAGCGCTATACAAGTATAACCCATTTATCATTTATTTATCATTTATGTTCATCAACATTTAACATTGTCACGTTATCGATGGGAAAACTCATTTTTAGACAATATGATTTGCCTGAGTGACTAGGAGAAACCAAGAGTAACAAGTGGTAGAAAATGGATTAGAAAGAAAATTAAAAAAAAATTAAAAAAATAAATAAATCTCTTTTTTTTTTTTTTTTTTTAAACTTGGGACTTCCTGTGGGCCGGATTTTGGATGCTGGGGGGCCGGATAGATTGGTGACCCCTGTGTTAGACTATTGTAGTGAATCACACCTGAGCCATCGTACATGAATCATATCTTTAATGGACGTGTGAAAGTAAACAATGTGATAAAGATTTACAATGTGGAGTTAGTAAACAACGAGACAGGAGACGTGAGCGTAGTCGAGGAAGTTTTCTAGCTCCAACCTAGCATGTCATACATTTGACAACAACAACGACCTCTGAACCGGAAGCGGAAGAACCTAACTCCCCCTCCGCTTCTTCTCTTAAAGCTACAGTGTCCTCTTAGGTGAATGTCTCTCATTATATGGTTTGGGTCACCACACAGGCCCCCCCAGAATTCACCTACATAAAACCCTGCAAAACAGAAAAAGTGCAATTGCATAACAGAAAAACATGACCCTGCAGTAAATGAACAGTAACCAACACAGTGCAAAGTCAACGGGAAAACAGGTGACGGGCCGGGAGGCGTACCTTCCGTCCGTAACGGCTGTGCCTGACAGGAGGGGAAACAGATGGGCCCGAAACGCGAGCCACAGGTGGAGCTGGGGCCGGAAGAGAGGCAGGCGCAGGGGCCGACCGAGGAGGGCGCCCCCGTCGCGGCGGCAGGGCCACTTGCACCGGCTCCCCAATGTCCACGTGAGCAGGCTTGAGACGGTCTATAGCCACCCGCTCCGGTCTTCCCCCCATGTCTACCACAAAGTTCTTATCCCCCGCCTCCAGGACACGGAAGGGCCCGTCGTATGGGGGCTGCAGCGGGGACCGATGGCTGTCGTGTCTTATGAAGACGTATTTCGCCGATGGCAGATCCTTGGGGACGTAGGACTGGGGAAGGCAGTGTCGAGACGTCGGAACGGGAACGAAGGCGTCAGCAGCGCTCCGGGACGCACTGAGGTGAGAGGCGGGCGACCAGGGAGCCGTAGCAGTCGGAAGAAACGCCCCTGGAACCCGTAGAGGCTCGCCATACACCAGCTCCGCGGCGGATGCCTGGAGGTCCTCCTTAGGGGCTGAACGCAGGCCGAGCATGACCCACGGAAGCCGGTCCACCCAGTCGCCGCCCGTGAGGCTGGCCCGCAGAGCTGCTTTCATGTCCCGATGGAACCGCTCGCACAGTCCGTTGCTCTGCGGGTTGTAGGCAGTAGTGCGGTGGATCTTCATCCCGAGGTGCTCAGCAACCGCCGTCCAGAGCTCAGAGGTAAATTGGGAGCCTCGGTCGCTTGTGATGTCACCAGGCGTGCCAAAACGGGCCACCCAGCAGCCGATGAACGCCCGTGCCACCTCCGCGGCCGTTGTCGAGGACAAGGGGATAGCCTCCGGCCATCTGGTAGCCCTGTCCACAATAGTGAGGAGGAAGGTATAACCACGGGAGGGAGGCAGAGGTCCCACAAGGTCAACATTCACGTGGTCGAACCGCCTCTCTGGAACCACAAACGGCGCCAAAGGGGCTTTGGTATGGCGGTGCACCTTGGCGCGCTGGCACGCCACACACGAGCTGGCCCAGGATCTAACATCCTTGCGGAGCCCCGGCCAAACAAACTTGACACTCACCATCTTGGTCGAGGCCTTCACCCCAGGATGTGAAAGGCCGTGGACGGTGTCGAAAACCCGGCGCCGCCAGGAAGCAGGCACCAGGGGTCGCGGTTGGCCGGTGGAGACGTCGCAGAGGAGGGTAGTGTTAGCCGCGTCGAACGCCACGTCCTCCAGGCGCAGCGCCGTAGGGCCCGACCGGTAGTCCTGAACGGCCGCGTCCTTGGCCTGGTCCGCTGCCATAGCGGCGTAGTCGAGCCCCAAGTGAACGGAGTTAACAACAGCCCGTGAAAGGCAGTCGGCGACAAAGTTATCCTTGCCAGACACATGTTGTATGTCCGTAGTGAACTCAGAGACCGCCGCGAGATGGCGCTGCTGACGCCCAGACCACGGCTCCGAAGTTTTGGCCATGCAGAACATCAGCGGTTTGTGGTCCACGAAAGCGGTGAACTGCCGGCCCTCCAACAGGAACCGAAAGTGTCTGGTTGCGAGGAAAAGTCCCAGTAGCTCCCTATCAAAGGTGCTGTACTTGCGCTCATTTTCCCGGAGCTGTTTACTGAAGAACGCCAATGGCTGCCATCCACCAGCCACCCACTGCTCACATACGGCCCCCACGGCATAGTCGGAGGCGTCCGTCGTAAGGGCTATAGGGGCGGCCGGCGACGGGTGAGCTAGCAGCGCAGCATTGGCCAGCGCAGACTTGGCAGCCTCAAAAGCCTCATCCATCTCTGGGGACCAGTCCAACTTGTCCTTAGACTTCCTCCCCCGGTGGGCCCCATAAAGGGGACGCATGACGTGTGCAGCACGAGGCAGGAAACGGTTATAAAAGTTCACCATGCCCAAAAACTCCTGCAAGGCCTGTACAGTAGGGGGACGGGGGAACGCGGCGACAGCCTCAACCCTGTCGGGCAGGGGAACGGCCCCCTGCGGAGTGATGTGGTGCCCGAGGAAGGTGATGGACGACTCCCCGAACTGACACTTGGCTGGGTTGATGATGAGGCCGTGCTCGCTAAGCCTCTCGAACCGCTGCCTGAGGTGTGTCATGTGTTCCTCCACCGACGCGCTGGCCACAAGGATGTCGTCCAAGTACACAAACAAAAATGGCATGTCCCGGAGCACAGAGTCCATAAGACGTTGGAACGTCTGCGCCGCCCCTGTAAGGCCAAACGGCATACGTAAGAACTCGAAGAGCCCGAAGGGTGTGATGACAGCCGTTTTTGGGACATCTCGCGGGTGGACCGGTACCTGGTGGTAGCCTCGCACTAAGTCAATTTTGGAATAGATGGTAGCGCCCGCCAAGTGGGAAGAGAAATCTTGGATGTGCGGTATGGGGTACCGTTAGGGGGTCGTGGCGTTGTTTAGGCGACAGAAGTCTCCACAAGGGCGCCAACCCCCGCCGGCCTTAGTAACCATATGTAGCGGAGAAGCCCACGGGCTGTCCGAACGGCGGACAATGCCGAGGCGTTCCATCATCGAAAACTCCTCCCTGGCTATTGCGAGCTTGGACGAGTCGAGGCGTCGGGCCCGGGCGTAAACCGGGCGGCCCACAGTGGCGATGTGATGTTCCACACCGTGCTTGGCCACCGCCGAGGAAAAGGTGGGCGTGGTGAGCCCAGGGAAACCAGCGAGCAGGCCTTGGTATGGATCCCCGGTGGCGAGTGTGTTAGCGAGGCACAACGCCCCAGCCCCCCCAAGCGTGCAGGGGTATGACGCAAAAGAGACGGCATCAATCAAGCGACAGTTCTTAATATCCACCAGCAGGTTGAATGCGCAGAGGAAATCCGCACCTAGCAGCGGGGTGGATACAGCAGCCATCACAAAATCCCAACCGAACCGTCGGCCGCCAAAACTAACATCCACGCGCCTGACACCGTACGTCCGAATGGAGGTGCCGTTGGCGGCGTCCATCTGGGGGCCGTGGCTGCCGGTCATCGTGTCCACAGCTTGTGCTGGTAGTATACTGTGTTGCGCACCAGAGTCCACCAGCAGCCGCCGGCCCGACAAGGAGTCCCTGATGAACAACAACTTGCAGTCACGGCCGGCGCCCATAGCCGCTAACGAGCGCCGGCCCTGGCGTTTCCCTGAATCCTGTAACTGCAGGGTTTGCGACACTGCTTCGCCTTGGCCCCGAACCTGGCATGGTAAAAACAGAGCCCGTCTTCAGGTTGGCGGCGAGCCGTCACCGCAGCCGCGGTGTCCACATAGTCATCCATAGGAGGTGGTGGGACGGCCTGGTGGGGCAGCAGGGCATGCACAAACTGTTGCCGGTTGGCCATGAAAACCCTGTCCGCCTCAGCGGCCAAAGCACGGTAGTCCTTGGAGGCGGCGAGTGGAGAACTGGCTATCGGTGTGCGTACCGGTGCGGGGAGCTGCCTCAGGAAAATGTGTGTAAACAGAAACGCCGGGTCGGCTGATCCCAGCACAGACAGCATTTTTTCCATCAGTTCAGACGGTTTCCCGTCACCGAGGCCATGTAGGGACAGTAAACGGTCCGCTTTTTCCAGCTCCGACAGCTCAAATAACTTCAGGAGGAAAGCCTTTAAAGCATCGTACTTGCCAGCAGGCGGTGGAGCCTCCAACAGTGTCATCGCTCACGCCGTCGTTGATGCGTCCAACGCCGCCACTACATGGAAGTACTTCTTAGCATCCTGCGTTATTCCCCTTAGCTGGAACTGGGCTTCCACGTGTTGAAACCACGGCCGTGGGTTATGCTGCCAGAAATCGGGTAACTTCACAGTAGCGGCGTAGATTCCCGCGTTAGCCATGTTGTTAGCAGCAGCCACTCCGCCTGCGGGTACCGCGTTAGCCATGTTGTTGTTAGCAGCAGCTACTCCGTCTGCGGGTACCGCGTCAACAAAATTGTCAGCGCCTTCATTGTCTGACATGCTCGTATTCGTAGTTCGTATTCTCGGGGTCACCAATGTGGAGTTAGTAAACAACGAGACAGGAGACGTGAGCGTAGTCGAGGAAGTTTACTAGCTCCAACCTAGCATGTCATACATTTGACAACAACAACGACCTCTGAACCGGAAGCGGAAGAACCTAACTCCCCCTCCGCTTCTTCTCTTAAAGCTACAGTGTCCTCTTAGGTGAATGTCTCTCATTATATGGTTTGGGTCACCACAACATTTACATTTATCATAGATATCTGTTCAGGACACTGTGCTTGCAGGCTAAAATTGGCGGTCGTACTTGACGGCCGCAACCACTTCATGACTTCACAATAGTTATGGAGTACAAAACTAGATGTTGAGTAATAGCTCGACATACATGAGGGACAATAACTTATAGTCTGCTTTGCCAGTCCAAATGTATTTGCTGTTTTCCGTAGTATTCCCTCATCCACGGTAGTCCGCATTTTCGTTGTCTGAGCGTAACTAATCTGATGGTGTGGAAGACACAGCTCTTTATATGACTCATTGGTACCATCTATTTTTCACACAGCGCAGAACTATTTGATGGTGATTATAGAGCCTATGAACTAAAATAACTACTGCGCAGTCAACAACTGTTCCTTTTTTTTCTGTCTATACTGAGTGATAAAAACATGTCCATTTGAGGAGAGACACTTATCTTCAAGGAATGATACAAAATAAACCATCTTAGCATTCAAGACTTCACATTTTTGTACTTACAAGTTGAATGCACTCAAACGACCTACATAATGTAATTTCATTCTGTTCTTTGAATCAGTTCACCAGTGCTTTGAAATATAAAAAAAGGCCTTGTGATGCAAACGACACTGCCAGAGTCCCCACCCCCACGTACACACAGGTAAAGCAGGTCCATCAATTCATGCATTCATTAATGAATGTCCCACACAAAGGTGACAAAAACCTACCCTCCATTGACTTTTCCCGTTTAGCTTTATCACTCCTTTTGTAATGTCTGTGCCAACATCCCTGCATTGAGGCTTTGTCATAGTTTCATTTAAAAACCTTGCCTGGTTTCTCACTCCTCATTATTTGATAGAGCAGATGAAAAATAGATTCATGATTACGATTAATAATGATAGCCGAAGTTCATTGTTTCCGCCAGTCACACGAACAACTTCATATCAGTCCCGCTAATGCGCCTGAAACATCGGGGGCTGTGTGTTTAATAATATCGCTGTTAGAGAAGCTATTCTTTCTCATTTGAGCCGCAAGTCTCATTTGCCTGAATGGAGGAGCTTTCCACCTCACCAATCCTGCCTCGACTATGGGGACTCCACAGCAAATGAAGGGTAGAAAAGGCAATAATTCTACTATCTTATCCTGTAGAACAAGAGCCTGGGCTGTAATGTGGAAATAAAATACATCAAAATCATTTATTTAAGACATTATACAGAACAGATGTAATCAATTGTTCTCCCACAAAGCATTCAGGTCACTGCTGAGTTAATGCATACCCTTTCCAGAATTGAGTTTCACCAGTTTTCATACTTTGTAATAAGTTAGCAAGTGCTTACCCTGACGTAAAAAAAAACATACAAATGCTACAAAGTCTTGTAAATGTTGATGATCTGTTCAGGGCAACACGTCCGAGAAGTGAATTGTACTGATCTGTACTTTCATATTGAAGATCTGACATTACATCCACCAGCTGTCAGCAAATTTGAGGCTTCAACACATAAGATTTTATCGATTTTAATGGAACAAGTCGGAAAAAAAAAAGGTGAGCTTCTTCACATATAGATTGCGAGGGAACACATCCTTACTCATAATCTTGTTAATAATAAAATAATTTATTTGGTGTTGGAATTTAACACAACTAAAAAACAAAAACTGATTATCTTTTAAATGTAAGGACCTATGACAACTTTTTTCAGGGAGCGGCGTGGCTCAGTTGGTAGAGCAATTTGAAGGTTCCAGGTTCGATTTCCGCCGTCCTAGTCACCGACGTTGTGTCCTTGGGCAAGACATTTTACCCTCTTGCCCCCAGTGCCACGCACGCTGCTTTAAATTGCGCTAAAAGATGTAGATAATGGGTTTCGCTAAGAAAAGCACTTTGAGTCTTTAGAGAAAAAGCGCTATATAAATATAATTCACTTCACTTCACTTTATCTCTTCTGGCTTATAAATGTTATAATGTTGAATACTCGTATTAAAAAATGTCAAAGCGTCAAATCATAAGGTTCATGCATTTTGGTGTGAGCTTGCACACAGTTTTGGATGCCTCTGTCTGTGGTGTTTTGCAGACGTCGCAGTGAGGTGGACATACTCGATTGGTCATTAAGTGGGAGAGGGGGAAGAGCTCTGTATGAGGCCAGCTACATTTGAGAAACTTTCAAGGATAAAATATAATTATCATCTAATCATGCTGCAATTTTATATGTTTATACTTTTCTTTGAACGCAGCACTGTATCGATCGTAGCGTGGGCACGTGTACCTAATGTTGTGGACATGTGAATGTTTATAAAGTTTATTTTCCACCATGTCTGGAAAAAAATAGCGATGATGTTTAGGGATGTACTATATATCGTTAAGATTTTATCACTATTCTTTATCGATACAGGTTTCATTGGTATCCTTACCAGTGCTGTATGCAATTTGTGTAAACATAGATGTGGGGGGAAAAAAACATTTCTTATTAGAACCATAGGTTGTACACAAGCAACATCATGTAGCATCTCACAGCAGGTAAGTATTTGATCAACATCTGCTTTTCAAGTCCTTAACAAGTGTTTGCAGTGCAAAGTGCAATGCAGTTATTTCCTCATCTTGTAAGGACCACACAGATCCATCACTGTGTTTCCGTTAATTACAATTACACTCAGTAAGTACATCCATCCATCTATTTTTTTACTGCTTGTCCCGATAACAATATTTAAAATGATAGTAATAAATGATAAAGCAACATAATATGTATGTATAACGTTCATAATCTTTACATGATACATCATATGAAATAGGGTGATTCAAAAAAGAATACGCCAAAACTATCACTCGATATTTCAACAATGAAAACCAATAGAAAACCTAGCTTGAACGCATGTGTTGTACATAACTTAGGGTATTTATTTCATATACATTTCATTTCACCACCGGCAGCATGGACAACATCAAGCACACAAAATGCCTCCTGTTGAGGAATCGCCATTTTGAGGGTAAATAAACACGTGGTCTTCCTACAATTAAACGGCGCCGAAAGGATTACATGACCACAACGGTGAAATTGTAACACAATAAAACTTGGATAACTCCTGTATCAAATGACCATCCATCCATCCATTTTCTACCGCTTGTCCCGTTCGGGGTCGCGGGGGGTGCTGGAGCCTATCCCAGCTGCATTCGGGCGGTAGGCAGGGTACATCCTGGACAAGTCACCACCTCATCGCAGGGCCAACACAGATAGACAGACAACATTCACACTCACATTCACACACTAGGGCCAATCAACCTATCCCCAGGTGCATGTCTTTGGAGGTGGGTGGAAGCGGGAGTACCCGGAGGGAACCCACACAGTCACAGGGAGAACATGCAAACTCCACACAGAAAGATCCCGAGCCCAGGATCGAACCCAGGACCTTCGTATTGTGAGGCACACACACTAACCTCTGTACCTGCTGCCCCATGAAATAACCATTGATTGTCTATTACAATGATTTAGAACTGAATAAATGCCTGATGATTTTGGCGTTTTCTTTTTTAATCACCCGTATAAGTAAATACAATCAATGAGCATGTTAGGTGGGTGGACATTTTGTAATAATAGGGATTATTTGTGTTAATGTTGCACACGGACGTATTTGAGTGACGGACCGCAAGCCATTATGAGTGTTGACAGCTACTGATGTGTCTGTGCAGTGTCCATCCATCCATCCATTTCCTACCGCTTGCCCCTTTCGGGGTCGCGGGTGTATTATATAAATAAAAAGACCTGGGGATTTTTTTTTTTGTACTTTGAGTGGACCCTTGATTTCCTAAAAATATAATAATATTAAACTCTTAAAACGGTTGTCGTCACACATTGCCTGCTACATTGTTTTACTTTCCTAAAAAAGAAAGTGCAAAGTGCAACCCACTCACTCGGCATCCATTGCACCGGTCACCCAGGTGTGGGGGTCCCCACATCTGCGGTCCCTTCCAAGGTTTCTCGTTGTTCCCATTGGGTTGAGTTTTTTCTTGCCCTGATGTGGGATCGGAGCCGAGGATGTTTGTGCAGCCCTTCAGGCATTTGTGATTAAGGACTATATAAGTAAATTTTGACTGATTGCTTGTTTCTCTTGCCCCTCAACATATTGTAACATTTTACTTATTTGCTTTTTCTTTATAATCTATAACACAATATTAAGATTTCAATGTTTTGACATACAGTACATTGTATTGTTTTAAGCATTTTTATTGCAGAAAAAAATTATCAAAATGGACCCCGTATTTTTAAATTTTTTTCTGTATATTTTATCTTTACTTTATATTTGAGAATTTATATTGTTTGAGAACAGCAGTCTTCAATCTTTATGTTTAATTAATACATTATTAAAGCTGTCTACTCAAGAGCCAAGCTTTGTTTCGCATTTTGTTTTTCTTACTGTACTGAAAGTGAACCAAACCATGACCTTAAAACCAAGGTATGTAACAAGCTGTTGTAATGACGTACCGATACACCCTACTACACTAATCATTAAATTGAAGAGAATGGCTAAAAAACTCTATTATTTTGATTGATCAACATAGGAGTGGTCAACTTGACTGTTTAAATGTTACTAATTTCAGGTAATTACTGTACAAAATATTTTTTTAATCAATGCAAAATGGAGGCAAATAAAACAACCCAAAAAACAATGAACATGACTGTCAAATAATGTCATTGATTATTTTCCACCCAAATTCCTCCAACTTTTAGTCACTCTCTATTTGCAGTGTGTACACATACATAATATAAATTTGGGTTTTTTGTATTTGTTCCTGATGGTAATATTTCAATCAATCAATCAATCAATGTTTATTTATATAGCCCTAAATCACAAGTGTCTCAAAGGGCTGTACAAGCCACAACGACATCCTCAGTACAGAGCCCACATACGGGCAAGGAAAAACTCACCCCAATGGGACGTCGATGAATGACTATGAGAAACCTTGGAGAGGACCGCATATGTGGGTAACCCCCCCCCTCTAGGGGAGACCGAAAGCAATGGATGTCGAGTGGGTCTGACATAACATTGTGAAAGTCCAGTCCACAGTGGATCCAACACATCAGCGCATTTAAAAACAAATAAACCGAATATTTGTTGCATGGATTTGATCAGCTAGTTTGACTACAAATTGTGCAAATGAATGTTGGCGCTATGCAGCGCGATGCAAGGTGTCAGAATATGCCTCCTTCTGTGACAGTCTGAGAATTTATCTGCAATAAAGGAGCAAGTCGTCATTGTGATCCAGGTGAATGATGTGTGAGTGAGCTCCTTTTTATTAGACGGTACAGACAGAGTATAACTGAAAATTGCTCGGTTATTAAGACAAGGCCCTCTTGATATATTGAACAATTTTCCAATACTTCTGGGTTTATCTACTCCAAAAGAAACATCATTGCTGTCGCGTGAATTTGACTTCTGTGTTCGTTGTCTTTTATATAGTGGACACAGACATAATGAAATATGACGGAAGCAAAATTAGTTGTCTTGATCCATCACTCCATTTTGTTGCTTATGACAGAAAGCCATCAATTCAGAATGTGACAGAATGTACCTAACCATGCATTGACCCTGCAGAAGACAATTCGGTTCACAAAGCACTTGCTGATGGTAAGACATTCAGCCAACATGGAGAGAAACTCTGTCTCTCTGACAGTATGGGTCAAGTGTTAATGCCACTGAGTGCTTCGAGTTCGACCCCAACAATCATACGACATTCACAGCATACTTCCTGTGGCTCTATTTGCCACAGAGTTTGTGTGCTCTCAGTTTATACACCAATTTTAATTTGCTGTTCAGGCAGCAACCCCTGATTTACGCCAGAGGGGAGTGAAAGTAGCCTTTGCTGTCAAGCCTGCTGTCTGGCAGAGCTACCACTTGGGCAATAGCTATTTTTGAGAATTGTCCAGCCTAACACCGACTTGTTTCTGTACTCAAACTACTGTTTGACCAGGCTACCAGAAGTCGCGAAGCAGGCAGCTGTCTCTCTGCCAAGGTTCAACGTAATAGACCACAAAGTGACATTCAGGATACTTGCCGCTGAGTGGATGGAATGAAGAGGCACTGAGCAGCGTTTTGTGACAGTCTTCATTCTTGTATCAAGGACAGGTTGGCAGCAAGGGACAACATTTGATCATTGGAGGAGCTGATAACTTCGACCAACTGGTTGGATGGTCGGATTTGGCAATGGACCACGTAGCGCAGTACAGAGAACCATCACCCTCTGTGTTATCCATCCATGGTGGGCCATTTCTTCCTGACACCGCAGCTGTTACCGTGGAGTTGGTGCTGGACCCTATGCAGCTTGGAGACAGCTACCGTTCGTCACCTGAGCAGGCGGGATTATCTTCATCTCTGCCTCTGATGGGGTCAAGGCGATTTCGCCGTTGCACAGTATCCTATCAGGCCAGGTGGCTGCCAGCTACTCATTTTAGGCCATGTCTACACTAAGTCGTTTAACCCCTAAAATGAATAATTATTTAGCCTAAGCCCCGTTTCACACTAAACCAGCGTTTAAGGTCCCCCTCCTCGGACACATTTTTACACGGGTAAGTCAGCCGTGTATTTCTTGAATCTCTGGCACTTAGCTTTGTATGGACTCATTGATCGTTTACAAAGTGAGTTCGGAGAGGAAGTGACGCCAGAAAGACCGCGCCCATACAGGAGGTGACATCAGAAAGAATGCGCCACAGCCAGTTTCATAACAAAGATGGAGGCGGATAATGCAGACATTCCCGTGCTTCTCCTTCTTCTACATGTACAGACGCTTTTGGAAATCACAAATCAATACCTTAAGAGAAGGCAAAGGGCGATTGCAGCTATTTCGGATATTACACATCTCAGATGGCAAGAGAACTTTCGAACAGTCAGCTGTGATTCTACTTACCGGAAATCTTTGTCCCTTCCTCCCGTGGATGTGGTTGTGATAGGCAGTGTGTGACTACAAATATTGCTTTATGGATGTGACTGTGAAATGGCCAGGCAGTGTGCATGATGCCCGCAGCTTCGCAAACTGCGGCATTAGCGCGCAGCTGAAAGATGGAACCATCCCCTCGTGTCCTAAACAGTTTATCGCATTGTCTACTTTCTCATGTGGATTAAATATTTGATTAATTTATGATGGCTCAGGTGTGATTCACTACAATAGGGCTCCACAGCACACTTTATTCTAGTTAATTGAAATACCACAACACTGGATATTGTTCAAAGGAGATATATTTTAATTTAAAAACTTGCACACAAAACACAGCAAAAAAATGTAAAGTGCACAGCAAACTATTTACAATATAGCTCTTTTAAATACCAACTTCACAGGGAAGTAAAGTCATCGACTGGAGAGCTTGGAGCAGACAGACGTTTTATTTTATTTTTTTTACGCATGCGTACTAGGTCGCGTTGCGCTGGCGGACGGAGGGGGGCGGGGGTCTTAAACGGTGGCATTGTTGTGTGTGGACACGGATAAGGTTAGGTGTGATTTACCCTGGATAACTTCATCCGGCTTAGTGTAAACGGGGCCTTAGCCTGGTTTCTACAAATTGAAAGGTTTTCTTCCCTAGGCTGAGGAAATAATGGCTATTGGCAACTTGTCGAAAAGCTGTCAATACCCAAGTGCAATGTTAATGGTCTCAAGGAAGTTCTTTCGTCTGGCAACAGTTACTGAACAAACTGTTGATGTCAACTTTCATTTAGCAGGAATTGATATGTTTTTCCGCCATTCTGCCTTACTCCACCCCTGTAGTGTTGGGTCTTACCTGGCTGAAAAGACAGAGGTCTTTTTGCCATTAACACTATTTATACAATGCTGAAACTCGTACAGCATTATCCCGTACATTGTAGCATAGCCACAGTTTCTTTCTTGTTTTTGAAGTCACATGCTTTGGTGGGCCTCAGTCACAGTTAAAAAAATGGGCGTCTTCTAAGAATAAATAATTAATAATGAATATATTTCCAGCAAAGATGCTAATCGGCCAAACAGTGCGTGTCACAATGGGACATGGGCAACCCTTAATCATCCAGCTGAAGCAAATTAATTACTACAATCATCTACCCACAGCAAATTAATTATCACAATCAATCACCACAAATTAAACTGGGCTCTAAAATAGCCCTGCCGGTCAACTGGCAATCGGCAATTCTGGCCTCCCCACAAGGTGGGACAAACATACCTACACATTCATCTGAAACAAACATGACTGATAATGCAGATGATACATGATTTTAGTGATTTTTTTTGTCATTTTACTTGGTAGCCCTATATAATAAAACTGCAGTTATGCAATAAACACTCACTTGATGAGGATTATAATTGACTCTATTTGAATTAATGATGATTTATGATCACTTTTTAGGCTGTAATTGGTGGCGCTATTTGGACGTATGTGAACGACATGAGGCTTTTTACTCTACGCACAACCACATTTCTGTCTGCGTGAGTGTGTGTAGGCGCCGACAATGCCGAGCACCCACGTGGGATTGATGGCAACTCTCAATCTTTAAAGTAAATTTAGAAAAATGTATCTTGTTGTTAATTTTTTTACAAGTTTGGTCTGTTATACATAATAAAAAAGTCACAAATCTCATAGTCTATGATTAACATAGCCGAACCAAGATTTCATTGTGCGGGTTAATGACACAATCAGCTTGGCTTTGAACACACTGCACACAAGCGAATGAAGGCATAATTACTCAACAGCCATACATGTCACACTAAGGGTGGCAGTATGAACAATGCCAACACTGTCATAAACATCTGCCGTATAGTGAAACCACACTAAACAACAACGACAAACACATTTTGGAAGAATATTTTCACCACAACACAACATAAACACTACAGAACAAATTCCCAGAATTCCCTGCAGCCCCAACTCTTCCGAGATGCTACAATATAAACGAACGCCATTGGTGGATCTACGCCTAACATCCACTGTAATGATACCATGTACAATAGCGTATCTAGTCGATACTATTATGATTACATCGATATTTTTTAACATCACAAATTCTTCTTTCGTTTTTAAAAAATGTATATTATGTTTATAAACTCAGGAAATATGTCCCTGGACACATGAGGACTTTGAATATGACCAATGTATTATCCTGTAACTACTTGGTATCGGATTGATAACCAAATTTGTGGTATCATCTAAAACTAATGTAAAGTATCAAACAACAGAAGAATAAGTGATTATTACATTTTAACAGAAGTGTAGATAGAACATGTTGAAACAGAAAATAAGCAGATATTAACAGTAAATGAACAAGTAGATTAATAATTCATTTTCTACCACTTGTCTTTAATAATTTTGACAAAATAATAGAATGATAAATGACACAATATGTTAATGCATCTAAATTAAGAGCCTTTGTTTGTTTACTTACTACTATAAGACAGGTTGTCTTGTATGTTCACTATTTTATTTAGGACAAAATTGCAATAAAAAACATATGTTTAATGTACCGATAATGAAATTTTTTGTGGTCCACATTATTTCGAAAAGTACCGAAAAGTACCAAAATAATTTTGGTACCGGTACCAAAATATTGGTATCGGGACAACACTAATACACACACACCGAGCACCCACTGGCAGAAATGTAGATTGGCTCCTATGTTTCTATACATCCCCCTGAGAACCAGCATTATACAGGACATTCTTAGGAGCGCAGCCTCACTTTTCTCAATGAAAAAAATAAACAAATAATAGTAAAACCATAAAATAAATATTAATATCTGTTCATTAAACTGTGTTATAAATATACTTTCTGTCTGATTATAATAGTTTTTTTTAAACATTTGCTTCACTGAAAATCACAACATTTGCAGACAAACCTAACATCAGGCTTATGGGTATCGTTCTTGTTTGCATGTGCGGAAAGCGGAAGAGGCTGAGGGCGTGCTCTGCTCGTCACAATGTCAGCAAAATAATGTTGGTGTCACGTTCTGGTTGCATTGCTCCGATGTTGGTGTTCCCATTATGTAGAAGGACAGGAAGCAGCAGTATGAGCGTGCAGGTAAGAATCTCCTTTAATTCCACATTGCAATGCAAAAATACAAAAACGAACATTGTGTCTCTTGGAAGCACAAGGCCAAACTTAGCTTGAGGTGAACAGCAAAGAATGGAAAATAATTGGCAAAAGCTTAGGGAAAGCTATCTTAGCGTAACGTGAAGTGATTGTACCTGTCGCTGGTGGCGAACACTGATCCAGCGACTTAGGCCGGTTGACAACAGAATATCAATCAATCAATGAAGTTTATTTATATAGCCCTTAATCACAAGTGTCTCAAAGGGCTGCACAAGACACAACGATGAAATATGAAAGGGGAGCGATGAGTGGCGGTAACAATCAGCACACTTAGCAACAACAAAGTAAACTGAAACAGAATTAGACTTAATCATAGGAGAACCACAACAAACATAAAACAAGACATGACCTGACTGACGGGTCATGGCAGTTTGCAGAGACATTTTTACACCATCAATTTCTAGTTTATGCACTGTAAAATGTACAGCCTGTTTATTGTTTTTAATGTAAATTTGACATCATTATTCTTCATAATCAGACTATAAATGGAGAAAAGAGAAGCTATCAGCGCTGTTATTCCAGTGCCTCTTAAGTACCGGTAAGTAGTGTGACTCGCCACACTGGGAGAAGTGGGGGCAATCGTGAACTAGCAGATATGTGTTGTTACTAGTGTTGTAACGATACCAATATTTTGGTACCGGTACGAAAATTATTTCTGTACTTTTCGGTACTTTTCTAAATAAAGGGGACCACAAACATATTGCATTATTAGCTTTATTTTAACAACAAATCTTAGGGTACATTAAACATATGTTTCTTATTGCAGTAAAGTCCTTAAATAAAATAGTGAACATACAAGACAACTTGTCTTTTAGTAGTAAGTAAACAAACAAAGACTCTTAATTAGTCTGCTGACATATCCAGTAACATATTGTGTCGTTTATCATTCTATTATTTTGTCAACATTATTAAGGACAAGTGGTAGAAAATGAATTATTAATCTACTTGTTCATTTACTGTTAATATCTCCTTACTTTCTCTTTAAACATTTTCTGTCTACACTTCTGTTAAAATGTAGTAATCAGTTATTATTCTGTTGTTTGATATTTTACATTAGTTTTGGATGATACCACAAATTTGGGTATCAATCCGATACCAAGTAGTTACAGGATCATACATTGGTCATATTCAAAGTCCTCATGTGTCCAGGGACATATTTCCTGAGTTAATAAACATAATATACATTAAAAAAAACGAAAGAAGATGTTGTGATGCCAAAAAGTATCGACATAATCATAGTAGTATCGACTAGATACGTTCCTGTACTTGATATCAATACAGTGGATGTTAGGTTTAGATCCACTAATGGCGTTTGTTTACATTGTGACGCCCGTGAGCTACGGTGTGTAGTGAAACATGTTTAGCTATTCCTCGTCCTGCAGGGATGATACTTGTAAGAAACATACTTTATTTGTCGCCATGGAGGCGAGGATTAGTGATTTAGAAGTAGCTAAAACACTGCCGACGGCGGATGGACGTTAGCTGCTAGCTAGCTAGCCATGTCTTAAAGCACCTCTTCCTGAGGGCGTTTCAGTGTTATAACTTCACCTTTATCTTTAGTTTTTAAGCCAAAATGCGTCCATTCTCCCTTTTCTGTCTACACACTGTGTCTGCTTGTAAGTACTCCGTGATTGTGCGCTGCCGAACATGCTCGTCTGCTCGTAAACCAGCAATGACACGACATGACTTTGACGCGGGACCGGTACGTTTCAGAGGCGGTATCGTACCGAAAATGATTCATTAGTATCGCGGTACTATACTAATACCGGTATACCGTACAACCCTAGTTGTTACCTTCTTTTTTTCAGCAGGGAAGCCAGCATTTGTTTTTTTATTTGTTTAAGATCAATGTTTTAATACTCTGCCGAATGAATTAAAGTGGCTGCTAATATGGACATTTATATATCCAAGATAAAATACTTCTTGAAGCTGGACTTTAAGACCAAACATGGGCGATCATACCACTACATTTTCATGTAGGTTAGAGAGTGCTGCTTCAGATACAATTACAGTACAGTACGATTCCATAGGCTTCATGTGGTTGCAGTGCAGATGCAAAAAGTCCACAAAGATAAGGTAAAAACACATGCAAACGAGAGGGAAACATCAGGAGGTAAGAAAGACTCCAAATGTTTTATTTATTTCAACAAATAAAGGAGTTGTATTATCTGATACGGTTTTTATGGAAGGGAATGGCTCCCTTCTTTTTCTTGTTATCTTAATAAGCAACATTTATTAACAAAGATAAAGCACATGAACAGAAGTAAATAAAAGAACATGTTTTTTTCCCAAAGGCATCAACACCTCACCTGGTGTGAAGGCCACCGCATATAGCCTAAGTGCTTAAAACACACTTTTACCGATCGAGTTTTATTCCTCGTCCCTCCCTGCTGGTCTGTACTCCAACCACTCAACAGCATTGAGTTCTTTAGCCTTTAGTCATACAACACAAACATGTATAGCATTGTACCTTATTTTGAGATATTCATTTCTACAGTTTAGTTGAGTTCAGTTCAGTTTCAGTTTAGTTTCAGTCTATTTCGAACATGCATACGATACAATGTAATGCATCGCACATTTCCAGTTGTTTCATTACAGCACGTCAGAAAAGGAGAAGAAAGAAGCAGAGCTTATTTAATCCTACCCCTTTTCATACCATATAAATGTTATCCAATTTCCTTGTTCTCTGTAACAGAACAGTGAACAAATAAACAATAAATAAATAATATAACAAAGTAAGCAAACACATATTAAATACATAAATAATCTTTGTCTCAATAAAAAAAAAGGGTTCAAGATGTTTATCATAATTCTTGTTCTGTGTACTTTGTAAACACTTGTAGTTTGAACAGTCTCTTAAATTTAATTAAGATTAAGATTAAAGTGGTTTGTTTGATTTCTTTGGTTAATCCATTCCATAATTTAATTCCACATACTGATATACTCAAGGTTTTAAGTGTTGTACGAGCATACAAATGTTTTAAATTAAGTTAAAGTTAAAGTACCAATGATTGTCTCACACACACTAGGTGTGGTGAGATTATCCTCTGCATTTGACCCATCACCCTCACCCCCTGGAAGGTGAGGGGAGCAGTGAGCAGCAGAGGTGGCCACGCCCGGGAATACTTTTTGGTGATTTAACCCCCGATTCCAACCCTTGATGCTGAGTGTCAAGCAGGGAGGTAATGGGTCCCATTTTTATAGTCTTTGGTATAACTCGGCCGGGGTTTTCCTCTAAGGTTATATTTCTCCTCTTTTGTTGACACTGACAACTAACAGGGGGAGCGATTACATTGATTAAAATACATGTATTGTACTTTTTGCACGCACAGAGTTGGGCGTATCAGAGCTAGTGTCATACCAAAGACTATAAAAATGGGACCCATTACCTCCCTGCTTGGCACTCAGCATCAAGGTTTGGAAATGGGGGTTGAATCACCAAAGAATTATTTCCGAGCGCGGCCACCGCTGCTGCCCACTGCTCCCCTCACCTCCCAGGGCGGGGAACAAGGTGATGGGTCAAATGCAGAGGACACATTTCACCACACCTAGTGTGTGTGTGACTATCATTGGTACTTTAACTTTAACTTAGTGATACCAGTACCGCTCAATCAGTGATTTAATTTTGGAAAATAAAGGCAAATTTGATTCCAGAAACTGTATGTTGAAAGCTGAATATGAAACAAAATAGCACTTATATTCCACTCTGGCTTCATTTAAATTTTCTTTCTAACAAAATCTGGTCGCAAAGTCTTCACGCAAAGCCAGAACTTCTCAAACTGCCATTCCTCTTCCTCCTCCACTATATCTAACTTCCCTTGTTCCTTCATCGTTCTCTCTCCTCCTCTGTTCGCGCAACTTAATCTCTTTCAGTCACTTTCTGTCCCTGTCACTCGCTGTGTTATTGTCACTCCTCCGCCGTCTCCCCCCTCTTGCCTTTCAGCTTTGTCCGCCTCTCTCGACACTGCTGAATTTGCGGGAAACTGAGCAGACACTGTTCGGTTCCTGTGGGACTCGGCTTGAGCCATATTGGGTGACATCCTGATGGCGCCTATGAGACACGAATACACACATTTGTGAAGCACACAAACTTGGCATGCATGTGTGTGTGTGTGTTCAGGATTTAAAAAGGACTAGTTCATTGTGTGTGTCAGTCCCTTGATGGCCTTTAGCCCCCATCAGGGCATGCTCCAATACCACAGTCTGATTGGTCTCAAACTGTCCTGACAGGAAATCTATTTGCGTGTGTGTGTATGCGCGCGCTTGTGTGTGCGTGTGTGTGTGTGTGGGATGCCTCTGGATGACAGCTAAATTGAATGCCAGTGCCAACAAGGCCACAAGATCACAACGAGAGCGATGGGGACTGCGCTGCATTGAGAGAGAGATGTTGCTGCCATTAAGCTGGAGACAGGCAGGTGTGTGTGTGTGTGTGTGTGTAACTGATGGAGTTTTAATGTGGTCCCTGATGAGGCGTCGCTGACATCAGGGGGGGAGGAGAAAAGAGGAAGTAGGAGAGGAGGGGATGAGTAAACAATGTCTTCTTCAAAGTAAGATAAAAAAAGGATGTGGACTCTCCAGAGATGTTCTTTCTTTTGTTTTGCCTTTGTGGTGTTTTTTTGATGCATCTCTCACCTAAATTGCAATACATTCATTTTCTGTTTTAATTGAAGACTTTTGGACTTTTGTCCAGAATTTACAGTAGCCAAGTTGATTTTTTGTTCCTTACATAGTTGAGTTGAGTTTGAGTTTATTTCGAACATGAGATGCATACAACATGACGCATCACAATTTCCAGTTTCTCTATTCAACATGTTCAAAAAGGAGTAGGAAGAAGCAGAGCTTATTTAATCCCACCCCTTTTCCTTTACATAACAGTGTTCACTTCCTGTTCTCAATTTATTCACAATATACTCCATAAGTAATAACAATAAAAATAAATAAATAATAATTGGTGAGGTACGTTACATTTCATATGGTGAGATGAATAAGATTATCTTGAAAATGAATGGATGCATGAAATCAATTCAGAATGTTTATCATGGTTCTTCTTCTATGTACTTTCTAAACACTTTAAGTTTGAAGAGTTTCTTGAAGTGGATCATATTAGTACATTGTTTGATTTATTTGCTTAATCCATTCCATAATTTAATTCCACATACTGATATACTGAAGGTCATTAGTGTTGTACGTGTGTACACATATTTTAAATTAAAATTTTCTCTAAGATTATATTGCTCTTCTTTTGTTGAGAAGAATTGTTGTATATTCTTGGGTAGCAGATTCTAGTTTGCTTTGTGCATAATTTTAGCTGTTTGCAAATTTACTATGTCATGGAATTTCAGTATTTTTGATTCAATGAATAAAGGGTTTGTATGTTCTCTATATCCAACATTATGTACTATTCTAACTGATCTTTTTTGTAACACGGTTATTGCAAAGGTAGCTTTTCTGAGAACAAACAACTGCTCCATCAATACAAATCACCAGTTTCCTAAGAATAGAATAGAATAGAATAGAATAGAATAGATATTTATTGTCAAGACAATTTACAGCATGAACTTTAGCCATCACCACTCTTAAGTGGGACATACACAATTAAAACATGTGACCTGTCTTTCAATGTTACTCTAGTCCAGTGAATGTTAATCTAGCAATGGGTAATTCATGCTACAATTAGGGATGGATACTGACACTGTAATATTGGATATCAGCAATATCAAAACCAATGTGATACTGACACTAACCTTTTCTCCTTTCTTGTCACGGTAATATATTTGTATGCATGTCACAATAAAAACACCATGTTTAAACTGCGCACCAAATATTCTGCTCCCCCGAAGGAAGAAATTAAATTTCCCACCACATGACTCATGTTATACAATACTGCTGCTGTTTTATTTAAACACTAAACTTGTATAATAGCATTTTTTGATTGCTCACCAGACCGGGTATTGATACTAAAAAACAAGTTTAAATCAGAGTATTAACATACATTAAAAAAGATGAACAATTCCAGGGTACTTTGAACTTGATGTGGCCTCTACCTTTATGACATAGCAAAACAGTGAGTTGCAGTGTTGGCCATAACTTGACATACTGTACAAATATTAGCATATCAACTAGAAAATGTACAGTAAGCTGCAGGCTGTGCTGGAGTGTCTCGCTTGTCACACTTTTGAAGGTACTCAAAGAAATCTTTCAAAACAGCAATGGCTTAAATGACTCACCTTTTTTCTTAGCGCAAAATGACTGTTTAAACTTTTACACACTCCTTACTATTATGCTTTTTCAAATGCTTTATCAAAAGTGCGGTGTTAATGTCTAATCCTGCTTCTGCCCCTTAAGGCATATTGCACTTTGCTACTTATCTCTTCTTTGCTTGTAATAAAGTGACTCCACATCTGAAATGCCGACAGACAATTCTAGGCCAATGCTCATTTATAGTTTCTGTTTCCCAATGTGTTTGAAATGTGATACACTATGTTCAAATCGAGCATTTACACAATAGTTTTGGCATTTGGATCAGATCGGAAGGATTATATATTTTTTTACCATACCAATTTCGCCAGTAACGGACCAATACTTGTAAGATAAGATAAGAATATGTATTGTCCTTGCATACGCATACACAGTACACCAGTTCAACGAAATTTTGGGCAAGGATTCTGTCCTCAGTGCATAACAGGTAAATAATAAGAACATGTAGAAACAATAAATAAACTGGAATCTTATACACTCATCATAAAAACTTGACATTGCAGGATGTTATTGCACACATTAAAACACGTTATATCAACAACATTGCTGATTACACTTGTGCATGAAATGACACAATTTCACAGTAACATGTTTGTATTTAACAGGACTATTTCATAAAAACTGTCCCTCAGTCTATTTGTACGTGTTTTAAGCACCCAGAATCATCTGCCTGAGGGCAGCAGCTGAAACATCCGGTGTCCTGGATGTGTACTGTCTTTTAAAATGCAGCGTGCCCTCTTGAGACAATGGGTGCTATAGAGGTCCTGTAGGGAGGGGAGAGGGTGCCGAATGATTTTTTTGGGCGGTGTTGATGATCCTCTGTAGTGCTTTTTTGTGTGCCATGGTGCAGCTGGCAAAAGACAGAGAGATACAATATGTCAGCACACGATCAATGGAGCAGCGGTAGAAGACAATCAGCAGCTCCCTCTTCAAGTTGATCCTCCTGAGGATTCTCAGGAAGTAGAGCCGCTGTTGGGCACCTCTCGCCAAGGTGTTGGAGCTCCATTTGAGGTCTGCATCCATGTGCACGTCCAGTAACTTAAAGCTTGGCACCCTCTCCACACACTCCCCAATCTTCCTTTTTCCTGTAGTCCATAATCACCTCCAATGTCTTAGAGCTGTTGAGATCCAGGTTATTATTAGCACACCACCTCACCAGTGCCTGAACCTCCTCCCTGTACGCCGTCTCATCCCCTCCAGAGATCAGTTCCACTAAAGTAGTGTCGTCTGCAAATGTGACGATGGCATTGTCTGGGTGAGAGGTGTTGCAGTCGTGGGTGTACAGAGTGTAAAGCAGAGGACTCAGTACTCAACCTTGTGACGAGCCAATGTTAAGGCTGTGGACTGCGGAGAGATGAGGCCCAACTCTGACTCTCTGCACACGGTCAGAGAGGATGTCTCTGATCCAGCAGCAGGTGGTGGCTGGGAGTATGCTGTTGAAGGCAGGACTAAAGTCGACAAAGAGCAGCCTAACATAGCGCTCCTGCAGTTCCAGGTGGGAGATGGTGGTATGAAGCGCTGTGCAGATGGTGTCCTCTGTCGATCTATTAGCTCTGTATGCAAATTGCAGTGGGTCAAGTGTGGGTGGGAGGCAGGAGAGGATGTGACATCAAACTAGTTTCTCAAAACACTTCATGGCTACGGGTGTCGGAGCAACTGGTCTGTAGTCGTTGAGACTGCTGATGGAGGTCTTTTTGGGCAGCAGGATGATTGTGGCGGACTACAGGCATGATGGGATAAGGAACTTGGACAGTAACTCATTGAAAATTCTGGTAAAGACCCCAGCCAGCTGGTCTGCACACTCTTTGAGGACCCTGCCACTTACGCATGTCTGGTCCAGTGGCCTTCCTGGGGGTTCATTGCCCTCAGTGTGCAGCTCACCTTGTGTTCCAGCACCTTGAGGCTGGAGCTGTTAAGATTTATTGTTCGAGCTGCCACTTGTTGGGGTCCTTCGACCTTGAAATGTGCAAAGAAGTGGTTCAGCTCCTCTGCTAGCGCAGCGTTGCCCTCAGCCATGGTTGTGGTGCTGGACTTTAAGTGGCTAAAGTGCTGGAGTCCCTGCCACATCTGCCGTGTCTTGTTGTTGGCAAAGTGGTACTCAACCTTCCTCTTGTATGCTGCCTTGGCTTCTCTGATGCCTCTCGTTAGGTCGGTTCTGGCTGTGCTGTACTGCACTCCATTCCTGTACCTGAAAGCAACATTGTGGTGCCTCAGCAGCGCTTTCACCTCTTTAGTCATCCAGGGTTTCTGCTTGGAGTACTCTCGGAGACGTTTGTCAACAGTGATACTGTCGACGCTGGAGGTGATTTTGGTCGAGCACAGATGTGGTGTACTCCTGTAGGTCCTGGTGTTCAAACACACTCCAATCTGTGCTCACAAAGCAGTCCTGCAGCTGGTGTAGTGCACCTTCTGGCCATGTTTTTACAGTTCTTATGGTTGGGTGTTCTCTTCTCCTGAGGGGGGTGTATGCAGGAATAAGCAGTATGGACATGTGATCTGAAAGACCCAGATGTGGTAGTTGTCTTGTTCTAAAGCCTTTTTGGATATTCCTGTAAAATTTGTCTAACGTGTTTGCTCCTCTTGTGGCACACTTGACATGCTGACTAAATCTGGGGAATTCAGCATGGTTAAAGTCTCCCACTACGAGGTGCACTGCGTCAGGATAAGAGCTGTCCTGGCTGCTAACTGCTTCTCCATGCCTCCTGCTGCTCAGAGCAGGCATGTGATTTTTCTGTCTGTAGTCGGAAATCCATATTTTTTTTATCTCTGTAAAAATATAAACAATTACTTCCGTTTTTCTTCTTTTTTTTCCGACCTACAATGTGTGTTAAAATCTTGATCCGTGTCTTTGCCATACCTGCCAACAACTACGGTTTTCCCGTAATGATGAAATTGACTACGGCTTTGGAAGTACTTGCAAAACGTCAGAAACATCTATAAACAACTTGAAGCAAGGAAAACAAACTTTTCATTAGCTGGTTCATTCGGATGTCAGACGAAAGAGAGCAAACCTTCATTCTTTGTTTACATCGACAACTTCCGCTGACATCGAGAGGAAAGATCCACCAAAACCACCCATCCCAGTTGCAGACAGGATAGTAAACAAAAAGGTAAGAGCTCAATACATAATTGTTTTCTAAATACGCCTGCTTGTTATCAAAATCAACCAATAATTGCAGTGTGAAAATATGGGTTAGTCTAAATGGACACATGAAATTGTATGTATACAGAACTAGAAAGTGCTACACAGTCATTAATTTGCACATATGGCCGCCCGATTGTAGCTGAGATAGGCTCCAGCGCCCCCCGCGACCCAGAAGGGAATAAGCGGTAGAAAATGAATGGATGGATGGATGGTAGAGTGTAGTAAATTCGTTAGTATCATATTTATTAATGATTGCATGAATATTTAAGAATGTTTTTTTAGATCAGTTCTTAATGTATTGTGCAATTAATTGTCATTGCAGATATGCTATGAATGCATGAATTAGTTTGCAGTTTTCATAGAATTAACTTTAATTTAATTATTTATCTTCATTTTTGTTTGTTTCAGGTTGTTTGCTGCATGAATTGCATTGTTTGCTGAATGATTCATTTCCTCAGGTTATGATATGTAACTGCTCTGATAATTGTTTGATAATCTCAATAACTTATTTTTAAGATTTCCATACCATTTATGCTTAACAAACCAATGAAATACTGTTTGCAATTTTCAATAATAAGATCATTAAGTTGGTTTCTTAATACTGTTAGTCACTTATGGACAGTAGATTTCAAAATATTTATATTATGTCAACAACTTTTTAAGATACAATTAAAACACATAATGCATTATGTACAGAAGAGACCTCCTTTATTTCCTTCCCTGGTTGATAATTATTTTTTCTTTGTAGGCATTGGTGCTGGGATTTCTAGCTGAGAATTATCTTCCCATCACCATGGCGGAAAATCTTGTGGGACTAAGCAAAGAGCTTGCAAGGGACCCAAAGGCACTGAATGGACTGTCCATACTTCTTACAAAACAAAGTATGGCCTTGCTTAAACTATGAAGGAGGAAACACTTCAGTCCTTACAGTCAAGCAAGTTTACCATGAATATTGATGAGTCAACCAACATCAGTTCACACAGGGTTCTGTGTATCCTTGTCAGCTATTATTCACCTTTGCTGAAGTCTGTCGTTGTGGACCACTTGACATCTCTGAGTGTTATTTGTGTCGATAGTCAGTCTCTTTTTGATGAAATCTCCAATTTGATGTCATCAAAGAAGATTCCTTGGACCAACCTTGTTTCTGTGCTCATGGATTCCTGCAATGTAATGCGTGGATCAAAGTCTGGAGTGGAAACAAGTCTCCGGGAAGGTCCAGCACCACATCTCCTTGATGTTGTTGGGGACACATGTCACCACATTTATAATGCTACAAGCCGGTTCTGTAAACCATTTGGTTACAAGGTTGAAGAACTGCAGTCTGATATCTTTGGAGATTTTAAGCGGTCAACCTATTTGAAGTAATCCCTTGAAGAAATCTGTTTTTTAACTGGAGTATCTTTCACCATGCCAGAGAGATTTGTTAATCATAGATGGTTATCAAATGATGATGTTTCAATGTCAAACCTGCGGCTCTGGGACGTCTACACAATATTTTATTATGCCTTCCTCAACAAATATGACAAAGCACTCTACATGCAAACAATTATTCAAGTATTGCACAAGAAAGATGTGTCTCATGAAGCCAGAAAAAGGATAAGGGAGATCCTGTAAACACTTTCAAAAAATAACATGCCAGAAGAGGGCAAAAGAAGAAAGAAGAGGATCTGTGAGAAGATATTTTATACAAGACTGAATCTGACTCTGAACTTTCACTGTTCAATATTGCCACTTTTGAAAAACTATGTCCTGTTGTTTGAGTCCAAGACTCCCCTGATCCATAAACTCCATGACAAACAACGAGCTGTCTTCCGCAAATTCCTGTCATGTTTCATCAAACTTGAAGCTCTAGTCAAAGCAGCAAAACTGTTTTGATATTGAGAATAATGTATTGCGACACAAGGACATCTTTTATGGAGTAAATACCTCTAGCATCATGAATGAATCCCACAAGCGTGAAACAACTCCAAGAGAAGGCTAAGGAAGCCTACATCAGCTGTGGAAAGTACCTCCAGAAAAAGCTGCCACTTGAAAACAGGCTTTTGGAGGCAGCCTTGGCAATTGACTCCTTTGCAAGACGACACAGCAAGACACTGGGAATGCTGAGGATCTTGCCTTCCCTTGTGAGAAATGTGCTGAACGAAGATGAAGTGAATGCCTATGGACCTGGCTGGGGACCTGCGGCCCTAAACACCAAGCTTATTTTCAGTCTTTTTCATTACGTTCAAATCACATGCCTGTCAGAGAAAATACTTTAAAACAGCTCTTCTTGTGTACAAGTCTTTTCATGGTCTTGTGCCAAAGTACATCTCTGACATGTTAGAGCCATATGAACAATTTCGACCTCTGAAGATGGTCTCCCGCTGGTGCCCAGAGTCAGGACCAAACATGGTGAAACTGAGTTTCAGCTCTATGCTCCTAAAATCTGGAATAGTCTTCCTGAAGATGTGAGACATGCCTTAATGCTGGCAATGTTCAAATGCAGCCTGAAAACACTTTAATTTAATTGTGCATATGACAACTGTGAGTATTTTATCTACAGCGTTTGATTGATTTTAATTAATAATGATTGTTTTTATGATGATTGTATTTTAATTTGAATTATTTTTCCGTATTTTAATTTTTTGTAAAGCACTTTGAATTGCCTTTTGTACGAATTGTGCTCTATAAATCAAATTGCCTTGCCATGTGATCTATTAAAAGCATTATGATAACAATATGATACAAAAGTGATTTAATGGATGTTAAACAACATTCAGTCACAGATATTGATAAGTAACCAATTTGGTGCTTTCACAGATACTGACCAAAGTCCGTCGAAGTAGCGGGTACAGATTCTCGGAAAATACAATTTTGCACACCTTTGTTGCACGTGAAGTCACATCAGGCTGTACACTCAGCATGGGTTCAAACATTTGGCCAGGAGACAAGCAGTAAGCACTCCGAGCGGACTTAGCTGGACTGCCTCTAGGTAATGTTACAATATCCCGTGCCAATAAAGTAAGAAAAGGCTACTCAACTCAATAGGGCTCCACTTTTCAAATAATGCTAGTTTGATGAAATAAAAAAAAACAATTTCATTACTATGCTACTGACTAGCATCAACAATTTTCCACTATGATTTCAACAGTTCTAAAATTGGTAATCAAAGCTATAACTAAGATGCATATTACAAACCCCGTTTCCATATGAGTTGGGAAATTGTGTTAGATGTAAATATAAATGGAATACAATCATTTGCAAATCATTTTCAACCCATATTCAGTTGAATATGCTACAAAGACAACATATTTGATGTTCAAACTGATAAACAATTTTTTTTTTGCAAATAATCATTAACTTTAGAACTTGATGCCAGCAACACGTGACAAATAAGTTGGGAAAGGTGGCAATACATACTGATAAAGTTGAAGAATGCACATCAAACACTTATTTTGAACAACCCACAGGTGAACAGGCAAATTGGGAACAGGTGTGTGCCATGATTGGGTATAAAAGTAGATTCCATGAAATGCTCAGTCATTCACAAACAAGGATGGGGCGAGGGTCACCACTTTGTCAACAAATGCGTGAGGATATCACCAAATGGGCTCAGGAACACTTCAGAAACCCACTGTCAGTAACTACAGTTGGTCGCTACATCTGTAAATGCAAGTTAAAACTCTCCTATACAAGGTGAAAACCGTTTATCAACAACACCCAGAAACGCCGTCGGCTTTGCTGGGCCTGAGCTCATCTAAGATGGACTGATACAAAGGGGAAAAGTGTTCTGTGGTCTGACGAGTCCACATTTCAAATTGTTTTTGGAAACTGTGGACGTCGTGTCCTCCGGACCAAAGAGGAAAATAACCATCCGGATTGTTATAGGCGCAAAGTTGAAAAGCCAGCATCTGTGATGGTATGGGGGTGTATTAGTGCCCAAGACATGGGTAACTTGCACATCTGTGAAGGCGCCATTAATGCTGAAAGGTACATACAGCTTTTGGAGCAACATATGTTGCCATCCAAGCAACGTTACCATGGACGCCCCTGCTTATTTCAGCAAGACAATGCCAAGCCACGTGTTACATCAACGTGGCTTCATAGTAAAAGAGTGCGGGTACTAGACTGGCCTGCCTGTAGTCCAGACCTGTCTCCCATTGAAAATGTGTGGCGCATTATGAAGCCTAAAATACCACAACGGAGACCCCCGGACTGTTGAACAACTCAAGCTGTACATCAAGCAAGAATGGGAAAGAATTCCACCTGAGAAGCTTAAAAAATGTGTCTCCTCAGTTCCCAAACGTTTACTGAGTGTTGTCAAAAGGAAAGGCCATGTAACACAGTGGTGAACATGCCCTTTCCCAACTACTTTGGCACGTGTTGCAGCCATGAAATTCTAAGTTAATTATTTTTTGCAAAAAAAAAAAAAAAAGAAGTTTATGAGTTTGAACATCAAATATCTTGTCTTTGTAGTGTGAAAAGCATTTGCAAATCATTGTATTCCGTTTATATTTACATCTAACACAATTTCTCAACTCATATGGAAACAGGGTTTGTACATTGAAACAGCTGTGGTGTAATAAATATAATACTTGAAGAACAGCTGGCACATTCAGCTTAAATGCAAAGACTACTTCCTGGCTAAGGGAACACACCAAAGTCTTTACACTACTGCCATCTAACATTTTGGAATTGCAACTGCATGCAAAGTCTACCATATAATACTGTACATTACAGTACTTGTGAATTAGACACAAAAGTGTAAGAAAATAAGATAACCGGACAGCATAGCTCAGTGATAAATGTTAAACAAAATATTTTTCTTCCTCCAACAATTAACATTTGAACACACACAGAAGTACCAGAAATTGGTACCGTTGAGTACCAATAAAGATTTACTGATCAAGGGATTTGATACCACATTGATTCAAATGTGAAAGGTATAACGTGGACTGTGGGGGGTTAGTTTTCCAGAAATGCAAGAAAAGTTGTAGCGGACATGGCGTGAAGGTAAGGACCTAATTTAATTCTAACAAAAAGTGTAAACAAAAGGCGCGCACAAGGCGGAGAACAAATTTGGCTATGAAAAAAAAAGAACTAACACAAAGGCAGACAATGGGCAAGAAACAAAAACACTTACTGTGACACGAATAAACAAAAACTCACGTGGCAAGAAAAGAGCAGCATGAACTGTGACAGCATGAAAACTATGGCACGGAATACAAGCATGAACAGAGTGTCATTAAGAGTAGCATAAACGGAGTGTCAGGGGTAGCAAGGGTAACAGAGTTAATGTCGCCAGGCTGACTTCCTGGCAACTATCGGCTTAAATAACAAAGACATGATTGACAACAGGAGCGTGAGTGAAAATGTGAACCAGGTGAAACTAATGGTTGCTATGGTGACAAAACAATGGAGTGAAAACAGGAACCAAAAAGAGTCCAAAAACCAAACAGGACATAACTTAAACAAAACATGATCACAGACATGACACCATGTAGTCATGGACAGCTTTATTGTCATAAACACATACTGTATGTAAAGGAAAAACTATTCAATTGAGATGCTGTCCACTATGTTAAAAATATAGCTAATTAAAAACATTTTTGGCAAATAAAATAATTGCAGAATATTTTATGCTTGTTTTTAGTACTTCTTTTACAAGCTGTGCAGTAAAGAGGGGTTGGATCCCAAGATGCCGAGAGAAGGGAGGTGAGATCAAACAGTCTTTAATAATAATAACCCTCCACAAAAATAGGAAAAACAAGTAGGAACAAAAAAATGACTCTGCAAAGAAAACAACCCGGGAGAGTACAGCGCAACAGTATATTACATTAAATCACATGCTGACAGTTTGTGACTAAAGTTACAGTAAAGCTGCTGCATATCAGTGGCATAAACATTACATTTTTTGAACAAAAACAATATATAAGAACAACTATTTGTTATCAATAATGGTTTAAAGAAAAGAGATTGAACAAATACATGTCTATTAGTCACAACTAAAAGTTAAACTTTATAAAAATGTACCGTTGGAGTGGTGTCCAGGCTGTTAATCACGACTGTCGCGTTTGGAAAAAGCTTACACAAAAGAAAACTTTGCGAAATAAATTACTTAAAAATTAATGTTACGGTGGTTACAACTGTATATTCCTAAAATGGCGGCACGTCCAGATGAAGCAACATGGAGCTCTCTACCAGTGCTATATATTTTATTTATTTAGAGTGTTTGTGTGTATGAAACATTCGAAAGTTGTATGAACATCGCACACACCGGTACCGAAGTGAAAACATTTGGGCTCGCATAGAATACGGACATTACGAGGGACTTTCAGGAGTCACCGTGGGGTATAGCCAGGCCACCGGGCTCCCCTTGGATTGTTGTCGTGTTCGGGAAGCGACACAGCAAGAGGAGGAATAGTTGACAAAAGCAAGGATGCAGAGCTGGCCTGTTAGTCAGGCTGAGGAGCAGCCTCACAGACCGGCTATGCCAAGTATTCTTCTGACAAACGCCAGATCTATGGTTCGCAAAACAGACGAGCTGCAGCTCCTGCTGACAGATTTCAACACTGTACTGTTGCGTGACAAAAACATAAACTTAGCTTTACTCACTCAACCCGAATGCGGCAGTACCACTTGCTAGCGGGCCCCACCATTAATTGCTCCGACAGAACCAGCAACTCTGGTAAGACCAAGGGTGGGGGACTGTGCATACGTGCATCAAAGCTGATGTACGTAGAGCAAAATCTGACCCATTATACTAACTTGCTAGCATGGCTCATCCTGAGGGAGTTTTCATTGTGGCTGGGGATTTCAATCAGGCCGGTCTAAAAAATGTTTGACCCAAGTTTGTGCAGCATGCACAAGGCCCCACCAGAGGGAATAACACATTAGACAGGGTCTATTGACATCTGAAGGAGACATACAAGTCTGTACCCCACCCCATCTGAGCACATCTGATCACATCTCGCTGCCCATGGTCCCAGCCTACAAACCCTTCAGTAGAAGAACAACATGGCCTGTAGCAACACTTGGCCGGCGGCAGGATTGCTTCGACAACACTCAGTACGTGTCTGTGCGCTAAATTAGTACAATTTTTTAAATACAAACACCGTTTCCATAGGAGTTGGGAAATTGTGTTAGATGTAAATATAAAAGGAATACAATGATTTGCAAATCATTTTCAACCCATATTCAGTTGAATATGCTACAAAGACAACATATTTGATGTTCAAACTGATAATTTTTTTTTGCAAATAATCATTACCTTTAGAATTTGATGCCAGCAACACGTGACAAAGAAGTTGGGAAAGATGGCAATAAATACTGATAAAGTTGAGGAATGCTCATCAAACACTTATTTGGAACATCCCACAGGTGAACAGGCAAATTGGGAACAGGTGGGTGCCATGATTGGGTATAAAAGTAGATTCCATGAAATGCTCAGTCATTCACAAACAAGGATGGGGCGAGGGTCACCACTTTGTCAACAAATGCGTGAGCAAATTGTTGAACAGTTTAAGAAAAACCTTTCTCAACCAGCTATTGCAAGGAATTTAGGGATTTCACCATCTACGCTCCGTAATATCATCAAAGGGTTCAGAGAATCTGGAGAAATCACTGCACGTAAGCAGCTAAGCCCGTGACCTTCGATCCCTCAGGCTGTACTGCATCAACAAGCGACATCAGTGTGTAAAGGATATCACCACATGGGCTCAGGAACACTTCAGAAACCCACTGTCAGTAACTACAGTTGATCGCTACATCTGTAAGTGCAAGTTAAAACACTCCTATGCAAGGCGAAAACCGTTTATCAACAACACCCAGAAACGCCGTTGGCTTGGCTGGGCCTGAGCTCATCTAAGATGGACTGATACAAAGTGGAAAAGTGTTCTGTGGTCTGACGAGTCCACATTTCAAATTGTTTTTGGAAACTGTGGACGTCGTGTCCTCCGGACCAAAGAGGAAAAGAACCATCCGGATTGTTATAGGCGCAAAGTTGAAAAGCCAGCATCTGTGATGGTATGGGGGTGTATTTGTGCCCAAGACACAGGTAACTTACACATCTGTGAAGGTGCCATTGATGCTGAAAAGTACATACAGGTTTTGGAGCAACATATGTTGCCATCCAAGCAACGTTACCATGGACGCCCCTGCTTATTTCAGCAAGACAATGCCAAGCCACGTGTTACATCAATGTGGCTTCATAGTAAAAGAGTGCGGGTACTAGACTGGCCTGCCTGTAGTCCAGACCTGTCTCTCATTGAAAATGTGTGGCGCATTATGAAGCCTAAAATACCACAACGGAGACACCCGGACTGTTGAACAACTTAAGCTGTACATCAAGCAAGAATGGGAAATAATTCCACCTGAGAAGCTTAAAAAATGTGTCTCCTCAGTTCCCAAACGTTTACTGAGTGTTGTTAAAAGGAAAGGCCATGTAACACAGTGGTGAACATGCCCTTTCCCAACTACTTTGGCATGTGTTGCAGCCATGAAATTCTAAGTTAATTATTATTTGCAAAAAAGTTAAATAAAGTTTATGAGTTTGAACATCAAATATCTTGTCTTTGTAGTGCATTCAATTGAATATGGGTTGAAAAGGATTTGCAAATCATTGTATTCCGTTTATATTTACATCTAACACAATTTCCCAACTCATATGGAAACGGGGTTTGTAGTTTGGCTCTAAATAAGCATCCCACAACCCATGGAAACACCTTAGTCCGATCGTATTCGGATTTTGAAAAGTCGGACTAAAACACCTGGAGTATGCGATTGAAAACCAAATCTTTCGAGTGGGTGTGTGGCACCGGGGGGGACCCTTTGTATCGCACATGCACCAGTCTCAACACGCGGGTGATAAGCTGAGAGCAGAGACCATTCAATAAAAACATAAGCAACCGTTGTAATGAAGAGTAAACTGTTTATTTGCTTGACAAATTAAAAGAACGGAACATTCTGAAGTGCATCGATGGGAGAAAATAAGAAATTGAGTTTCATTTAAGAAGATACTGTATCTAAGGAAATAGAGAATGCCGCCTTAATTCGGCATTTCCAAACGAAATACAAATGAGATGGAAGAGAATAAATTCCGTACTGTGAATTAAAAGGCAAAGAATAAAGCATACACAAACCTCTTCACGCTGCGATGGTGCACTTCAAACTGATAGCAATAGCTATGTATTCAACACAAATGGTGAGCTCTTCCAGAACAATAGCAAACTTAATCTGGAACAGTTTTCATTTCTAATTCAAATCTCCTTCCATCAATCCACAGAGCATTACGAATTAATTACAAGACATTCAGAAGTTTTGTTTCCATGATTCGCCATCTGAAAATTCATTCGAAACAACTCTCTCCCGTTGGTTTTTCTTTGCTTCGGAACTGCATCCGCTCCGATACATTCTTGGTAGTTGTCAAACTGCGGTGAGGGAGTTCTTGTCTTGGTTTTTGTCTTGTGAATTTCATGTTTTATTTTGAAAAATACCTCTCCGCTCTTTTCAGGTCACTTTGCCTTATTTTTGTGTCATCAGTCTGACGGCATCCCTGACCCCTGATTGTTTCCACCTGTTCCCCATTAACCCCATGTGTCTTATAGTCCGCACCTCCCTTTGTTCTGTGCCAGAATGTCTCGTTGTCTCGTGCATCTCTAGCTTCATGCCTTGTCTCGTCTCGCTTTTGAGTATCCTGATCCTGAATTTCCTTGTTGGTATTTAGAGTTTCCTTTTCTCCTCTTCAGCAGAGTGATTTTTGGTTATATAGTTTTGCAGTCAAAGTGGTGAGTTTCAGTTATTCTTACAGTTCTTTCTTTTTGTCAATCTTCAACAAGCAGAAGTTCATCCTCCATAAATTCAGATTTAACAAGATAATGTTGTAAATCCTCATGTGTTCATAGTCGCCTTCGTTGTTTGTTACCAAATCTGCCATGATTAAAACACACTCGCGCAAGGGGTTGTTGCCAGAAGTCAGACATGCGCTGCTATTGAAACGAAAATAAATGTGCCGAAGAATTAGTTTGTGCAATGATGAAAATGACCAAAATACCCATTACCTATTGTTATCAACATGTCCGTTACTACATTATATACAGAATACGCAGTGTGTATACCAGTGACGTGTGGTGAGGTTCATGGCTGGTGAGGCACTGACTTCATCACAGTCAGATTTACAAACATATGAACCCTAAAGAGTATCTTAATCACCATTTGATTGGCAGCAGTTAACGGGTTATGTTAAAAAGCTCATACCAGCATTCTTCCCTGCTTGGCACTCAGCATCAAGGGTTGGAATTGGGGGTTAAATCACCAAAAATGATGCCCGGGCGCGGCGCCGCTGCTGCCCACTGCTCCCCTCACCTCCCAGGGGGTGAGCAAGGGGATGGGTCAAATGCAGAGGACAAATTTCACCACACCTAGTGTGTGTGACAATCATTGGTACTTTAACTTAACTTTAACTTTACACATACAAACTGTAGCACACAAAAAAGCACATTTTATAAAAAAAAACGTTATTATGGTCTTACCTTTACTTATAAATGAAGTCCATGCGCAGCTCCTTTTGAACAAAAGCATCGATAACTTGTTTATAGAAGTCTTCCTTATCTTTCTTCAGTTTTAAAAGTCTCTCTGTCTCGATGGAGATCTTCTTTTAATTATTACCTCCTGCTTCGATTGAAAGTCCAGTTTAGAAAACTGTTTTATTTTAGATATGTAATCCTCCATGTTAAAAGTTCAGGGGAGAGGAAAAAATAAAGGATCGCTAACTGTTGCTGCTTGTTGTCACTTCTTCTGCAGCCGAATAGTCCCAAGAATGATATCTGGGATCACTACCGCCCTCTACCACCAGGAGGCGGGATTACTGCGAGCCTCACACAGTGCGTCTTTTGCAGCTGTTTTATGATTGCTCAGCACAAGAAATATGTTACACACATACACAATACAAAACACGTATTGGTATGTCAGACTTAGCCTTGTCTTGGTTTAACTCTTATCTTACTGACAGGATGCAGTGCGTCTCCCATAACAATGTGACCTCGGACTATGTCAAGGTAACGTGCGGAGTTCCCCAGGGTTCGGTTCTTGGCCCTGCACTCTTTAGTATTTACATGCTGCCGCTGGGTGACATCATACGCAAGTACGGTGTTAGCTTTCACTGTTATGCTGATGACACTCAACTCTACATGCCCCTAAAGCTGACCAACACGCCGGACAGTAGTCAGCTGGAGGCGTGTCTTAATGAAATTAAACAATGGATGTCCGCTAACTTTTTGCAACTCAACGCTAAGAAAACGGAAATGCTGATTATCGGTCCTGCTAGACACCAACATCTATTTAATAATACCACCTTAACATTTGACAACCAAACAATTAAACAAGGAGACTCGGTAAAGAATCTGGGTATTATCTTCGACCCAACTCTCTCGTTTGAGTCACACATTAAGAGTGTTGCTAAAACGGCCTTCTTTCATCTCCGTAATATCGCTAAAATTCGTTCCATTTTGTCCACTAGCGACGCTGAGATCATTATTCATGCGTTCGTTACGTCTCGTCTCGATTACTGTAACGTTTTATTTTCGGGCCTCCCTATGTCTAGCATTAAAAGATTACAGTTGGTACAAAATGCGGCTGCAAGGCTTCTGACAAAAACAAGAAAGTTTGATCATATTACGCCTATACTGGCTCACTTGCACTGGCTTCCTGTGCACTTAAGATGCGACTTTAAGGTTTTACTACTTACGTATAAAATATTACACAGTTTAGCTCCAGCCTATCTCGCCGATTGTATTGTACCATATGTCCCGACAAGAAATCTGCGTTCAAAGAACTCCGGCTTATTAGTGATTCCCAGAGCCAAAAAAAAGTCTGCGGGATATAGAGCGTTTTCTATTCGGGCTCCAGTACTCTGGAATGCCCTCCCGGTAACAGTTAGAGATGCTACCTCAGTAGAAGCATTTAAGTCCCATCTTAAAACTCATTTGTATAATCTAGCCTTTAAATAGACCCCCCCTTTTTTAGACCAGTTGATCTGCCGTTTCTTTTCTTCTCTCCTCTTCTCCCCTGTCCCTTGCGAGGGGGAGTTGCATAGGTCCGGTGGCCATGGATGAAGTGCTGGCTGTCCAGAGCCGGGACCCCGGGTGGACCACTAGCCTGTGCATCGGTTGGGGACATCTCTGCGCTGCTGACCCGTCTCCGCTCGGGATGGTTTCCTGTTGGCCCCGCTGTGGACTGGAGTCCCGCTGATGTGTTGGATCCACTGTGGACTGGACTTTCACAATGTTATGTCAGACCCACTCGACATCCGTTGCTTTCGGTCTCCCCTAGAGGGGGGGGGTTACCCACATATGCGGTCCTCTCCAAGGTTTCTCATAGTCATTCACCGACGTCCCACTGGGGTGAGTTTTTCCTTGCCCGTATGTGGGCTCTGTACCGAGGATGTCGTTGTGGCTTGTACAGCCCTTTGAGACACTTGTGATTTAGGGCTATATAAATAAACATTGATTGATTGATTGACATACAGTTGTTGACAAAATACACTGTACCTCAGCTAACTAAACTATGGAAATGTATAATATAATTCATATAGCAATACGGTCTCACTGCACAGCAGGCCAGCAGTTAGCCGAGTCATTGCGCAATCCATGGTGAGGCTCAACTCAGTGACGTGCCTCAACTGGCTGGTGACTCACCGCAAGTCTCTTCTCAGTATTTGAACGGCAAATGTGAAAATTCAGCGATTTTGAATAAAAATAATCTAAAACTGGTGAAGTTAAATGGAAAATAACTTTATAGTATAATCACTGGATACATATAACAATTTAATTATTATTTTTTCTTTTTACATTTTTTTCTTTCCATGATGGCACATGAGGCCCCACCTCACCTGCCTCCCCTGACTGCACGTCACTGGTGTATACAAAACCTTGACGGAGGGTTTTAAAGTTGTTTTAGAGGGCTTTGAAGGCTACAACGATGATTCGTATTAGCCGCATCTTCCAAGCATTTTTTATCATCTTTAAAATAAAATTAAAAAAAAGACGTGTGTTCTTGTCTCTCATAATGATTATGAACGATAGGCAAAATTAGAAAAAAAAGTGCGGTGGTGTGTTTGTGCGGGTTTGGGTTGGGGTCTTGGGGTCTTTTGGTGGGGGGGGGGGGGGGTGTGTTGGTGTCTCTTGTTTGCGTGTTGGCGTTTGGGCTTGCTGGCGGGCTGGCGGGCTGGCGGGTCTCTGTGATCCTGTTGGCGTGTGGTTGCCGGTCGCGTTTTTTTTTTTGATCGCTTTGATTTGATCGGGTGGTGCTGGCTGTCTGGGGTTGTTGTGGCTGCTGTTTCTGCTGCCGTTTGTTTGTGGTGTGGGCGCCCGTGGCTGCTGGGTCTGGTGCAGGGGGGTGGCTGATGTTGTGACTGGTGGCAGCGCGCGCGCGTGGTGGTTGTCGAGGCTGACAAACTGTGTATAAGAATGTGTATGTGTGTGTGTGTATGTATGTATGTATGTATGTATGTATGTATATACATGTGTATGTGTATGCGTGTGTATGTGTACATGTGTATGTTTATGTGTATGTATATATATATGTATGTATATTTCTGGGGGTACGTTCTGGGCCTGCCTGTCGGGTGGGGGTCGGCGCCTCAGGCTACTGCATCCGGACTGCGTGTCTGGAGCTCCTGGGTCCCACCGTCCATCCCTTCCGGGTGCCCGTCTTGGTTGGGGCCTGCTGGGTCTGGTCCCTGCGTCTACTGTGGTAGCTTGGTGCTGCAGGGTATTCCGAGGTGCTGCGAGTCGGCCAGTTGTTGGAGTAGCGACCTTGTGTGTCAGCATGTCTGTGATCTTCTTTTAATTCTTAAAAAAAAAATTTTTTTTTCATAAATAGTTTTAATTATTTATTTATTCTTATTTTTTTAAAAATATATTTTATTATTATTATTATTATTATTATTATTATTATTTTTATTATGTATGTATTTATTTTATTTATTTATTCCCCTACCTCAGGGGGGGGACTCGGCGGGGCGGTTGCTGATTGTTCCATCTCCATCGTTGGGGTCCCTGCGGGTGGGGTGGGTGGTTCCTGTAGCCCCGTGCTGGGTGGTCCTGTGGCGGCCGGCTTGGGTGGGGTGGCCGTGGGCTGGCCTCGCCTTGCTCTCCGGGGGTGGGGGGGGGGGGGGGGGGGGGGGGCTCGTGGGGGCCCTGTTGCCAGTGGGGCGGGGGCGGTCTTCCCGTCCGGTTGCGGGGGTTCTCCGGGCCCCTCGGGCGGGGCGTCCCGCCTTTCTGTCCGTGTGGGGTGTGGTCTCTCGCTGGCTTGGGGTCTGGCTGCCCCCTGCTTTTCTCGTGCCTTGTCCTCTGCCGGGTGCGTCTGTCTGCGGCCTGCTACTGGCCCTTGTGGGCGGCGCGGTGGGCCAGGCTCTGGTGTTCCTGTCGCTGTCCGGCTTGGCTGCGTGGGGGCGGTGGCCCCTGGTTCCCTGGGCACCACACCTACTGTTTGTGGGATGGGCTCTCGGGGAGGCTGGGGCCGTACTCTGGCTCCCGCACACACTGGGAGTCAAATGTATTGTACATGCAAATTCACATATACTCACACACATACATACAGACATACATAGGTACCTACACTCCCACATACATATACAAATAAATACACTACATATTTACACACTCAAAGTTCGTACATCCACACGCACATTCATTATACAAACATACTGTATACACATACTGTACATATACATTCACTGTAAAAACATACATATACACATACTGTACATATACACTCACTGTAAAAACACACACATACACATACTACACACATACATTCACTGTACAAACACACACATACATATACTGTACATATACATTCACTGTACAAACACACGTATACACATACTGTACATATACATTCACTGTTCAAACACACATACTGTATACACATACTGTACATATACATTCGCTGTACACACATATACACATACTGTACATATACATTCACTGTACAAGCACACATATACACATACTGTACATATACAAGTACATATGCACACATACACTCATGCACATAATCACGTTTTATCAAACATATATTAACGTTGTTGCCCTAGGGTAAACTGGGTATAACACATGGCACACTGACAAAGCTTAACCTATTGTTACTATAACAATCTACAAGGTTAATGTAGGTTGCTTCTCTTTCTTCCCCTCCATTTTTCTGCATTCTTTCGTATCTCAAGTTATCATTACGTATATGTATTGTTGCATTTGAACAATTGTATTGTTGATAATAAAGGTAAAGTACTGGTATTGTTTATTATCAATAGCACTATTTCTATTGGTATTCATATTGCTCCATTTTTAGTGTAATAATGCTCATTGTCATTTCTGTATTTTTATTTTTATTTTAGCTAACTGCTTATTTGCTATTACTTTTACCATCATATTTGTACATGTCGTATTTGCTGATGTTGCTCTGTTGTTGTTGTTGTTGTGTTTGCTGTTGTTGTTTTTGTCTCTCTGTCTAATCCCCCTCTTGTCCCCACAATTCCCCCCTCTGTCTTCCTTTTTCTCTCTTTCTATCCCCTCCTGCTCCGGCCCGGCTGCACCAAATGATAATATAAATACATTTAATAAAGTCAAAATACAAGTAAGGCAACAAGAGAAGTATCCTACACTTCTCTTTTGTAAAGTAAATCTGAACAGCCGATATGGGAATCTACATCTGCTATATGATTTGCCCGAGAAGCTGGGCAGGACATTATTAAAAAAAAAAGAAAAAAAAAAAAGAAAAAAAAAGAAAAAAGAAGTGCAGTTCCCCTTTAACATCAGCATAGCCATTAGAGACACGTAATATTTGTAATCTGTGCCAATTATACAGCGTACATCAGGCACAACAGAGCTAGGCTGTCGGGCTTGTAAGGAGCCGCAGATGCCTTGTTTCATGTGACGTCAGAGGTCAACCGGAAAAGCAATGCATAAATCTGCACTAAATAAGCGCCTCAGTGACTACAGATCGGTTGCACTAACTTGTGTGGTCATGAAGTGCTTCGAGAGGGCTGTCCTCCCCTCTCCCAAGTCTTGCGTCGATCCAAACCTCAACTTCGACCAGCACTAAATTCTCTGTTAAGCAAATAGGTCAACAGCCAATGCCATCACCACCGTCCTCCACACTGCTGCAAAACACTTGGAGACACAGAGGAACTATGTCAGGATGCTCTTCATGGACTTCATTTGGCATATTATCACGGGGGAACATGTTTGCATTTTAAACTTATTTCATTATTGTTGTTTATGCATTGAGAAAAGAGTAGTTCATAACATTTTGCTGTTCACCTGCTGATTAATGACAATAAATACTATTCTATTCTATTCAAAACCAGCGAGTGAAGATTCTACCATGAACCTTGATGAAAGTTTAGAACTTTGTTCTATATTCTTTTTTGTTTTGTGTCCTTTCCTGTTTGCGCTCTTATTTTCTTAGTTCCACTTCCTTTGTTGGCATGTTGGGTGGTATCGTTACCTCTGTTGTGAGCGCTGTTCTCCTCACCGGTTTTGGTTCTGTTCTGGTTGACAATTAGGAGGCTCACCTGTCGTTAATGATCCACTGTTGCGGCCATGCTGGTGCTTCTGGTGTTCTCTAATAAAAATGATTTTACATGCTTGTTGCTATTGTATACATGTTTCTACATGCTGGGGTTACGCCAACAATGACAAGCCGCATTGTGACAGTTTCAACCATTCATTGTCATTTTGTGAACATAATCACATTTTCGATGAAGTTCTCACTAAAAGGAAATGTCAAAAAAATCCTACGCATTTCCAAACGCTGCATTTGTAACATAATATTTTCCTTTTTTGCGTGCATGTGTATTAATGGGGCATACAGTAGCTTACATTGTTGGACAAGGAAGAAGGAATAATTGCAGCCTGTTTGATTGCGAGCACCCACTCGACAGCCACCTTTCTGTGACATACAACAGTTTTGAGCACCTAACACAGGGGTCGGCAACCCGCGGCTCCGGAGCCGCATGCGGCTCTTTGATCACTCTGATGCGGCTCAGCTTGTCACGGCCAGGGCGCATTGGAATACGGCCAGGGCGCATTCCTCATCTTTGCGCTCTGCCAGTCAAACCTCGGGACACGCCCACGGCCGCGCACATCCAGGGACGCGCTGCCGCGTCTCAGTCCTGCAGCAGCCGCCAGCTGCAATCATTCACCGGCAATCAGCGCACCTGCCTGTAATGAGGGAGCTGCCTTCATAAGCCTGCTCAACCTGCCATCACGCGCGGGGATATAGTCTTCTGTACCGTAAGCCGACACAAGCTTTATGCTCTCTCACTCTCTCACTCGCTCGCTCGCTCGCTCGCTCGCTCGCTCTCTCTCTCTACGTGTCCACCTGATCTTGAGATGGAACTGGCTGACAACCGAAAAAGACATGTGGGTGTCCAAGTTAACAGCGGACCTTGAAGATGTTTCACGCCAGAAGGCTGTTCTTGCTCAGAATCACAAATGGTGTGATATTGAAAACCTCCCCAAACCAGACAAACTTGTGTTCGAAACATGGAACGCTATCCCCCACTTTTATGTGAACATGAACAAGTATGCACTTGGAGTCCTGTCGATCTTTGCACCCACATATGTATGTGAGCAGGTGTTCTCCAACATTAACTTTATTAAAATCAAACATCGCATACGCCTCACAGATGAGAGTTTACAATCTGGTGTGAAGATAAAGGTGACGTCATACAGCCCTGATGTGGAGACAATGTGCGCTGCGGTTCAGGAGCAGAAATCACTGTATAATAAATATTTTTATTTCCTATAATTTTGCATATATTCAAATTTTTTAATTGTTCAGTGAAATAGACATTTTGTTGTTCAGGTTGGCAGCTGACTGCACGGCGCCAGTAAAAGGAGGACGGCACAGAGAGAGAGGACGGCATTTTTGGTTCTCTGCCAGTGGATAATTTAAGTTTGGCGTTTTGTTTTTTCATTACTACAAGGAGGACTTAAATTGACATTAAGTATTTTACTTAACCTTCAACCCGCCGTCTTTTTCGGAGTTAAAAACGTTTTGTTTCATGCAGAAATTTTATTATATATTATATATCTCTCATTGATTTCATAAATGTAACCCATAATAGTTTGTTTATACATAGCACAAAGCAACAACAAAAAAACGTTATATGCAGTGTTATTTCATTTTAAATTTCAAAAGAGTTTTGTGGCTCCCATTGTTTTCTTTAATTTGTGAAACGGGTCAAAATGGCTCTTTGAGTGGTAAAGGTTGCCGACCCCTGACCTAACATGTTCATAACCTATTTATCAGTAATAAAAGACATTATTTGGCCATTAACCCAATATGGTTCTAAAACTGTCTGACACACTGAATCAAAACTACTCCACAAACATGGCAGACATGCAGAATATAGTTCGAAATATTGTTTTTCCACAGGGGTAAGGGAAGACAGTATTTAATCTTTAAAGCGGAGCACTAAAAATGACATTTTCTTCATTTAACTCCTCCACAATCGGTATGTGTTCAATTACTTACTGTGCATTACTTTTCTTATCAAACCCTTCTAATGATTCAATCATTAGTCAATACAAGTTTGTTGAATTATGTTTTTGGCTTGAGCTGCGGTTGCATGGATGCAAACTAACTTGCCTTCAAAATACTTTCATTCATTTGCAGAAATTTGCTATCACGTGTTTTGTACCCACAAGGCTGTAAAACAGAATTGTGTGTTTGCAATAACCAGCTTTGTTTGTACTAACACAACGAGAAGGATGTGTTTTATTGGTCAGCATTGGCACATTAGGAATATTTCTGCTGCATGTGTAACATTTTATTTTAGGTCCTTTACTTGACCCGTAGCACGTTAATTTGTATGTTTTACTGTAGAAATATACATTTGGTGCACTATCAGGATCATGCTCACAGTTTATAGAGATCTGCATCTATCTGGAGCTTTGTTAGTATTATTGTACAAACGCTCTTTTATTCTCTCTCTTTATCCCTCACTCTTCCTTTCTTCTAGGTGGTGTGTGAGTGTCCAAGGTCACTCACGCTACTGTTGAGCTGAGCCTCGGCACCGACACTGCTGATGTTGATGTCAAAGGTGGGGGAGCTGGTGGAAGGAGAGGAGAAGCATTGTGAAGATGGAGGGAGGCTGAGGAGAGGAGGAAAGCAATTTTGCACCTTGGGAATGGAAGATTAGAAAATGAGGCTTAATGTAAGCCAGTGGTTCTCAACTGGTTTGGCACCGGCACCAAGCATCACCCATTAATGACAAGCGATGACGCAAATTGGTCGTGCTACACACAGTCAAATATGTCAAGATAGTGTATCTTAATAATTTTCATCATTACAGTTTACAGCTAATAAACCCCAAATTCTGTATCTCTTGAAAAACATTTCTCCCGATACACACTTGCAACAAAAACGTCTTGAAATGGAATTTTGTTTAAATTGACCTGCTAAAAGCAAATACAGTTTTGCACAATATTTGACTTTATTGGGATGCACAAGTAAGACCAGCTCACAAACAAACAAAATGCAACTGAGAATTGGTTCCTAACGTTCACTTAAAAAGAAAACTTTTAAAAGACTCGACTTGTTTACGATTATCAAATATCTACCAGGCAAAGACTTGAACCAATGAATCAATTTAAGTGGACCCTGACTTAAACAAGTTGAAAAACTTATTCGGGTGTTACCATTTAGTGGTCAATTGTACGGAATACAGTATGTACTTCACTGTGCAACCTACTAATAAAAATCTCAATCAATCAATCAAAAAACCCACTGAAAATGGGTCTAGGAGACACGCCGGTATCCACCAGAGGATAGGGTAATAAACAAGGCTTTAGCAGAAAGAATGTTACATTTTAAATAGATATAATAGGGATATATATAGGGGCTGTTTGCAACTTGCAACCATTTTTTGAACCAAAATATACAAACCCCGTTTCCATATGAGTTGGGAAATTGTGTTAGATGTAAATATAAATGGAATACAATGATTTGCAAATCCTTTTCAACTCATATTCAATTGAATGCACTACAAAGACAAGATATTTGATGTTCAAACTCATAAACTTTTTTTTTTTTTGCAAATAATAATTAACTTAGAATTTCATGGCTGCAACATGTGCCAAAGTAGTTGGGAAAGGGCATGTTCACCACTGTGTTACATGGCTTTTCCTTTTAACAACACTCAGTAAACGTTTGGGAACTGAGGAGACACATTTTTTAAGCTTCTCAGGTGGAATTCTTTCCCATTCTTGCTTGATGTACAGCTTAAGTTGTTCAACAGTCCGGGGGTCTCCGTTGTGGTATTTTAGGCTTCATAATGCACCACACATTTTCAATGGGAGACAGGTCTGGACTACAGGCAGGCCAGTCTAGTACCCGCACTCTTTTACTATGAAGCCACGTTGATGTAACACGTGGCTTGGCATTGTCTTGCTGAAATAAGCAGGGGCGTCCATGGTAACGTTGCTTGGATGGCAACATATGTTGCTCCAAAACCTGTATGTACCTTTCAGCATTAATGGCGCCTTCACAGATGTGTAAGTTACCCATGTCTTGGGCACTAATACACCCCCATACCATCACAGATGCTGGCTTTTCAACTTTGCGCTTTTAACAATCCGGATGGTTCTTTTCCTCTTTGGTCCGGAGGACACAACGTCCACAGTTTCCAAAAACAATTTGAAATTTGGACTCGTCAGACCACAGAACACTTTTCCACTTTGTATCAGTCCATCTTAGATGAGCTCAGGCCCAGCGAAGCCGACGGCGTTTCTGGGTGTTGTTGATAAACGCTTTTCGCCTTGCATAGGAGAGTTTTAACTTGCACTTACAGATGTAGCGACCAACTGTAGTTACTGACAGTGGGTTTCTGAAGTGTTCCTGAGCCCATGTGGTGATATCCTTTACACACTGATGTCGCTTGTTGATGCAGTACAGCCTGAGGGATCGAAGGTCACGGGCTTAGCTGCTTACATGCAGTGATTTCTCCAGATTCTCTGAACCCTTTGATGATATTACGGACCGTAGATGGTGAAATCCCTAAATTACTTGCAATAGCTGGTTGAGAAAGTTTTTTTTTAAACTGTTCAACAATTTGCTCACGCACTTGTTGACAAAGTGGTGACCCTCGCCCCATCCTTGTTTGTGAATGACTGAGCATTTCATGGAAGCTGCTTTTATACCCAATCATGGCACCCACCTGTTCCCAATTTGCCTGTTCACCTGTGGGATGTTCCAAATAAGTGTTTGATGAGCATTCCTCAACTTTATCCGTATTTATTGCCACCTTTCCCAACTTCTTTGTCACGTGTTGCTGGCATCAAATTCTAAAGTTAATGATTATTTGCAAAAAAAAAAATGTTTATCAGTTTGAACATCAAATATGTTGTCTTTGTAGCATATTCAACTGAATATGGGTTGAAAATGATTTGCAAAGCATTGTATTCCGTTTGTATTTACATCTAACACAATTTCCCAACTCGTATGGAAACGGGGTTTGTATAACAAAAACACCTTTGACTAACTCACTATATGTTACCATTAGTTGTTCTAACAGAACACATTTGTTTTAAAATTGTCTATATTTTTCACAATTACTAAGTTTATGTAATAAAAAAAAATTGGTGTTTACGGCTGTCACTCAAAAGATCTCTTGTGCATGCGCAGCTCATAGATCGCACACACACACACACAAAGCAATCCAAGAGTAGCTATACTTTGCCAAATTGCTACTATTATTTAAGGAACAAACTAGTTTTACCCCCATCTGCAATTTGTTGTAGCTGAAGTTCAATCACCAATTATGTTGTTATTCTTATGATTTTCAGTGTTTGCTATTTATCTAAACAGTGAGTGGTAGTGGGCAGGTCCTGTGGACCTGTGTCAGGGGTTGGATGTCCCTACCACCATAAGTCTCCACTGTGGAAGTTGCATGCTACTCAGACAGGCTTTCCTACCCAAGGCATGCAGAGACTGGACTCCAGCAGACTTTGCAAATGAAACCTAAATTGTTCAACATAGAGAAAAGCGGCTAAGGTAATGCACTGTGGAGCATACATAGCAGGTTGAGGTATACAGGACAACTTGGTCATCTACTGCATCTGTTTCCACCAACGGTTGTCTTGACCTGGTCTTGCCACTGTACATTGGTGGTCTCTAACGAGAGAGTGAGGTCAACGCTGCGCAACTCTAGTTCATTTTAAACAAAGACACCGCGCATGTCATCTATCATCCATCATCCTTCATCCCACCCCCCAAAGTCCTCTGGCGACAGGCAAGCGACGAAGCAACAGCTGTGGTTGCACTGGCATTTGTAGTAATAGCCCTGCACACAGGCGGCTCAGACCATGTGGTCGCTATCTACTAAAAGGAGCAAAGGTGGATTTCGGCAGCCATCTGACCGACTGAGCAACCCTCTTCAGGACCGTACTGTTCACCTCTATGGCATGAGGAAAGGGCTACAAAATGTGCCCTAAACATTGCCTGCTCCAAGTGACCCCATTCAGCTTACCGCGACTGGCGGGGACCCTACAACTTCCGCCCTGGCCAGAGTGCTGCTAAACTGGCTCATATCCCACCTTGAGCACGGTCTTCTACCAGAGTTGTGGCTTCCGAAAAGATTGCAGAACAATCGACATGGTGTTTGCTGCCAGGCAATTTCAAGAGAAGTGTCAGAAAATAAACACTGACCTGTACTCCACCTATGTCGATCTGACCCAAACCTTCAACACTGCTCGTGGAGAGGGTCTGTGGATAATTTATTGTATCCAACGGAGTGAAACAGGGCTCTATGCTTTCCCCCACGCTGTTCAGCCTGATGTTTTCAGCAGTGCTGACAGACGCTTTTAGAGACTAAGATGTAGGCGTTGACTTCAGGTACAGGTATGATAGGTCACTCTTCAATTCTTCATGGCTGCGAGTCGTGGACGTTCTACCAATGCCGTGCCAGGAAGGTGACCCACTTCCACACCACCAGGCTGAGGAAACTACTTGGCATAACATGGCAAGATAAGATCCCAGACGCAGAGGTATTCACCCAAGCCAAGCTTCCACACCATCCTGATGCAGACCCAGCTGACTGTACAGGTCAAACTTCAGCATGGTAAATGCTCACTGAAAGCCTTCTGGATCAGCCGCAACTCGTGGGAGCAAGCAGCTATAGAAAGACCAAAGTGGCGGGCAGCTGTTTACAGTGGTGCAAAGTCCCATGAGGCCAACAGGATTGCTGCAGCTCAGCAATGCAGGCAAGACAGAAAAAGCAGCGCCACAAAGTTTCCGACAGCAGCCACCATTCCTGTCCATACTGCACCAGAACATTCGGAGCACGGATTGGCCTGATCAGTCATCGCCGCACCCACAGGAACAGACTCTCCCAACCCCAGGAAGACTAGATGGTCCTTGTTGATTTGACGGAAAAGAGAGACAAAAGGGGGAAATATGCTGGGGAATGGCTAGATAGTGTTGCATACTGTAGCCAAAACTGACTAGTAAATAAATAGTTTGTTGTTACGTCTTGGTATGAGTGCTGGTGGCGACATGATCCCACAGAAACAGGAAAAGCAGCAAGTGTGTGAAAACAGATGGTCCTTTTAGTAGGTACCAGGCAGGAACACAAATAACAACACTGACGTGGCCTGAGTGGCAGAAAAATCAGAGAACTAAGCTAAAACAGCTTGAAAAACCGTCTGACACCGCACATCAAATATGACATTAAATACAATTAACCAGCACCATCTGAGATGTGGTGCTGGCAAATAAAGCACTCAGATGGTGTTTGAAAACAGGTCCATGTCCTAATTACCAAACGGAGGCAGGTGTGTCAATCAGTGTTCCACACTGACTGTGATGAGGCAGGGGACGTACACAGGAAGTGGACAAAACAGGAGTGCTGAGACTAACTAAACTGCAAAATCTGACCTTTCAAGGCAGGACATGACAGTTTGTGCTGACATTGTATGTTTCATATGTTTTTACTTCTGGCTAAACCAATTTTGTAGTGCATGTGTGTGTGTGTGAGTGTTCCCTGGGGATGAGGGCGGGATTTACTGCTCGTAGACTTTAGAGTTTTAGCGCCTTCTAGGCAGCCGCGTAAAAGTTGAAAACAGCCGCTTTAATACATTTTATGATATAATTTAGTCTTAAGACATTTAGTCTTAAAATGCACATGCTTTTAACAAAAAATGGAAAACGATACTGTATTAATATTTTACAAATTTGATACCACACAGACTTAAATCAATCAATCAATCAATCAATCAATCAATCAATAAATCAATCAATCAATCAATCAAAGTTTATTTATATAGCCCTTAATCACAAGTGTCTCAAAGGGCTGCACAAGCCACGACATCCCAGATCCTTCAGGGTAAAAAACAACTTGTCCCAATGGGATATAATGAGAAACGTACACACTAAATGGCAGTTCAAGCGCATATTCAGAGCTCATTCTCAATTTAAAATACTGTTGTAATTTATTATTCCTAATGACTGTAATAATTAAAATTACATAAGGAAACAACATCAAAGACTCCCTTATTGTCTCCCTTATCATCTCATCTATCACCCACAAGTTGCAGACATTTTATGTGTATGTATTACGGTTAAAAAGTGTTTGTCCATCTTAAACATTATTTATGTTCCAACACATCTACCCCAGATGTTTAGCGTTATTTTTTTTTTGGTAAATGACAGTAGAAGATTATTATCACACAACATCTCTGTCATGTAAATGCTGCTTCTTTGCAAGGTCAAGATTGCAAATGAAACTCAGTTTTTAATTTTCTTACCCTGAATAAATAAAGATTACATAAACGTATAATTACATGTACACTATGAAGTGAGGACACCTGTATATTGCTCAATCTATATACATTACCCCAAAAGGCTTAGCACTTTAGACGGGAACAGGAAATGGATCAGAGCTTCAAGGAAATATGACAAATGTGCCATTTGAGCAATAAAAAGTTGGTATGTTGTTACATGTTGTTCTTTCTTCGTCTACACAAGAAACAAACAAGTTTTAATTAGAAAGTTGATGTCCGTGTTTGAGCATCGCTTAGAGACACATTTGTCTGGAGATAATGATGCTGATTGGCAATTAGCAGGGAAATTGCAGGCATTGGTAATAGTTGCGAGTCTGTGCATAATTTGCGGGAATTGGTAGATTTTGCGTTGGTTGGCGCCATAGCGACATTGCAAATTCCCTGAGGGACTGAGTACATCATGATGCAATGCAACTCTGCTCCTGGACTGAGCTTGGAGTGGGGAGTCAGTGCCTTGCTCATGGGCAACATCTTTCTAATAACCATTCCCAAATTCAACACTTTTTTGGTTAACATCAGTATTTAAACCTACATCTCTTGCATTTATACAGTTCATTTTCCTTACGCAACTACTGAAGCCTTCTAAAAATCAAATACAATAACAAAATAAACAAAAGGGAGGTTTAAAAACAAGAATATTTTGGTATCGCCAATCTGCCCTACGAAACCCATCCTTTTTCACATGACATTAAGGCCTATTCCAGCTGGACTCAGACAGAAAGTGGGGAAAACCCTGGACAAGTTGCCACTTCATTGCACGGCCAACACAGATAGACGGACATACACTCACACTCACATTCACACACTAGGGCCAATTTAGTGTTGCCAATCAGCCTATCCCCAGGTGCAGAGGGAGGGAAATCATGCAAACTCCACACATAAAGACCCCCGAAACCCTCCTGTGAGGCAAGAGCGCTAACCCCAGCGTCACCGAGCTGCTTGCCCTACAAAACCATGCTGGCAATAAATAATAATTTCAACTAGATGAAGCAATTCCTAAAGAAGTCACGTGTGAATGCTGCAAAGCTGAAGCTGAACTGAAATGTAGAATGAATGTAAGAATAGTTTGAATGTTGAAATGGTTTGAATGTTGAAGAGCTGACACTAAACTGAAATGCTATATGAATGAATGATCAAAGTGGAAATTGTTTGAATTTTGAAATGGTTTAAGTGTTGAAGTGGTTTGAATGCTGAAGAGCGAATGCTAAACTGAAATTCAAGTGGAATGTGGAAATGGTTTAAAAGCTAATATAGTTTAAATGATCAATAATTATTAAGTTAAAACATACACAATTAGCTAAAATGATTGCATAAAATTTAAGCACACTAAGCTTGTCATGGTAACAGGGGAACAGCTACAATACTTCTAAGATGGCACCAACTAACGCAGACCTGGGCATTGTGCGGCCCGCGGGCCGCATTCGGCCCTTTGTACGTCCCTGTCCGGCCCGTGTGAGGCCAATTATAAATTACAAAATAAATTTAAAAAAGCATCTATTTCGAGTGTGCAATACAACGGTGCTGCTTTTGTTTTGAAAAGCGTTATTTGTATTACATCCGTGTGGACGTATGCTCGTGCGCGCAGCGGCAATCTCAAATTACAAAATACATTTAAAAAAACATCTTTGTCGTGCGTGCAATACAACTGTGCTGCTTTTATTTTGAAAAGTGTTATATGTGCGTATGTCCTGTGAGGGAAGGCGCACAGCGACAAGTGATGCCCGGTTATCCCCGAGACGCTAAAAAGAGAAAAGTTGATGACGAATGGCGTGTTTTCAACAAGACATGGACTGCCAAGTAAAGGTAAAGCCGTGTGCTTATTTGTGGTACACACGTTGCTGTGTTTAAAGAATATAGTGTAACGACCTGCTGAAGTAGATGTTGTCTTCTTGAGTTGCGTAAATGAGAAGTGAGGAGACGTGCGTGTGGAAGGAACGAGATATGTTGAGCTGTGTTAGTATAGCTTGCTCAATAAAAGTTTAAAAAGAACGTCAGACTTGATGTGCACTTCTTCTGGACGCTACAATTGGTGGCAGAAGTAAAACTTTGCGCATACTGCACTGTTTGTGTGCTACGTCATCGGGAGGTACGTGCCACGTGAGGAGCTCGCCGCAAAGAGAGAGAGAGAGAGAGAGAGAGAGAGAGAGAGAGAGAGAGAGAGAGTGAGAGAGAGAGAGAGAGAGACAGCGTTTACAGGTGCAGCCACGCTGCTTGCCACGGGGGGAATTCCGCCCTCAATGAAGACTCCCAGGTTTGATGGCAAGGCGAACTGGGAGGAATTTCATCCCACTTCTGACATCAATTGTAGCGTCCAGAAGAAGTGCACACCAAGTCTGATGCACTTTTTAAACTTTTATTGAGCATGCTATACTAACACAGCTCAACTTATCTCGTTCTTTCCAAAAGGAAAACCAATCCTCACTCCTCATTTCCGCAACAGCAACGCTTCCTCCTTCTTCGCCAATCACCTTACAGGCGTGCTACGTTCACAACAAAGAGGATGCAGGATAAAGTGACAGAAATTGAAATTTTTGTATTGTAATATACATCAGGAAGTGTTGTGTAAGAAAGTGTTAAAAATAAAACCATCAAAAGCCATCTGCTTTTGTATAAAGATAAGTTAGGTTAAATGAAAATTGTATTATTATTATTATCTATCTTACGGTATATCAAAAATAATTTGAGCAAAATTTAATTGAAATATTGTCGGTGTGGCCCTCCAGCAGTGCTCGGGTTGCTCATGCGGCCCCCGGTAAAAATTAATTGCCCACCCCTGAACAAACGGAATCCATGATTATTAGGTTTAAGCGTATAAAATGAGCCAAAATACTAGCATAAGTTTACAGTAGCATAATGACATTAGCAAGCTAACAGGTAAAGGGCTAGCATACTTCTAAATTGGCACTAAGTAACAAAATTTATGACTATTAGGTGGAAAAGTACGAAATTAGCCAAAATGCTAGCATAAAACGTAAGCATGCCAACATTAGCATACTAGAATTAGCATACCAACAGGGGAACAGTAGGCCATACTTCCAAGACGACGCCATATAAAAAAAATAATGTTCTGAATGGGTTGGTGATAGAACGGATTTAATTAGTCAAAACATTTGGGAAATTTTAAATTTTATAAAATGTCCCATCCATTTCAATGGGAATTTCCTAATAATTCGGGAGCTTCGGGAAAAGTGGGAATTTTTGGAAAATGATAAATAGCATAAATTTCCAGGATGCGTGAAATGTGTTAATGGTGGAATGGTTTGAATGAGTTGAGAAATTTAGAAATTGTGGAACTTTGAGACACTTGCGATTAAGGGCTATTTAAATAAACTTTGATTGATTGATTTAAAATATCCTAATCATTTCAATGGACATTTCCTGGTAATTTGGGATTTTTTGCATGAGTGTGCATTTTTTAAAGGGGATGAATAGCATGAATTTCCTGAATGAGCTGAATTGGTTGGTGTTGAAATTGTTTGAATCGGTTGAGAAATGTGTTAAAAGTGACAATTTATATTTGAGAATGTATGTTACAGAATTTCTGGAATTCCAGAAATTCCATGAAAACCGGAATTTGATTTGGAATTTGGGAAATTGTTAGTGCGAATGTCCAGGATGAGTGGAATGTGTTGATGGTGGACTGGTTAGAACCGGTTGACAAAAGTAGAAATTGCGGTACTTTGAAAACTGCCCCAATCATTTGAATGAGAATTTTAACAGATATTTGGCAATTTCAGTTTGAGTGGGAATTTAAAAAAAAAAAAAAATAATTGCTTGAATGTCCTGAAAGAGCTGAATTGGTTGGTGTTGGAATCAGTCGAGAAATGTTGCCTTGTGGCATTCACACAATAAAGTGTCATTTGTGTGATAAAGTAATGATTAAAGATGATCATACAAAACAGAAAAATAAACACACTATTTTTGTTTTTTTTCCCCATTTTTCATTGTCACACACACACTAGGTGTGGTGAAATTAACCTCTGCATTTGACCCATCCCCTTGGTCACCCCCTGGGAGGTGAGGGGAGCAGTGAGCAGCAGCGGTGGCCGCTCTCAGGAATCATTTTTGGTGATTTAACCCCCAATTACAGCCCTTGATGCTGAGTGCCAAGCAGGGAGGTAATGGATCCCATTTTTTAAAGTCTTTAGTATGACTCGGCCGGGGTTTGAACTCACAACCTACCGATCTCAGGGCGGACACTCTAACCACAAGGCCAGTGTAGCCTTTTTTATTGTGGCCAAGATAAGGCAAAGTGAAAAAAAAGTATTGCATTCATAATTTGTTGAGAGTACTAAAATGAACCATTTGAATAATTTCCCTTGAGGATCAATAAAGTTTGTCTAAGTCTAAAATTGTATGTTATCAATTTGTGTGGCAATCCATTAGAAAAAAAAAACCCCTCAGTATAACAGGAGGCATTGAGCAAAAGGGCAAACAAATAGTAGCAATTGTGAGTCCAGTAGACAGGATATGTGGGAGCCTACATTTGTGGGTGCAGCATTTTCCTATTAGATAATATTAGCCTGTGGCTGATGTATGGAGGCTTGTCAGGGATATGAGGTTTAGATTCCAGCATTCCGGGGTAGATAGAGTTTGTGTAATGGAATCCAGCCGCACATCACTCGCTGTGGGCTACAGTGGGTGGGGCTAATTCAATTCACCCTTCCACACCTCATGTTGGTCTGTGACTCGGAGAGATGAAAGGATGGACTTCTTTACAGGTGATTACAGCGGGGGCATCTACCCGTCATTCTAAACCCTGTTTTCATTCAAATAATTTGTGGTCCAGTTCAGAGTGATTGTCATCTAAAAAAGATCTATGAAATAAACCCCAATTGATTTCCATTGTGTGAGACTTTTATACCACCCAGAATGTACTAAATTAATTGGAAACCATGTATTGTCAGTCATTGGAGACTTCAAAGAAGTGTTGTGATCCAAGATTAATACGGTATCTGCACTATAAAGCATGGCTCTGTTATTTTAAAGATTCCACATTCTTTTTTGGGTCGTTTAACAGGCACATCATGTGTCCTCACCTTGGCTCAGTCTTGTTTATTTTAGGACCAAACGGAGAAGCAGCTTTTGGACAAAAAAGGCGGTAGACCTCTAATGGATCACAAATGGATTGGATGTTGGTAATAGTTGTTAAATCCATATACAGTATGCCCACTCACTTCCCGAGAACAGCTAGAATGTCCTTAAGCGGTTTGCATCATACTTGCCAACCTTAAGACTTCCGAATTCTGGAGATTGGGAGATCCTTAAAAGAGAAAGAAAAGTTTTTTTTATTTTGATTGTGATTTTTATTCGAGTGCAACATTTTGGTTACAGACAGTATATTTTATTTCTATAATTTTTTTTTAAACTTGGTTTTTAAAAGTTTACACTTCAATTACAATGTTAAAATATATGAGAAATACAAGTTAATTGCATTTGAAATGGCATACTTTCATATTATGTAATGTCATTACATCAGTGGTTAATTAGGTCTCAAAAAAATAATGGCAATAATATCGTTTATCGGCAATCATTGGAAAGTCAATATATCGTCGAGCAAAATGTGTTATGGCCCCAGGCCTGCCTAGGCATGTGCGCATGTATTCACAAATGTAATTAAAGGGTATGCACTTACTTGTGTCGTTTGGAGAGAAGCAGGGCTGGGTAATCGTTCTTTTGTTGACTGCTAAGCTAGGCTATAGCATGCATATCACACTTACCATATCCATATAGATCAGTTTTGCCATCCTGGTATCATTTCTTATAAAGTGTTACCTCAACTTATGAGTACCTTTACTTACGAGTAATTTGAGATACAAGCTGTCTGTCAGCTTTTTGTTATGCTTCAAGTTGGCAGTATACTTGAGTTAAGAGTATTTTGAAGTAACATTTGTAACAGGATTTGATCAAAAAGAGTGAATATATTGTTAAATGTTATTGTTACTACCAGTTATTGTTACTACTTCATTTTCACAATAAACAGATAGGTTTTAATTTGACAGCTGAAGTGCGTGTTTGAGTGCTGCTCAGAGATAAACACAATCTTGCCATCTAACCATCAGAACTAAAACAGTTAGTGAGAAGGAGAGGAAACGGATGACCAAATCAGAGAAACAAACAAAAATAAGTCCTACCTGTTAGCAGTCTACCAGGCGAGTGAAGCTGCAGCCATCCTCTACGGCATGCAGCCACAAATGTTCAAACAACGAACATTCATCCATAAAGATATTGAGAAGATGCAGATGCTTTGTTTGGCATGTTTCCATTCCTTCTGTCCAGACTGAACAAATAAGCGTTGTCTCAGTTAAAACACATCATCAAACTCAAAGGACCCATTCTTACCCTTACCCTCTCAGCGGCTAAAAGGTAAAAGCAAAACGTGGATTACAAACATCCCAAACAGTTGAAGGTTTTGGCATTATCATATTTAGTCCCTGAGACTAAACAATTTGCTTCTTTTCAGCTTAATGGCACAATGGTTAGAATAAAGGGTGTAGTGGATAAAACAAATTAGTTCACCATTTATTGTTGCTTGGAATTTTTGGTTAATCAAAGCAGTCCAATGCAGTGTTTGTCAACCTTTTTTGAGCCAAGGCACATTTTTTACGTTGAAAGAATCCGGAGGCATACGACCAGCAGAAATCATTAAAAAACTAAACTCAGTTGACAGTAAAAAGTCGTTGTCGCAATTGTTGGATATGACTTTACACCATAACCAAGCATGCATCACTATAGCTCTTGTCTCAAAGTAGGTGTACTGTCACCACCTGTCACATCACGCTGTGACTTATTTTGAGTTTTTTGGTGTTTTCCTGTGTGTAGTGTTTTAGTTCTTGTCTTACGCTCCTATTTTGGTGGCTTTTTCTCTTTTTTTGGTATTTTCCTGTAGCAGTTTCATGTCTTCCTTTGAGTGATATTTCCCGCATCTACTTTCTTTTAACAATCAAGAATATTTTAGTTGCTTTGCTCCACAGTAAGTCTTTGCTGTCGTCCAGCATTCTGTTTTTGTTTACTTTGTAGCCAGTTCAGTTTTAGAGTCGTTCTGCATAGCCTTCCCTAACCTTCAATGCCCTTTCTAAGGGGCACTCACCTTTTTGTTTATTTTTGGTTTAAGCATTAGATACCTTTTTTACCTGCACACTGCCTCCAGCTGTCGTCTGCATATTGTGATCACGACAAACCATCGTCGTCGTTCCCGACATCTACAAAGCAATTAGCTACCTGCTGCCACCTACTGATATGGAAGAATATTACACAGTTACTCTGCCAAGCTCCAGATTATAATTATTGATTTGCAAATAATATTTTTTGGACCAATTAGGTGAAGTTGCATAATTTCCCTTGGCACATCAGACAATATCTCACAGCACACTAGTGTGCCGGGGCACAGTGGTTGAAAAATACTGGTCTAAAAAGCAACATGAGTTGGAATGACTCTCACTTGATTGTGAAGCTACTTGAATCTGGAGGTTGTCAGATGTGTCAGTTTAGTGCTTAATGTTATTGACTTTGAATGGGTGCTGTTGGGCGCAACAGCTTTAACTGGTTGTCATTTGGTGCACTTGTGTGCTGACTTGCAAAGTATAACAGAGAAGACTTTCTGGTTAAGTGTCCTAGAAAGTGCTAATAGATCGATTTAGAAAGAAGAAAAGATTGAAGTAGTGTGGGGAAGATATTTTTGTCGGCATTGCAAAGCTGTTTCAAGAAGCAGTAATGTCTTTTGGCCATAAGGCGTTGTTTGGTCAGATGGTTAGTGTGGGTTTTATTTGGGTAATTCACTTTATTTATTACACCTGTTTATGAAGGTGAGCACATCACATACACATGACAATTTTTTATGTAATGCATGATGAGGCTCACAGTTTTGAATTTTCAAGTTTATATTTAATAATGCAAGGTGACAGCATAGAACAAGCAGATATGCTTCAAATATTTTAAACAACAGATGGCAATGAATTGAAATGCTGTCAGAGAAAGGAAGACAAATCTGAACTCTATAACTACTACAAATTGGTTTACCTGGGGCTAATTCCATGTTGCTCAGAGATATTCAGTGGGTTTATCATTTTTGGACCGTTCTTTGCGGACTTGAAAATATTGTTGTTAAGGAAAATCGAATTTAGAAAAGCGGTTGTGGCATCAACTACTTAACCTACCTTCAATGTTACTTCATTTTTCCCCCATTGCTCCCTCTAAATGTTTTCTCTGCTTGTTTCTTTTAGGCTAGGGGTGTCCAAACTATGGCCCCCAGGCCACGTGCCAGTGTCTTAAATCTGGCCTAAAGTTTGATATAAAAACTAGTGATGTGCGAGTTGTTACTGAAATATCTATATACCGCCAATACCAGATTTCTATGCTCTAATATCGATTCTTAAATCAAAATATTTATACTTTTGATAATTTAGTTGTTTGAGATAATGTACATCATTAACAGGAACACAGTGTTAAGTAACTACATTACTGAGATTTTGTCTAAATGAAACGCTATTGGTGGGAACTACTTTTTCTTCCGCCAAGGTTAGCAATTAATAAATGACTGTGCTGTGCTCAGTCATTTAGTCTGTCATGTATTTACCTAAGAAACTCACCGGCAATTAAATCAGTCACTCAGTGTTATGACACAGCAAGTGTCTGTACCGTAGACTACTTGGAGACACTACATTTGGAGTTGAATGTAAATAACATACACATTAATATAATGCATTCACTGCAGAATAATGCCTTCAATTACTTAATATCGTTTGAAGATGATTCCCCAGAAGCAGCAACACTTGAAATATGCCACTTTTAAAATGTTACGAGTCACATTAGGTATATTTGCACAAAGTAGTGGAATCAGACCGGAATTTTACTCTGTATCGGATCAGCAAAGATGTCAGTGGAAATGCACCTCACTAATAATAACCTAAATTATATTCCACTCCAAATAAGCTTCCACATGCAGCAAACACTGGAATTGTTAGTCAATTGGTGTTTGTACTATCTGAAACATATATATGTATATATATATATATATATATATATATATATATATATATATATATATATATATATATATATATATATATATATATATATATATATATATATATATATATATATATATGTGTGTGTTTTTGTCAATTCATGTCCCAGTTAAAAACATAAAATCGAGATTGTATAAAGGAATACAAGATTGTAAAGAGAAATACATTTCTTTATTACTTAAAGCTCATCTGTCTCTTAACAAATCAATGTGCTTTGATAGTACTTATGATAGTAGTTAGGAACACGACAACCAAGGTTGCAAGGGAAAACTTGGCCTGGCATTATAAGTGATGTTGATTTTGTAAACACAAACAAATGAAATAGATTGAACAATGACACACTGAGGGGCGCAGGTAAAATGGGGACTGTAATTTTGGTGATGTGTGTTCTCGACATGAACAAATTGAATGGGTTGTTTGTAGGAAGTCAATGGACACTGACAAATTTATGATCACTTTTAAGGAAGTAATGACAGGCTATATAAATCTTATACCATATTATTTATCAGTGGCGGGCCGTGCATTTCCCACCTAGGCCTTCAGTGATGTCCGACTTCAAGATTAACTCTCAAAATACCATAATTGATGTCACCACATGACCATTGCAGGAGAAATACTATACAGAAATTAGGAATGATTTTTGATAAGAAATTATCGAGTTCGAGCCTATTATCGAATCCTCTTATCGAACCGATTCCTTATCGATTCTCTTATCGAATCCAGATAGGTTGTTGTATATGGAAAAAAACACAATATTTGGTTTAACAAAAGCTCACTTTTATTTTATAAGAAAAAAATTAAAATAAAATAAATAGATAAATATTGACTGTTAACCCCCTAAAAAAATAAAATAAATAAATATTGACTGTTGGTACCCAAAGTATATTAAGTGGGATTTTTCAGAAAAACAATTATATACAGTAACACAAAAACAACCTGTCTCTGTGATCACTATAGGTGTATAAATAATAATATAGTGTTAAATAAAATCAGTCCCTTGGGCACAAAACTGAAAATAATACAGCTCTCCAAAAAGTTGCTGCTATTGGAACATACTAACTACACACACAGGCAGACAGCTAACAAACAATCCAAGACGTCTAATAAAGTTCCAAAGCAGATTAATCCATTTAGGCTCTTTATTGTTGTTGATCTTGCTTTGTCTTTTCCTATCTTTACTTTTGTCTTGCACTGGACTGTTATTATTTTTAATTTTTAAACTGAAATACACACAATGACAAATGTATAAGCTATGTGATTCAATAAACATACTCAAATTTAATACACAATATGTAAATATTAGCTGTCTATCTGTGTTGGCCCTGCGATGAGGTGGCGACTTGTCCAGGGTGTACACCGTCTTCTGCCCGATTGTAGCTGAGATAGGCTCCAGCACCCCCCGCGACCCCGAAGGGAATAAACGGTAGAACATGGATGGATGGATGGATAGCTTCACACAAATATACATTACTATCATCAAACAAATACTTCTGAGTGTTGAAACTATTTCGATGGTGGAAATATACGACTGACAGACATTTTAAGTCCTCAAATCATACATTGAAACAGTGCACAAAAATCGTTTTTCAATAAACATCTTAGTTTTAAATTTAACCACTTTAAACCTTAATATTGAGTTACATAAACAAGTTAAACAGTTTACTTACAGACTTATCTTTTCCAAGAATTGTAAGAGCTAACACAACTTGTCTACTTCTCAATTGTCTCATGAACTGAACTGACTAGCCAACCGGAAGTGGCCAGACTAATGACGCATAGTATTTTCACATCGCCACAAGGTGTCAGTAAGAGTCTACAATCAAATGGGCATAACATTGCTCATTTGGGATTCGTTCCCAGGGATTTGAATAAAGAACCAACTCTTTTTCTTTACTATAGTGGTCTCGATAACTGGTACCGGTTCTCAAAAAAGGATTCAAGTCCGAGGACTCGGTTCTTTTCTTATCGAACAACCGGGAAAATCGGTTTCGAGCATCATCCCTAGCAGAAACACATTCACGCCCTACTGGGCAATGAAACACATCAACAGTATACAAAACGGGTTATTTTCTGGCGCATTTAAAAATCTATATAAAACGCATCAGCAATTAAAACATATCTTACGTGGTACTGTCAAAATTAAAATTGCAAAAAACCTATTAAAAGTGAAAAAATAAAATATTTGAACTCACGATTAGTAGGACCTATTCAACGCCGTTCCCCATTTCATCGCCAGAACAGCTGAGCTAGCTTCTGGAATTGGCCAACATTGACTCACATGATGTAGTTTCTCTTTAAATATCCTTCTGAAAATGGCCTTGCAAATATATATCTGCCACCTAATCAACGTTGTGTTCTCCTTCTCTGCTATCCCGGTCTGGCTACGGCACAACACTTCCCGCTTCCTGCAAAATTGAAACTTGTGATTGGATACTCACTTTGGAGTGACAAGTGAGTATCCAATCACAGTCTTGTTAACATCAGGCTACTTGGATAGGCTACTGTCAACAACTTGTGATCTGATTGGCTATCGCAACTGTCTCTCAACTCTATGTGTTCTCAAATCCATCCGCTAACAGTCCCGATGAGTATCCAATCACAGGACGCGTAAACGTCACGTTCAACATGAGGCCATCTAGAAGGCCTTACTGACAACAACTCGTGATCTGATTGGCTATTGCAACTGTCTGTCACTGTATGTCCCCGATCACTTACTGTACACGGACGCCCGCATTGTTGATTCTGATAGCCTCTAGCAGATTTCGTACAGCATGGCAACATAAGCTAGCTGAATTCTGATTGGATACAAACTAAAACTAAAAACAACAGCACTGGAAGGAGCATAATATGACATGAAGAGAATATGAATACTTTTAGATATTTAGGGAAAGTAAATTTAAAAAATAATTATATCTTTAATTATGATCATTATTTCTGGTTATGTTAGGCCAGCAGAGAAGGACTTGCTGGACCTGATGGCACACCACTTTTATTTATATATATATATATTATACTTTCCAGTCAAATTCACACGTCACACCTTGATTAATTTTAACCATAAATTGTTCCCTTATTTCTTATGGGAAAAAGACAATTCAACAACTAGACCAGTGTCCCCAAACAGCTTGTGATGTACAGTATGCCACACGCAGTCTTGAATTTACCATGTAGTCCCGGTCTTCCCAGATATGACAAACGTTGAGGTGTAAGCACTCAGCCACCAGCTGCTTCTTAAAGTGAGCGAGTGAGCCTCGGCACTTCTCACGTCTGCTTGAACATTTGTTTTCCTCTCTCTGTAGGTTCACAGTCAATGAAGCACAGAATATTCTCAAGCTGTTGTCAAAGCAACTCGTGCTGAGTCTAATGCTGCATGCATGAGTTTAATAGAACTGCTAATAAAACATTAGGTAATGTGTGTCGTGTGACAGAAACACATCTGCTCAAATTAGCCACAGGAAGGTCTCTCAGGTGCAGCATTCAGGTGGGAAGTTGTCTAATCACTCGTTGCTTGCAGCAAGCCGTGGGGCCTGGGCTAAAAGACAAAAACAAGACTGACTCTGCTTGAAACAAACAGGGGGAAAACCCCTCAGTCTACCACTGCAGGCATGTACAAGTAAGCCACATGCCTGAGGGATGAGCAGAATATGAGGTCTAGTGCTGAGGCTGACTGATTATATGTGCCTCATATTTGAGAATTGGGAGAGTGCTTTCTAAGAATCCTTTCCCTCATTATATTCGTCTCCATAATGTGTTTTTCTCCTGTGTTCTCAGAGTGTATTGACTTGGGTAGACCCAGCTGTCCAGCTCTTCTTATTGTCATATTGATCTGTGCCACTGCTCACCCCCCCCAACCTCAAATATTCCCAGGATACACTACTGTCCTGTCTTTGACCTCCATCTTCCACTCTTCTTCATCTTTCTATCAACATGTTAAATGACCTTTTACCCTTTCTTTTTGATGCTTCCTTGCCTTCCTCTTGCCTCGTTTGTCATGATCTGGCAGCTATGCTGCCACCTGTCTGCTTTTTGTTGCAGTGCTTGGTTTCTGGGTCACGGGGTAGACCCACCTTCGCACACACCTAATACTCATTTCCTCCTGACTACGGTACTTAAAGGCCTACTGAAACCCACTACTACCGACCACGCAGTCTGATAGTTTATATATCAATGATGAAATCTTAACATTGCAACACATGCCAATACGGCCGGGTTAACTTATAAAGTGACATTTAAAACTTCCCGGGAAATATCCGGCTGAAACGTCGCGGTATGATGACGTATGCGCGTGACGAAGTCAGAGTAACGGAAGTTATGGTACCCGTAGAATCCTATACAAAAAGCTCTGTTTTCATTTCATAATTCCACAGTATTCTGGACATCTTTTGCAATTTGTTTAATGAACAATGAAGGCTGCAAAGAAGACAGTTGTAGGTGGGATCGGTGTATTAGCAGCGGACTACAGCAAAACAACCAGGAGGACTTTGTTGGAGCGCTAGCCGCGCTAGCCGCGCTAGCCGCCGACCTCACCTTGACTTCCTACGTCTCCGGGCCGCCAAACGCATCGGGTGAAGTCCTTCGTCCTTCTGCCGATCGCTGGAACGCAGGTGAGCATGGGTGTTAATGAGTAGATGAGGGCTGGCTGGCGTAGGTGGAGAGCTAATGTTTTTAGCATAGCTCTGTGAGGTCCCGTTGCTAAGTTGCTAAGTTAGCTTCAATGGGGTCGTTAGCACAGCATTGTTAACCTTCGCCAGCCTGGAAAGCATTAACCGTGTATTTACATGTCCACAGTTTAATAGTATTGTTGATTTTCTATCTATCCTTCCAGTCAGGGGTTTATTTTTTTGTTTCTATATGCAGTTAAAGGACAATGAAATCACGTTAGCTCGTAGCTAAAGCATTTCGCCGATGTATTGTCGTGGAGATAAAAGGCACTGAATGTCCATTTCGCGTTCTCGACTCTCATTTTCAAGAGGATATATTATCCGAGGTGGTTTAAAATACAAATCCGTGATCCACAATAAAAAAAGGAGAGTGTGGAATCCAATGAGCCAGCTTGTACCTAAGTTACGGTCAGAGCGAAAAAAGATACGTCCATCACTGCCTCTCAAGTCGTTCACTGTAACGTTCCTCATCTACGAATCTTTCATCCTCGCTCAAATTAATGGGGTGATCCTCACTTTCTCGGTCCGAATCTCTCTCGCTCCATTGTAAACAATGGGGAATTGTGAGGAATACTAGCTCCTGTGACGTCACGCTACTTCTGGTACAGGCAAGGCTTTTTTTTTTATCAGCGAGCAAAAGTTGCGAACTTTATCGTCGATTTTCTCTACTAAATCCTTTCAGCAAAAATATGGCAATATCGCGAAATGATCAAGTATGACACATAGAATGGATCTGCTATTCCCGTTTAAATAAATAAAAATCATTTCAGTAGGCCTTTAAGTTCTGTAGTCCATTCACTCGGCGCCAGTAGATTCCCGATGATTTACCCTTCTAGTCATGTTCATCTCCTCTGCTTTGGCTTTACTCACGCTTCTCGTTTCCTGTGGCTCTGCCTTGGCGTTGCAGTGTAGTGTTTGCTGTTTCCTCTCCACACCTTTTGTGTGCAATAGTGTTGCAACGATACTAATATTTTGGTACCGGTACCGGTACTAAAATTATTTCGGTACTTTTCTATAATAAAGGGGACCACAAAAAAATGGCATTATTGGCTTTATTTCAATAACAAATCTTAGGGTACATTAAACATATGTTTCTTATTGCAGTTAAGTCCTTAAATAAAATAGTGAACATACTAGACAACTTGTATTTTAGTAGTAAGTAAACAAACAAGGCTCCTAATTAGTCTGCTGATGTATGCAGTAACATATTGTGTCATTTATCATTGTATTATTTTGTCAACATTATTAAGGACAAGTGGTAGAAAATAAGTTATTAATCTACTTGTTCATTTACTGTTAATATCTGCTTACTTTCTCTTTTAACATGTTCTGTCTACACTTCTGTTAAAATGTAATAATCACTTATTCTTCGGTTTTTTGATACTTTATATTAGTTTTGGATGATACCACAAATGTGGGTATCAATCCGATACCAAGCAGTTAGACTTTTATTTTTATTTTTTAGACTTCCTTTTTATTGTCATTCAAATTTGAACTTTACAGTACAGATAAGAACGACATTTCGTTACATTAGCTCATGGTAGTGCAGGATAAAAAAGCAATAAGGTGCATATATAAATAAATAAATAGGTTACTGTACAGATAAATATATTTCAGTTTTTATATGCAGTGTAGATAATGCATATGTTTAAGAGCTATTTCTTTATTCATAATCATGTTTGAATCAGCTCATATTTTTTTCCTTAATTTTACTCTGTATACTAGTTTCTCTTTGTCTTCAGATTGCCTGGTTAGACAGGGTCGTAAACCATCAGGAATGTGAACACAACCCCCAAGTCTCTCTTCTTATCAGTGTTGAGGGGGGATGGGGGCTTTCTTTGTGTGAAAAGAGTTGCTTTTTGCCTGTGGAAGGCCAGATCAACTTGGGCTGCGCATTTGTATGTGTTGTTCGAGGCTGGTCTCTATTCTCAAATATTTGACAATACAATTACAAAATACCTATTCTGTGCTTGGTGGTACCTTTTGAGTTCAGTTGATATGTCATTAAGGAACTTGGGACTGACCAGCGTTTTACATCCCACTTGGAGGAACATCTGGTCAAACGCAACAGCAGTTACAGGTTATTGTTCATATTCAAAGTCCTCATGTGTCCAGGGACATATTTCCTGAGTTTATAAACATAATATACATTTAAAAAAACCGAAAGAAGATTTGGTGATGCCAAAAAATATCGACATAATCATAGTAGTATCGACTCGATACGTGCCTGTACTTGATATTATTACAGTGGATGTTAGGTGTAGATCCACCAATGGCGTTTGTTTATATTTTGATGCCGGTGAGCTACGGTGTGTAGTGAAGCATGTTTAGCTATTCCTCGTCCTGCAGGGATGATACTTGTAAGAAACGTATTTTATTTGTCCCCACGGAGGTGAGGATTAGTGATTTAGAAGTCGCTAAAACACTGCAGACGGCGGATGGATGTTAGCTGCTAGCTAGCTAGCCATGTCTTAAAGCACCTCTTCCTGAGGGCGTTTCAGTGTTATAACTTCACCTTTATCTTTAGTTTTTAAGCCAAAATGCGTCAGTTTTCCCTTTTCTGTCTACACACTGCGTCTGCTTGTACCGTATTTTCCGCACCATAAGCCGCCCCGTGTTGTAAGCCGCACCATCAATGAATGGCATATTTCAAAACTTTGTTTACCTATTAGCCGCCCCGTGTTATTAGCCGCACCTACGCTACGCTAAAGGGAATGTCAAAAAAACAGTCAGATAGGTCAGTAAAACTTTAATAATATATCACAAACCAGCGTTCTAACAACTCTGTTCACTCCCAAAATGTAATGTGCAAATGTGCAATCACAAAAATAGTAACACTCAAAATAGTGCAGAGCAATAGCAACATCAATAACTCAACGTTGCTCATACGTTAGTGTCACACAACACACAAAATAAACATTTAAAGCTCACTTTCTGAAGTTATTACTCATCCACAAATCCCTCAAATTATTCTTCTTCGGTGTGCTTCACTTGTTTTTTGACACCATCTATGATGTGGACGCACATGCAGTCATAGATCAACAGGGACGGAGCTGCGTGAAAAAAGTCATCCGGTCTCTTCGCTCATTTTTTCTTCATCCATCCATCCCTTCGAGTTAGCTTTTATGATGACGCCGGCTGGAAAGTTCTCTTTTGGCAAGGTCTTCCTTTTGAATATCACCGTGGGTGGAAGTTTCTGGCCATTAGCATGGCAAGCTAGAACCACAGTAGGACGACTTCTCATTCCCTGTGGTGCGAATATTCACCGTACGTGCTCCCGTTGTATCCACAGTGCGGTTCACAGGAATATCAAAAGTCAGTGGAACCTTGTACGCGTGTCTCTTAGTAGGAGACATTTTGTGGTCTTTACAGAAACACACAAATGAAATGAAACGTAATAACCGCGCGCTTCTTCTTCTACGGGTGCGGGTGCTCACCTTGGCGGTTGCTTACAGTAGAAGAAGAAGCGCTTCCTCTTCTATGGGGGCGGTTGCTTACCGTAGAAGAAGAAGCGCTTCCTCTTTTACGGGGAAAAAAGATGGCGGCTGTTTACCGTAGTTGCGAGACCTAAACTTTATGCAAATAAATATTAATATTAATCCATATATAAGGCGCACCGGGTTATTAGCCGCACTGTCAGCTTTTGAGAAAAATTTTGGTTTTTAGGTGCGGCTTATGGTGCGGAAAATACGGTAAGTAATTCCGTGATTGTGTGCCGCCGAACATGCTCCTCTGCTCGTAAACCAACAATGTCACGACGTGACTTCGACGTGGGCGAGGGGGGGGGGGGGAGGTATGCGGGACCGGTACGTTTCAGAGACGGTATCGTACCGAAAATGATTAATTAGTATCGCGATTCTCTACTAACACTGGTATACCGTACAACCCTAGTGTGCAATTTCTGTTTCTCCACACCTTTTGTGTGCATCGTTAGTTATTTTCCCTCACTTCCTTTTTTTTTACTGTTATTATTTTTGCTCTGCGTTGGGTGCCCTACTCCGGCTTAGCCGTTCATGACATCGTCTCTGCTTTCTGTTCATTGAAGGAGAACACTGTTTAGGATAAGGATTTGAAAGGGACGATTTGCAGCTTAGGATAGGATAGACTTGTATTTATCCCACACTGTGGAAACTCCGTTGTTGCAGTGTAGCTTTTTACATGCAGTAACAGAAGTAAAGCATAATGAATTACAAATGTTTTTGAATAAATACTACATATTGCTCACTAGTATGTATACATAAAAGATCAAATACAACAAAAATACCCACTATCACCCGTATAGCACACAACGAATAAAAACATCACATTAATCACGTAAGTGCATTGTAAAGTCTTATGGTTTGTACTGCATGGTTCTTTTTCCAGTTTGGTTATGTACTAACAGGAAACAACTATTAGTATTAAATACTAAACAAACTTGTTAGGACCTGATCTACTAAAATCCCAAATAACATGCACTAAATAGCGTGTGCAAAGTATACAATTGTGTGAAAGAGTGGTCTGCATTTGAAATCGAAACACTGAGCTTGGATATTAAATTTGAGTATGGATCCACATATATTGCTACACTGGAAAGAAGTATACCATCCTATTGGATGACTAATGTAAAAGTTCAGTCTCACTTTTCAGATTTGTTGCTCAGATTTAACTAACTTTTCCTCACATTTATCTCACTTTTTTCACATTTAGCTCATTTTCATCAACATTTCAAATAAATGTTGACTCTAAATAGTATATCAAAATGTTAAATCTAAATGTTGAATCTAAATGTAAATGTTGCATCTAAACTTAAATATTTTTAAATATAAATATATATGTTAAATCTAAATCAAAATGTTAAATCTAAACCTACATTTTAAATCTAGACTTAGACTTAGACTTCCTTTTTATTGTCATTCAAATTTGAACTTTACAGCACATATAAGAACAACATTTTGTTACATAAGCTCATGGTAGCGCAGGATAAAAAAGCAATAAGGTGCATATATAAATAAATAAATATATATAAATAATTTACAAATATATATATACACTACCGTTCAAAAGTTTGGGGTCACCCAAACAATTTTGTGGAATAGCCTTCATTTCTAAGAACAAGAATAGGCTGTCGAGTTTTAGATGAAAGTTCTCTTTTTCTGGCCATTTTGAGCGTTTAATTGACTCCACAAATGTGATGCTCCAGAAACTCAATCTGCTCAAAGGAAGGTCAGTTTTGTAGCTTCTGTAACGAGCTAAACTGTTTTCAGATGTGTGAACATGATTGCACAAGGGTTTTCTAATCATCAATTAGCCTTCTGAGCCAATGAGCAAACACATTGTACCATTTGAACACTGGAGTGATAGTTGCTGGAAATGGGCCTCTATACACCTATGTAGATATTGCACCAAAAACCAGACATTTGTAGCTAGAACAGTCATTTACCACATTAGCAATGTATAGAGTGTATTTCTTTAAAGTTGAGACTAGTTTAAAGTTATCTTCATTGAAAAGTACAGTGCTTTTCCTTAAAAAATAAGGACATTTCAATGTGACCCCAAACTTTTGAACGGTAGTGTATATATAAAATAAATAAATATATATAAATATATATAAATAAATAAATAGATTACTGTACAGATAAATATATTGCACTTTTTCACATGCGTCCACGTTTATGGATGAATGTTATATTGCCTTTTTTATTCCAGCGAGTTAATCCATTTTGGGAGGAGTTGAGGGGATAATTTAATTATGATGCGTTCAAGAGTCTTACGGCCTGAGGGAAGAAGCTGGTACAGAACCTGGAGGTTCTGCTTCGGAGGCTGCGGAACCTCTTTCTAGAGTCCAGCAGTGAAAACAGTCCTTGGTGGGGGTGGGAGGATATCTAAATATTAAATCGAAAGTCTAAACCTAAATGTTAAATCTATACATGAAAGTTGAATCTAAACCCAAATGTTACACCTAAATGTTAAATCTAAACCTAAATATTAAATATAAATCTTAAATATAAATGAGCGCTAAATCTTAATCTAAATCCTAAATCTAAATAGGAGAGCAAAATTCCCCCCCCAAGTGTAAAGATAAATATATATAGAATGTCAATATTCCCTATGATGAGGTGGCGACTTGTCCAGGGTGTACCCCGCCTTCCGCCCGAATGCAGCTGAGATATGCTCCAGCGACCCCCCGCGACCCCAAAAAGGGACAAGCGGTAGACAATGGATGGATGGATGTCAATATTCCAACAATCCGAGGCCTCTCAGCCGCAAAGCTGCGCCCACATCTCTGCATCTCAGTGCATGACACTCCTACATCTTACTGACTGCCGAAGAAGGAAACATGACGGATGCTTAATGACAAATAATGCCAATAAAGTTGCATACGTTTAAAAATGTTGGCTCCAAACGTGTGAGTGTGCATGGTGTGTTGCATGAAGATAATTAAACACTCAAACATCTGACGCTGCACTTCTGCATTGGACAATGAATGGAATTGAGGCTACACTGAAGCATGCAGTCTGTTGGAACACTTACTTCATTTCGCTGCACTGTTACTTTATGACGGTGTCACACATGAACATTACATTGCTGTATACAACATGATCACTGTCATATAAGTTTGATGCAGCAGCTAGCTGACACTCTCGCATTGGCTTGGTTCTAAAGAATATGCAATTCCATATATTGCGCATATTGTATTGTGCACTTATATTGCCATATATCAGCTACTGTGTGGAAGTGTGGGGGAACACATATAAGAGTAACATAAAGGCATTGTATCAACTACAGAAAAGAGCTATAAGGATTATTCATAAAGTAGATTACTTAGAACACACTAACATATTATTCATTAATTCAGGTTTATTGAAATTACAGGAGCTAGTAAAGTTACAGACATTATGTGTCATGTTTAAGGCTAAAAGCAAAACATTACCAGCAAATTTACAAACAATGTTTGTCATCACTTCTGAGAATGAAGAGCATAGAAGAAAAGGTCATTTCCAACATCAGTATTCAAGGACAACTTTAAAACAAATGTGTATATCAGTGGTGGGGGTTAAACTATGGAATTCTCTTTATAATGAGATAAAAGATTGTAAAAATATATTCCAATTGAAAAAAAATAAATAAAGACAGAACAATAAAATCATATGGAAAGCCATAAGTGTTTACATTTTGCTTTATATTTATTAATTTACTTGTTTTTTGCCTGGTTTTGTATTTGTTTTGTATCATCCCGTGAGGTGTACCTGTATATTACTTCTTTTGTTTCTTTGTTCGATTTGTACTTCATGAAGTTTTGCACTTGTGTTTTTTTTGTTTTGTTTTGTTTTGTTTTCGTTATATTTGGATGTAATTGTTGGTTCACATATCATTAAGTAAGACTATGTATTATGTGAAGGGGGCAGGAAAATATAAGATTTTTCTTCATCCTGCTCCTTCTCAGGCATTGGTGTGTAACGGTGTAACTGAATAATTGTGTTATAATTGTCTATCAAAGATGCACATCAATGAAGGAGATAAATAAAAATGATGATGATGATGATGAAAAGCGGAAGTGCAGCGTCAGGTGTTTGAGGGTCTCATTGTCTTTATGCAACACGTCATGCACACTCACACGTTTGATGCTAACATTTTTAAAAATATGCAATTTCTTTTGGCAGTATTTGTCATTAAGCATCTGTCATTGTTCTTTCTTCCGCAGTCAGAAAGATGTTGGTGTGTCGTGCAATGAGATGTATATTTAGATTTAACATTTCGATAAAATATTTAGAGTCAACATTTCATTTCAAATTAAATGTGATGAAAATGAGCTATATATGAGAAAAGTGAGTTATATCTGATAAATATATCTGCTAGAAAAGTGTTAATTAACTTTTGCATTCGGCACCCCATCCCACCCATATTCCATAGAGGCCATTAACAGTGAATATGCTGAATTCAAGTACATTATGAAGCAAAAACCTAAACAAGGATCAATGAGCACATTTTCAGCTATGATGGCTGCAGCACTCCAATGTGAGGAGCTAAAGGAGATGTCACAGCTTGTGGATATTTGTGCTACATTTCAAGCATCCACTGCAGATTGTGAAAGAGGCTTCAGTTTAATGAATCGTATCAAAACAATCCATAAACCGTCTTGAAGTGACACATTTGGACCAGCTGATGCGCATAAAATCAAAGCAGGACGCAGACGAGGTCATCAAACCTGGTCAGAGTCTATAATCACTGGAGAAGGGAAAAGGACTTGCAAGAAAAAAAGGTACAATTCCTGATCAGATATGTGCTATAGTGCGTAGAATGTTTGTTGATATATATTAACCATTAAATGCTGTGAGGAGAAATACAAAAAACAAAATTGTATCGTTATATATTATGAATTTAATTCTACATCACAAATCATTGTGTAAAATGTGAATGTTTTAATGTAAACTATATTTTATTTTCAGATGTCGAAATTCTTCCAGAGCCAGGCCCCCAGACGAATAGGTCTGGTCCTCGCTATGATCGACAAGTTGCAACATACTACAGCATTGATATTCAAAAAAATGTGTAACCGCCAAATATATATATATATATATATATATATATATATATATATATATATATATATATATATATATATATATATATACCCTTGTCCCCGGTGCCGCTCACACCGGAAAATGAATGATGGGTTCTCACTTCTCTGTGAAGCGCTTTGAGTGTCTAGAAAAGCGCTATATAAATCTAATCCATTATTATTATTAAAAGTTTACATACACTTGTAAAGAACATAATGTCATGGCTGTCTTGAGTTCCCAATACTTTCTACATCTCTTATTTTTTGTGATTGAGTGATTGGAGCACATACTTGTTGGTCACAAAAAACATTCATGAAGTTTGGTTCTTTTATGAATTTATTATGGGTCTACTGAAAATGTGACCAAATCTGCTGGGTCAGAAGTATACATACAGCAATGTTAATATTTGGTTACAAGTCCCTTGGCAAGTTTCGCTGCAATAAGGTGCTTTTGGTAGCCATCCGCAAGCTTCTGGCAAGCTTCTGGTTGAATTTTTGACCACTCCTCTTGACAAAATTGGTGCAGTTCAGCTAAATTTGTTGGTTTTCTGACATGGACTTGTTTCTTCAACATTGTCCACACGTTTAAGTCAGGACTTTGGGAAGGCCATTCCAAAACTTTAATTCTAGCCTGATTTAGCCACTCCTTTACGACTTTTGATGTGTGTTTGGGGTCATTGTCCTGTTGGAACACCCAACTGCGCCCAAGACCCAACCTCCAGGCTGATGATTTTAGGTTGTCCTGAATAATTTGGAGGTAATCCTCCTTTTTCATTGTCCCATTTAAAGCACTAGTTTCATTGGCAGCAAAATCAGGCCCAGCGCATAATACTACCACCACCATGCTTGACGGTAGGTTTGGTGTTCCTGGGATTAAAGGCCTCACCTTTTCTCCTCCAAACATATTGCCAGGTATTCTGGCCAAACAGCTCAATTTTTATTTCATCTGACACCACATGGACAAAGATAAGACCTTCTGGAGGAAAGTTCTGTGGTCAGATGAAACAAAAAATTAGCTGTTTGGCCACAATATATATATATATATATATATATATATATATATATATATATATATATATATATATATATATATATATATATATATATATATATATATATATATATATATATATATATATATATATGTATTTATATATGTTTATATATGTGTGTGTATGTATGTATGTATATACTGTATATGTGTGTATATATATGTGTATTGATATATACATACATGCATACACACACATATATACCTGTGCCTAGAATAGTTTGATGACATTGTTTATGTCGAAGTCCTCCTGTCATTTACACAATATGTGTGCTTGAGAATTAAACATAACTATTATTTAGAAGGGTTTTGTACAAAATACAATGCATTAATTCATTAACTTTCACTGCCTTGAATAGATCTTAAACCTAACTCCCTGAAATCAATGCAAATGTTACAGTTTTGGAGTAAAATTTCCAGAGCAGCTTGTTTTGTGGTCGGTTTGATACAGAGAGACAAGATTGATATTATGATTACTTAACATGAGCATGCCTGATCTCTTCTTCTGTTTCTGGCATGACCTTTGAAATATTTTAATATCAGAAAGTAAACAAGGGAAACATGAATTGATCCAGCCGCCTAATATCTCTGACACGTCAGTTTTCTTAATGAGCAGCATCCACATATATCGGGCGATAATTCACACGAGAGAGCAGAGGAGCATGTGTGGCGCATTGTTGGTTTTTCCTAATATAAACTGAGAGGACGACGGCTTGAGCTCGGTTTCCTCTCCAAAATAAAAACAAATCGACTCAATAAAATGTGCTGCTCTCTGGATAAGAGCCATCCGTGCATTGACTTCACAGAGATCTTACCTTGCAGATGTGTGCTTTTCAACCTGTACCAAGCACATTCCTTACAGAAAAACAACAGGTCAAATCTGCTGATGTGACCTCAGGGAGCGGGGATGCTAATCTGATTGGATGCAGAGCAGAGAGATGCTAATGTGATGAGACTGCAAGACACAAGGTTGCGTGAGAATGGGAAGATTCCAGAGCAGCTTTGAACATAATCACAGCTAATGCAACAGATTTAATTTGGCAGTTTATGCGTGTTTTGTATTAGAAATAGCATTGATAAAGGGCTTTAGGATTGGAACTTCTCGTAACATAATTACTAACCAGCTGCCTCAGTTGTACTAACTGCAACTCTCTATAGAAAATGATTCACTACAAAACGAAGACAGAATTCAACATATGACATTTATTTTTCTGGTAATAGCAGCTGACACTTTTATAATAATACATATGTTCACCAGTGTGGAAGAAAAAAAACATGCCATTTCATGTTAAACAATCTGTCACAAATAACCTTTTACACACGGGTGTCAAGGAGCCTGTCTAACGATTTGTTTTAACAACAATTTGATTCGATTCAGAAATTGTGGTTGCCGATACTATTCGGGGACAATATAATTTTTTTAGAACAATGTAATATACCGTATTTTCCGCACTATAAGGCGCACCGGATTTTAAGGCGCATCTTCAATGAATGGCATATTTCAAAACTTTGTTCATATATAAGGCGCACCGGATTATAAGGCGCACCTATGGATCCATTACATGGAGCTGCGCTAAAGGGAATGTCAACAAAACAGTCAGATAGGTCAGTCAAACTTTATAAATAGATGACAAACTAGCGTTCTGACAACTCTGTTCACTCCCAAAATGAATAAACAGCTGTTTTATTAGTTTCCCCGAGGTAAAGTCAGTGACGTCGTGTTTTGTTTATCTTTTAACAACAGCAAGGTATAACATGTAGTGCAACATTTATATCACATAGTGGAGGGAAACTTTTCCCTGATTCAATAAACACATTAAAAACAGTGATACTGTTACGGTAAATCAAACGTTAGTGCAATCACAATATAGTAACACTCGAAATAGTGCAGAACAATAACAATAAATCAATAACTCAACGTTGCTCAAACGTTAATGTCACACAACACAACACACAAAATAAACATGTAAAGCTCACTTTATGAAGTTGTTCCTCATCCACAAATCCCTCGAATTCTTCTTCTTCAGTGTCCGAATTTAACAGTTGGGCGGATACGGCATCCAACATGCGTCTCGTCGAAGTTGTCATTAATTGAGTCTGTGTCGCTGTTGCTCTATTCCTGTGTTATACTGCGTGACTGATCGTCTTAAGTTTAAACTCTGTGTTGTAAGCGTGTCTCTTAATAGGAGCCATTTTGGGTTCTTTACATAAACAAACAAATGGAAATCAAAACAGCACACCTCGCGCAGTCATATATCCCAGCATGCACCGCACGCTTCTTCTTCTTCTACGAGGGCGGCTGCTTACCGTAGAAGAAGAACTTCTTCTTCTACGGGGGAAAAATGAAGTTGCCGGCTGTTTAGTAATAATAATAATAATATAATAATATACAGTAAATTAAAATTGCTGCAATAATTTTTTAGCAAAACAAATCAAGGACTGTGACTGTGAAATCAATACTGGATATTGGACACTACAGGTTAATTTTCGTATTATTCTGTTATTAATTGTAAGGGAATTATGTATAAATGAATTACGGATACAAACAAGCAAGCAAATAACTTTTAATGGCCAATGCATTCACATCTTATTTGAATAAAGTGCAACAAACATTTTAGGTTGAATTAACAAGAGGAAACCTTTTCTGCTCACATTTTCAACATTAAAGCAATTTTTAATAAAAGTACAGCAACCAACATTTAAAAAAAAAATAAAACATTTAAATTATATTTAATAGAGTTCCCCAACCCCGGCCATACAGTATCTGTTCTCCACCCTGTTGTTGCCGATGATGCAGCGATCCAAGTGTGCGTGTGGAAGCATGTATGCTCCCTTATCCCTGTTGATGGTGTTGGCTCCTCGCTTCCTAATTTCCATAGTCTCCTTGATCCATCTCTTGTATTTCTTTCTTTCTAATGAAATGACTTGTTGGTGCGTAGCAGCAACTTGCTCAGCTGTCACGTCCTTTGTGGCTTACAGTTAAGTTGCAGCTTTAAATTATTCTATTGTGTAGTTTGTCTTTTTTTTGGCTTTAACAATCGTGCAAATATTTATATTTGTACTACTATTTGTACTACTTACACAGATACATTAGGTGGTGGGCTTAATATAAGGGTTTTCTAGAGGGAAACCCTGTTGTATTTCATGAATGGAAATAGTAACATTTCTAAGCTCCTTTACGGCGCTTATAGTCGAGACATTTTTCAAGCTGGCTCACATCATTTGTTTCTCGATGTTACATAAAGCATTAGAAAGTGTGAGCAGCTGCCTGCTCTTCTACAAACCCCATTTCCATATGAGTTGGGTAATTGTGTTAGATGTAAATATAAACGGAATACAATGATTTGCAAATCCTTTTCAACCCATATTCAATTGAATGCACTACAAAGACAAGATATTTGATGTTCAAACTCATAAATTTTTTTTTTTTTTTTTGCAAATAATAATTAACTTAGAATTTCATGGCTGCAACACGTGCCAAACTAGTTGGGAAAGGGCATGTTCACCACTGTGTTACATGGCCTTTCCTTTTAACAACACTCAGTAAACGTTTGGGAACTGAGTAGACACATTTTTTAAGCTTCTCAGGTAGAATTATTTCCCATTCTTGCTTGATGTACAGCTTAAGTTGTTCAACAGTCCGGGGGTCTCCGTTGTGGTATTTTAGGCTTCATAATGCGCCACACATTTTCAATGGGAGACAGGTCTGGACTACAGGCAGGCCAGTCAAGTACCCGCACTCTTTTACTATGAAGCCACGTTGATGTAACACGTGGCTTGGCATTGTCTTACTGAAATAAGCAGGGGCGTCCATGGTAACGTTGCTTGGATGGCAACATATGTTGCTCCAAAACCTGTATGTACCTTTCAGCATTAATGGCGCCTTCACAGATGTGTAAGTTACCCATGTCTTGGGCACTAATACACCCCCATACCATCACAGATGCTGGCTTTTCAACTTTGCGCCTATGACAATCCGGATGGTTCTTTTCCTCTTTGGTCCGGAGGACACGACGTCCACAGTTTCCAAAAACAATTTGAAATGTGAACTCGTCAGACCACAGAATACTGTTCCACTTTGTATCAGTCCATCTTAGATGAGCTCAGGCCCAGCGAAGCCGACGGCGTTTCTGGGTGTTGTTGATAAACGGTTTTCGCCTTCCATAGGAGAGTTTTAACTTGCACTTACAGATGTAGCGACCAACTGTAGTTACTGACAGTGGGTTTCTGAAGTGTTCCTGAGCCCATGTGGTGATATCCTTTACACACTGATGTCGCTTGTTGATGCAGTACAGCCTGAGGGATCGAAGGTCACGGGCTTAGCTGCTTACGTGCAGTGATTTCTCCAGATTCTCTGAACCCTTTGATGATATTACGGACCGTAGATGGTGAAATCCCTAGATTCCTTGCAATAGCTGGTTGAGAAACCAGCTATTGTTCAACAATTTGCTTAACAATTTGCTCACGCATTTGTTGACAAAGTGGTGACCCTCACCCCATCCTTGTTTGTGAATGACTGAGCATTTCATGGAATCTACTTTTTTACCCAATCATGGCACCCACCTGTTCCCAATTTGCCTGTTCACCTGTGGGGTGTTCCAAATAAGTGTTTGATGAGCATTCTTCAACTTTATCAGTATTTTTTGCCATCTTTCCCAACATGTTTGTCACGTGTTGCTGGCATCAAATTCTAAAGTTAACGATTATTTGCTTATTAAAAAAGTTTATCAGTTTAAACATCAAATATGTTGTCTTTGTAGCATATTCAACTGAATATGGGTTGAAAATTATTTGCAAATCATTGTATTCCGTTTATATTTACATCTACCACAATTTCCCAACTCATATGGAAACAGAGTTTGTATATGTAAACATAATAAGCCTCCTATTTGACAAAAACAATCACTCAAAGTTTAGATTTTTGGCAGAGATGTCTTCTTGTCCTATCCAGCTCTCTCGCGTTGTTGATTTGAAGGAATCATGTAACAGGCAATCTGCCGCATTCCTTTCACAAACCCACCCCCGAGTGTTGCCGAGGCTTTAAGGGAGAACTGCACTTTTTTGGGGAATTTTGCATATCGTTCATCATTTTATTTTTTAACGATTTTAAAGATGATATAAAATGCTTGGAAGAGTCACCGTTGTAGCCTTCAAAGCTCTCTAAAACCACTTCAAAACCCTCCATCAATGTTTTATATATACACTGCAAGCCTATATATAATGTAGTAAAAGACACGTTAGTAACAATATGTAATACATTTAATATTTAGCGTATTTTGATAATTTTAATCATTTATGGCACCGATTTCTTCCGCGCAATGATTTCTGTTTCCATAGCAGCCCACGTCTGACAAATATGTGTTCCTACTTCCGGAATCAAACATGAGTGTGTTTTCTAATCATGGCAGACTTAGTAACAGACAACAAAGACAACTATTGTTGGACAAATGGGGATTCACAACCGTATGTTTTTTAAGCTAAATATACTGCTGCTCATAGAAGCCAGCACGAAGGAAGAGTGAGACGTTGGAGCAGACGAAAGCCAGTAGAGTGAGGTGAAAGCAATTTTGACGCTATAAATATGGAATTTGGATTCGAGCTATTTTGACATAAATGGATTGCTTCCCCAAAATCAACAGGAAACGTCCCTGGCCAGCAGGATCTGACAAACAACTGTCCATCGAGTGAGTCACTTTAATATTGATCATGATACACGCAGCACCCCATGCGTGTTAGTACAACTACAGTACACACGCTGTCTAGCTAGCTCAGCTGTGTACAAACAAAACATGAAATGTGGGCTAATACTTTACAGATACTGTAATATGATTGTTCATGTTTTTCAGTCAGTACAGAATGATGTCCTATTGCAGTGTTGTACATTACAAACTCAAATGTGTTTCGTGTTTACATGGAAGCTAGCTTATCTCTTGCCGTAGCTAGCTCTGACGGCTAATACCATTGCATGGCGATGTGTTACTACACTAGAAAATAGTTTGTTAATGTTCGCTCTTACAATAACAATGTCGCTACAGCTTGGTTATTATATGGGTACGGAACGGTTTTTTAATGCATTTTAAAGTAATTTAGAGGTAGAATTAATTGCTCCCTTTAGCTGCATTGCTAGCCACCTAGAACAAGCTGATTTGTATATGTTTGAAAGCAAAAAATAAAAACTTTTGTCTTCTTGTCTCTCATAAGGATTGTGAACAATAGGCAAAATTCCCCCAAAAAGTGCAGTTCCCTTTTAAGGCTGAAATATACTCTTGCGTCGCGTAGCTTGCGACATGGACTGCAGAGCTCTGATTGGTCAGTTTTTGCTGAGAAAGGGTTGCTGAGCACAGGGGTGCAAACTTTGTGCTTGAAATGCACAGATTATTGAATAAGAGCAATGAAAACTGATAAATAATTACTGAATGTGTCGTTTTTCAGTTGTTGCGTACAGGAGAAGTCACACAAAGTACAACGCCCTTTTTAACTTTCATTGCCAATCTTGGGCTATCAACAAGTTACATTCCGTCACATTCTTTCTCGTGCACAAACGTCTGTCCACATTTTTCTTTCCTTCACACACAACACTTCCTCATTTTCCGTCAATCAGGTTTCAGGCACAGTATGTTCATGAACATGGGAACTCTGAACATTGACATTAACACCAGCATGTCGTTAAAATAGTTATTTAACAGTTTTGTTTATTTTCAATTACATAACTCTCATGTGCCATGTCCCAAATGGCCGAATAGCGTTGCACATTTGCCTTTGCTCTGCCGCGGCTCACTCCGGGGTTGCACAGTCCATCTTCACAAACATCATTTCCTCTGGTTTATGAGTAAATGTCCATTAAAAGTAAACTGATGTTTCTGAATGATTAGTTCCAGTGCCAACAAAGATGTCGATGTAGCGTTTGTCATTGTCACTCTTCACAAGAAGTTAAATATAGATATCTGGTCAATGACAGCTGTGGTCGCCCCATCAGGAGACACTGCCACTTAGTGTTTTGGAGGAAAATTACAAGTTAAGCGGCAGCCCGAGCGAATGAATCAACGATGCTGCCAGAGGGGTGTAAGCTGCGTGACGTGAGAGTATATTTCAGCTTCTGGTCGAGCGGAGCCAATCATTGCAGAACTGGGAAGACGCCGGTAAAGAAAAAACATGATTTCTCGGCAAAAACGGGAAGGTTGGCAGGTACGAACAGCAGTTTACATTCAACTTTTAGGCAAAGAACATTTTCCTTTAATATAGGGGACATTTACATTTAATTTCTCAAATGCAAATGTTTAGAAGTAAAGCTGTGCGCTAGTTTGGGTTGGATTTTTTAGTGCAGAGCATTCATACTTTTTTTATTTATTCGTTGTTATTTTAGTCTTCGTTCATATTGAGCGTTTGTGTCCAAGTGTGTTCCTTATGGTCGAAATGATTTGTCTCCAAGACAATGACCCAGCAATTGACATTTTGGCCAATTATACCACTTTCCTGTCGCAGGCAGTTAGTGATGGTGTCACATAATCAGCAAATAGTGTGGAGGTAGCACGGTTGTGAGAGGGAAGCTGTGGGTCACTGCATGTAGTCTCATATAGCCCAAAGCTCTAATACACACACACACACACACACACACACACACACACACACACACACACACACCAATGACAGTTGTGTATGAGCCAGTACATACTTAGCAACACACATGGACTGGAACCAAGTCCTGTGAAGCTTTGGAGATTTTAAATCTACTTAACCATCTGTGTTAAGTATGCCATCATTCTAAGTATCTTAAACAGCCAGAATGTCACAGATTAAACTGGTTTTTGTGATTGGATCGATGTTAGATTGTTTCAAATCCTGTACTAATAACTGCCAAACATGGGGGTTCAACTACGTTTTGTTTCACAAGTTGGGCGGACACAATTGTAGACGAGTGATGCTAGTGGAATTAGCTACGCTTGATCCCTACTTAGTTTTTCTCCATCCATCAATTCATTCATCATGCCTTGACTCAAGTGTCAGTTCATCTGTCTTTGCATCCATCCTATTCCTGTCAGTCCCATTCATTAATCATCCAAATGTCCAATTTGATAGTACATTCATAAAACCATCCGTTTTTCCAAAGCACAGGTTATTTGTTTTCACTAGGATTTACAACAATTCTGTCAACACCTCATAAAGAGACTATTGATAGACAATGCAATTAGGATTTTATAAACATCCTGTATGCATAATTAATTTCACCACAACAGAGTTGTTTCTCAGCAAAACATAAACTCCGTACTGTATAAATGTGTGGTTTAATTGTCAGGTAAAGAAAGCGAAGTGAGATGTATGGATTAGCCTTATATATCAGTGACAGATTCTAACTCCTTACAATTCAATGCTTGTTCTAGAAAAGTCATTATGTGTTCAGTTTTAGCTGGACCTCTGAGGCAGCAGTCTTTTTAATGACAGTAATATCTCTAAGGCGCCACTCAGTTGACCAGTGTATATTTATTCAATTGAATACCTTCTGTCAGTGTCCAAAATTGTGGCTGAGAGATACGTTTGTGATGTTACCCATGTTCTTTTGTTGCACTGCTCCAAAGACTGTTTAGTAATAATAATAATAATAATTAGCTTTATTGTCTCCGAGGAGAAATTTGTCTTCGACATTAAGACACAGCGTTTTACATACATACATACATACATACATACAGTTCATCCGACAATACAGTGACAACAATGAACAGTGCCCAGATATATCAGTTAGTTATGAGATCACACATTACACTCCCCCGTATTGCACGCCTCCCGTATTGCATAATCCCAATATTGCACTCCTTATTATTGCATCTGGTTATTACAGTAGTTTTTCTGTTGTTAAGTGCTTTGATTGCCCGTGGGACAAAGGAAAATCTATACCTGTTGAGTTTGTATGTTGCTGTTCTGTGCCATTTACCATTTGGCATCAACACAATTTCACTATGAAGTATGTGGTGTGGGTCACGGGTGATTTTAAGAATCTGTTTCCTCATGGTCTTGTCAAATGTTTCTTGAAGGGAACAAGTGGGCTGCATGCCAATTATTTTCCCAGCCCTCTTGATAAGGTTTTGAAGTTGAATTTTGAGTTTGACTGACACATTTCCAAACCATGTGGATATGCCATAACGGATGACAGATTCAATATTTGCCTTTTAAAAACAACATCATGATATTACTTGCCACACTGTGGGGTGATGGGTCAAATGCAGAGAATAATTTCACCACACCTAGTGTGTGTGTGACAATCATTGGTACTTTAACTTTAACCCTGAGCCTCCTTAGAAAGTGGAGGCGCTGGTTGATATGGGAGCAAACATAGTGAACTTGGTTGCCCAAGTTAACTGGGAATCAAAACAAAATACCCGAGTACTTAAAGACTGACTTGTATGGTCAGCAGAATTTATTTACCAATGTTCTCATGACGGTGGTACACTATTGGTCTCAAAAAGACAAACACAGACAAGGTCTATCTCTGACAGCTTGAGTACTAATGTGTGTGCATCTTTTATAGGCTAAAAGAGTAGAATGGTCTTATGATGGGGGACTGCTCGGATAAAAAATCGTCATTGTGGAGACTTGGGATCATTGGGAAGCTTTCCCGGGGACGCTACCGGATGGAAGTTACATTCTTTTGACCATTGGTGGCGGGAGAGGTATGTTTTAGCTAGCAACAAGTTTGTACCCTGCGGATGGAAATACAATGTAAGTTTAAAATCTTATCACATTTCCGGAGGAGCATCATTGGCTTTTACCGCATCATCAGCAAAGCGTCAAAAGGCTTCTAGGTAGGAAGTTATGTGTGGCATTCAGCAGGGCATTACACACTTCTCAAATATTAGTGGGAGTGCAGATTGATGAATCTATGTTAGTACTACGGGGGGCACTATAAATATCTGCCCGATATGAGCAATTATGTTGGCACACGGTAAATCCAAAAACATTTAAAACATAGCTCTGATAACTGATTTTATAAATGCAACAGTGAGGCAGGATTACCCGTACTGTGCAGTAGAGGGGTTAGATCCCCCGGGTGGACCACTAGCCTGTGCATCGGTTGGGGACATCCCTGCGCTGCTGACCCGTCTCCGCTCGGGATGGTTTCCTGTTGGCCCCGCTGTGGACTGGACTCCCGCTGATGTGTTGGATCCACTGTGGACTGGACTTTCACAATGTTATGTCAGACCCACTCGACATCCGTTGCTTTCGGTCTCCCCTAGAGGGGGGGGGGGTTACCCACATATGCGGTCCTCTCCAAGGTTTCTCATAGTCATTCACCGACGTCCCACTGGGGTGAGTTTTTCCTTGCCCGTATGTGGGCTCTGTACCGAGGATGTCGTTGTGGCTTGTACAGCCCTTTGAGACACTTGTGATTTAGGGCTATATAAATAAACATTGATTGATTGATTGATTGATTGAGATTGAGTAAATCCAGCATAATCAAAAAACTCCCTTTGAGCTCATTGGAAAAAAACATAGTGTCAGTCATGTGAGACCTCTTCACCGTGTCAGAAAGACTTTCTGCGTACTATTTGTACCAAATAATCTGCAAACATTCTGCGAGAAAGGAAACATTGTACTTCAATTTTTGTAAGCCTAGGAAGATGTCTGTTGCTAGAGCATACTTGCCAACCCTCCCGAATTTTCCGGGAGACTCCCGAAATTCAGCGCCTCTCCTGAAAACCTCCCGGGACAAATATTCTCCCGATTTTCAGCCGGAGCTGGAGGCCACGCCCCCTCCAGCTCCATGCGGACCTGAGTGAGGACAGCCTTTTTTCATATCCGCTTTCCCACGATATAAACAGCGTGCCTGCCCAATCACATTATTCCATACGAGGCGTCCGGCATACCGCCGATGAGCATGGTGCAGATGGAGAAGATCTTCTCGCCGTCCGTGTTGGCACACACGTTGCCAAAGACGACGCTGGTCAGGCTGCTGAGGGTGAAGTAGAGGGCGACGATGTACGAGCTGCGCACCGACGGGCCGCCGACCGTGTTGTTGACGTAGGGCATCTCCAGGCGTTTGCCCAGCTCATGGAGCCATCCTTGGGGAAGAGACGGGAGGACAACAGGGTGACAAGAACTAAATCATCCAGACTTGAGATAAATTGTATAATTATGTTTATCGTACCTAAAAATAAATATATTTATCAATGTAAAAAAAATACTAAATACATTATTACTATATTTTGCTAAAAACATAAAAAATAATTGTATTTTTATTTCTATTTGTTCTGACTTCTTATTACATCCAGCCATAGAATTATACATTAAAATAAACATATTTGAAATAATTAATTTTAAATGATCATAATAATTCATTTAAAATGACCATATTTAATTATTAAAATAATTGCTTGTTTATCAACAACTTTAGCATTTTATTCATTACAGTTTGAAGCTCTCAGAAGCCAAGTTATGTTATATTCCTTAAGATTTATTTAAGTTTGAAGTATCAATTATCTAAACACAGTTTTGTTTGCATATTTGCTGTAAATATACTCCACCCCTCTTAACCACGCCCCAACCACGCCCCCGCCCCCACCACGCCCCCGCCCCACCCCGACCACGCCCCCACCTCCCGAAATCGGAGGTCTCAAGGTTGGCAAGTATTGTATGTGCTAGAGAAACTGCACCAAGGCCAGCTGCAAAGAAAGGCTCTTGTTTTTCTTATCACCATAGAGCTTAAAAAGTGCTAAAAGTGTGCCACAACCGACCTGAGGGCTAAAACAATCTGTGATTCCATCAAAAATGATGGCGTTAAACGACCAACCCTTTACCATCGTTACAGATATTTGTCAGGACATTGTATTTTCTGCCTCCAGGTTTGCACAAACTAGTGTAAACTTAGATAAATCTAAGTTTAAATGATAATAGATATAAAAAAGTTATTATTATTTCTAGGTATCTATCTTGAGAAGCAGGACGTTATCGCTATCACGAAGAGCTTGAATAAAACATTGTGGATCCCTAGTCAGTACACAAATATGAATGATATAAACATCTTGTGTGGATGTTGTTTCAGGATGTACAACCAAAACAAAAGGCCCCCATTAAGTTCTGTTTCACAATTCACCCACTTGAAGATTTTAAAACTCACTGGTAATAATTAAAAGTAATTTATAATCTAGAAAGTTAATGACTTACTAAATACATTTTTTAAAACAAGGTTAGTTGTATGTCTGAGTATACTGATTCATTTAAATGATCAAATCACAATGACTGTTCAAAAATAATGTATTGCAGGGCTATTCTACTGGCAGCCAGGGGGCCAAATCCAATGACACTGAGTTCAGTTAAAAACTTTGGAGACAAACATTTTTGTAGCAAATTCCTAAAAACCCTGGAGTGCTCCGGTTGTAACTTAGACCACTGTAAACATGTTTGCAGAGCCTTGCATTGACATTTTAATTTTGCCAGCAAACATAGAACTGGAGTCCAAACTCGGGTTTTCCATAAATGAGGGGTTCCTGAAGACACCACTTTAAGTCCTCTCGTTTTTGACAGTTTTTTTGGGATGTAATTTATGTTACTGAGGCGCCGTTTACACTAAGCCGGATAAAGTTATCCAGGGTAAATCCCACCTAACCTTATCCGTGTCCACATACAACAATGCCACCGTTTAAGACCTCTCCCCCCTCCGTCCGCCGGCACAACGCGACCTAATAGGCATGTATGGAAAATGCGCACGACATAATCACCTCCAGTGTTGCTTTATGTGCAAGTTCCTAAATTTAACTTATCTGAACAATATCCAGTGTTGTGGTATTTCAATTAACTGGAATCCAGTGTGCTGTGGGGCCCTATTGTAGTGAATCACACCTGAGCCATCATACATTAATCAAATCTTTATTAGACATGTAGACAATGTGATAAAGAATATTTTATATCAATCAAACTAGGGATCTAGATATCTGGTCAGGACACTCCTCACTCTTTTGCCTTCACCTTCATTGTCCATTCGTTTTTGGTAACTTTATATACTCTGGACCTAGACGTTGAGTCTGTGACATACATGGCGGACAATAACTGATACAGTCTGCTTTGCCAGTCCAAATGCATTCGCTGTTTTACGTAGTTTTCCCTCGACAGCCAGGTAATAGAAAGCACACGCTATCTTTTTTATCACATCCACGGGAGCTCACATTCTCATTGACTCTCTTTCGACAAATGGACAAAGTTTTTCGCTAATTAGAATCACAGCTGACCTGGACATTGGAAAGTTCTCTTGACGTCTGAGAAGTGTTGTATCCGAAATAGCTGCAATCGCTTTCACTTAAGGTATTCATGTGTGATTTCCACAAGCTTCTGTACAGACAAAAGGAGGAACACGGGCATTTCTGGATGACTCACCTTCATGTTTCCAGTGGTTAGCTGCGAGTTATGAAACCGCTTTATTATGAAGCTGTCTGTGGCGCGTCCTTTCTGACATCACTTCCTGTGTGGGTCGTGGTCTTTCTGGCGTCACTTCCTCTCAGAACTCAGTTTGTAAAAGATCAATGAGTCCATACAAAGCTAAGAGCTGGAGATTCAAGAAATACACGGCACACTTACCCGTGTAAAAAATTGTCCGAGGAGGGGGACCTTAAACGATGGTTTAGTGCGACTGAAACGGGGCTCAGGAGGCTAAATAATTATTCGTTTAAGGGATTAAACGACTTTGTGTAGACATAGCCTAAGGTGTTGCTGTAGCTTGTTTACATCAGATGGAGTCAGTAGTCATTTTTTCAATGTCTTTAGTTGTACTAGTAGTGTTCCCTATGATTCCATTTTAGATATTCTCTTTTTTATCATTTGGGCTTTTCAACTGATGGCCTGCGAGTTCAGTTTAAAAAACTTGTGAGAAACTAACACTTTTGCAGCATATTCTCAAGAACACTAAAATACTGACATAGAGATGATCTTTGACTAGCTTTTTGCAGAGGATTCTTAAAAACGGCAGAAGGCTCATGTAACTCTGACAAAATAAATGGACCTAAATCCAATTTCCACTGTAGAAGACAAAGGTTATTTGACATATACAAAATAAGACTAGTGAACGGAGAAGTCTGGCTCTCCGGTCCTTAGTTTTCTGGGAATGGAAATTTGCATGAATTATCTATAATACAAGCTAACCTCTGCCAGTGTACATATAGTGTTTGGCACGCGCGCGCACACACACACACACACACACACACACACACACACACACACACACACACACACACACACACACACACACACACACACACACACACACACACACACACACACACACACACACACACACACACACACACACACACACAGACAAATACTAATCTCTGCTCTCAGAAGCGCTCAGTATTGTTCTGAAGCACAAATGCCGTCTTTAAAGAGACCATGTGTGGGAGGAGGCTTGATTCCATTGCTTTTGTTCTACTTCTTGCAGGGGAACATGTCAATCCTGTTTTCTACAGAGAGAGCGCATACATATTGTGTGATAATGTTAAAACCAGTGTGGGAGTTTAAATGTCAGGTCCCATAATTGCATCAGTCGCTTACTGCCTCTGTGCCCCAAGTAAAACAGCTGTGTTTATTTGGAGCCTTGATAAAAGATAATTGCAAAAAAATCCATCACATCTTCTTAGCGCAGCAGTCAGGTGAAAACTTTCACGCTGTTTGAGGGGGCAATGACTTTGAATTACTTTTTAATTTTTTATTCTGTGTTTAAAGGGCATCTCAAATATTTTAAACTTTGGCACTACTTCCACCCAAAACATAACAAAGTAGTAATTTTAGGCTTGTTTTCTGATGGCAGCCTTTGCCTTTCAGCCACATTTAGCCTTCTGATGTAAACAGAGGCCTGGAGGACAGTAGCCTATACTCTCTTATTGTATAGTATGTGTTTTGGTTGCATCTTGATCTGTAATCATGTCATTTTCTCGCAGGTTTTGAAGAAATTAGCAAAATACCCTCACAGGGAGAAAGACTGAATCAGAAACTTCGGAAAAAGATGTTCAGTACATTACATGTTGCACAGGCGCCGAACCCGTGGGTGCTTCAGGGTCCGAGCGCCCACGGACAATGCCGAGCACCCACGTGAGATTGATGGCAACTTGCAATCTTTAAAATCATTTTTGAAAGTTCAATTTTGTTGTTGTTAATTTTTGGCGATTTTTGACTGTTTTACATGATAATAAAGTCACCACTCATATAGTCTATAATTAACTAAGCCTAACCGAGATTTCATGGTGCCCGGTAATGATCTGACAACACAATCAGCTTGACTTTAAACGCATTTCACATGAGCGAATGAAGTGCATACTTAATCAACAGCCATACATGTCACACTAAGGGTGGCAGTATGAACAATGCCAACACTGTCATAAATATGTGCCATATAGTGAAACCACACTAAACAACAACGACAAACACATTTTGGAAGAATATTTGCAACGCAACACAACATAAACACTACAGAATAAATTCCCAGAATTCCCTGCAGCACCAACTCTTCCGGGACGCTACAATATAAACACACGCCATTGGTGGATCTACACCTAACATCCACTGTAAAGAGATCACGTACAATAGCGTATCTAGTCCATACTACTATGATTACATCGATATTTTTTAACATCACAAAATCTTCTTTTGTTTTTTTTTAATTGATATCATGTTTGTAAACTCAGGAAATATGTCCCTGGACACATGAGGACTTTGAATATGACCAATGTATGATCCTGTAACTACTTGGTTTCGGATTGATACCCACATTTGTGGTATCATCCAAAACTAATGTAAAGTATCCAAACAACAGAATAATAAGTGATTATTACATTTTAACAGAAGTGTAGATAGAACATGTTGAAACAGAAAATAAGCAGATATTAACAGTAAATGAACAAGTAGATTAATAACTCATTTTCTACCACTTGTCCTTAATACATTTGACAAAATAATAGAATGATAAATGACACAATATGTTACTGCATACATCAACAGACTAATTAGGAGTCTTTGTTTGTTTACTTACTACTAAAAGACAAGTTGTCTAGTATGTTCACTATTTTATTTAAGGACACACTTGCAAAAAGAAACATATGTTTAATGTACTCTAAGATTTTTTTGTTAAAATAAAGCCGATAATGACATTTTTTGTGGTCCCTTTTATTTAGAAAAGTACCGAAATACTTTTGATTGGTTTTTGGGGACAACACTAATGCACACACACCTAGCACCCACTGGCAGAAATGTAGATCGGCGCCTATGACATGTTGTACAAGTTTTTGCCACTTTATGCAGCTATGGATGCCAAGGTAAAACTGGGAATTGGCACGCTTCCTCCTCGGCATGGAGCACACACAACCAGTTTACATTATGAAGCTTGACAATATTCATATCGTAGACACGGAAGTGTAGCTCTGCATCTCTGAATGCATGGACACAGAATCTATCTTAAAACATTTGAAAAATAGGTTAACTGTTAGTGTTGAATTTTGCATCCTCTATGCTGCCTCCCCCGCCCCTGAGAAAAGTCTATATGCAGCATTACTCAGTTAGTAATTATTTATTTGACATGTCATAACAAAAAATGCAATCTGAAGTAAAAAATATAAGACATTTTAAATAATTTTACCTGCAAATAAAATAATAACCTAACACCTTCAAAATAACAGTCGTATATTAAATAACAAAAGTGAAGTGAAGTGAATTATATTTACATAACAAAATAACAAAACAGAAATACATTTACTAAAGAGTATTTAACAGTTGTCCCTTACATGGGGGAATACATGACCCACATTCTTTAAATGTTCTCTCCATTCTGTCAAATGTCTGTGGAGGTAGTGGTAATGGATCTCTTTTAGGGAATGAGATGTCTGAGTTTACCTCATAAGGTCCTCGACCATGTATTTCAGTTCCGTAGTCTTCCCTCGACGGCCAGGTAATATTTTATCACATCCACGGGAGCTCGCATTCTCGTTGTCTCTCCTTCGACAAATGGACAAAGTTTTTTGCTAATTAGAATTACAGCTGACCTGGACATTGGAAAGTTCTCTTGCTGTCTGAGAAGTGTTGTATCCGAAATAGCTGCAATCGATTTCTCTTAAGGTATTCATGTGTAATTTCCACAAGCGTCTGTACAGACGGAATGAGAAACACGGGCATGTCTGGATGACTCACCTTCATGTTTCCAGTGTTTACCTTCGAGTTACAAAACCGCTTTATTATGAAGCTGGCTGTGGGGCGTTCTTTCTGATGTCACTTCCTGTGTGGGGCGCGGTCTTTCTGGCGTCACTTCCTCTCCGAACTCAGTTTGTAAACGATCAATGAGTCCATACAAAACTAAGAGCCGGAGATTCAAGAAATACACGGCGCACTTACCTGTGTAAAAATTTGTCCGAGGAGGGGCACCTTAAACGATAGTTTAGTGTGGCTGAAACGGGGCTTAGGCTAAATAATTATTCGTTTAAGGGGTTATCCGGCTCAGTATAGACATAGCCTAAGTTTGGGTTACCAACTTTTTCACCCTCTGTAGATTTCTGGATATTCTTCTTTACAGCTGTTGCTTAATTACCGTGTATAAAATCACCCAATTGAGATTATAGTTACCGTATGCGAACTACTCTCGCTGGTCCCTGAATAGGAATGACACCAACAACAGCCTGTTGCTGTTAGCCCATATAAGAAAAGTCTTGTTGGTAACACTAAAAATTAATTAGCTAAATGCACATACATACCTTAGACTTAGTCTTCGACTTAAATTTAGACTTCCCTATATTGTCATTCAAATTTGAACTTTACAGTACAGATAAGAACGACATTTTGTTGCATTAGCTCGTTGTAGTGCAGGATAAAGATTGATCAATAAACCTCCGGTTTAAGCCTGTATTTCCTTCTCCTCCTTCCTTCGCTTTACAGGCCGCACCGGATAACATTGATGTACCCCTTTTCATCGTAAAAGATTATCAATCAGATAAAATTGCTCCACTAGTCTTCTTCAAACGTGACGCATCATGCCGCGTGACGGCGCCTTCCACCAAAAGTAGCAGCATTAGATCAGTCAGGTTCATGGCACAGGCACAGCTTGTCACGTCATATTCAGTGTTCTGAAAATGTATTTTAAAAATTAATTCATTATAGTTACTCGTTACTTTACCAACAAAGTAATTTAATTGCTAACGGATTTACTCTTATGTAATTAATTACTGGAGAAAGTAATTAATACTTTACTTAAAAAAAAACCTTCAAATATCTGGCATTTGCAGTTAAAAGATGTTTCATATAGCACAGTGTGCTTGTGTCTGTGCTTTTAAAAGGCAGGTCCTGTTGCCAAGTAACGTGTGTGTAACGGTGACGAGGAGGCATGCTGATGCGCGGATTGTTCTCCCGAGATGCAGCAGGAACTCCGGAGACAGTGTGCAGGTAGGAAATTATTTATTTTACATAAATCATACAAAAATACAAAAACGAACAAAACAAGCAAGCACAAGGAGAGCGTGCCGACTGCACACGGTAGGCTAACGGAATAGCTCACAAGGAAACAATAAGACGGGACTTAGCATAAAACACACAGGGAACTGGAAAACATCCAACGTAGCAGTTGCATAAAGCAAACAAAAGCACCAGACTGAGTGACTGGAGGAAAAATAAATAGCTAAATAGCTCTCTGATTAGTGAGCGTCCCGGACACTAATCAGAGGCAGGTGCACATAATCAGCACCCATGACAACCAAGAAAACACAAAACAGGGGTGCTGAAACAGAACTTAAACAACAAGTGAATCAAAACCCAAAATAAACTATGAGCCGGCACCGGATCATAACAGTGTGATGTCATTGAGAGTTTTAACGGAGCTGTGTTTGTTAGCTTTAGCCATTAGCAGCGGTAGTGTGTTGTTCATTATTGTCATCATGCATGTGTGCATTTGTTGTCTGCTGTGTCATAGTGTGATGGTGTCTCTTCCTATTTGATATCAAGTTAATTTTAGTGCGGTGCTGCTTGTTGCTTTCCCTAGTAAAAATATATTTCCTGCATTGAACTTGCTGCACTTTTTGCACTGTCTTGTTGACATAATTAAAACCATATCAAAATTGGCTTGCCACGTTACATCAAGCTATCACACACGACGTTGTAACGGACCTATAAGTAATTAGATTACTCGTTACTAGTACAAATAACAACGTTAACAACGCTGTTATTAAATAACGCTGTTTTTACAAACACTAGTTATAGGTCTGATAGTTATTTTTTATTTAGGAAAAATTTCAATTAGGTGTACTGAGTGTGCATTATACAGACGTTTTTATTTGTTGTTTTTATTGTTATTATTTTTCTTTACATTCTGCAATTTGGCGCCCCCTCCAAAGGATGGCGCCCCAGGCGGCAGCCTGGTTCACCTGTTGGGAAAGCCGGCCCTGAGTCCTAACCAACTGATGTTTTCTCGCTTGAATTATACCATACATGCACGAAGACCGGTTGAAAAGAGCATGAAGAAACACAGGCTATGGTGTCTATACTTAGACTTAGACTTAGACTTCCTTTTATTGTCATTCAAATTTGAAGTTTACAGTACTGATAAGAACACAATTTTGTTGCATTAGCTTGTTATAGTGCAGGATAAAAGAGCAATAAGATGCAGATATAAATAAATAGATTACTGTACAGATAAATATATTGCACTTTTTCATATGCAGCCACGTTTATGGATGTATGTTATATTGTCTTTATATTCCAGCGAGTTAATCCGATTTTGGGGGGAATTAAGGGGATTATTATAATGCGTTCAAGAGTGTTATGGCATGAGGGAAGAAGCTGTTACAGAACCTGGAGGTTCTGCTACGGAGGCTGTGGAACCTCTTTCTAGAGTCCAGCTGTGAAAACAGTCCTTGGTGAGGGTGGGAGGAGTCTCTTCAGATTTTCTGAGCCCTGGTCAGGCAGCGGCTTTTTGCGATTTCCTGGATAGAAGGAAGAGGAGTCCTGATGATCTTTTTCGCCGTCCTCACCACTCTCTGCAGAGACTTCCAGTCTGAGGCACTACAGGCTCCAGTCCAGACAGAGATGCTTTATCATATTTAATTGTTTTGCTCATAATGTTAATTATATCAGTTTTAAAGTAATGATGGACCAGTGTGACAAAAATATGCATTAAAATGATCAAAATTATAGTTTTACTGTTCTTTTGTCCACACTGGCCATGCAGGGACTTGGCCTCCAGTTCCATCACACCAAGACGAGGCGGCATATCAATTATGGCGGTGTAAAAGGGGATTTCCCAGTACAATTAGTTATCTACCGATTGCTCAAAAACTGACTGAAGGGTCGACTGCCAGTTTCTTTTTCTTGAACAAAAATGCATACAGAGAACATGTGAGTGAAATTAGGGTTACCTGTCCCAAAAGGGACAAGCGGTAGAAAATGGATGGATGGATGGATGAGTTTTTCATTTTCTTAAACCAATTTTTGTTTAGTAAAAAACAACATTCGTTGTAAGATGGCCAGCAACTACTTTTTTAACAGCAGATCAGGGATATTGGGCATAAACAAGCCAATAAAAGGCTACTGTTATCCACTTGTTCATATACTGTATCCCTGTTGCCTTGAGTGTGAGCTACATTTTTTAGGAAACTATAATCCATTCTACTACATTAATATTGATATCGTCTCTCATTGACGCCCAAATAACATACAGTGCATCAGTCAAAAAACAATTATTATTCAAAGTGTGAAATATAGCTATTTTTGAGGTCTCCTTTGACACACTTTGAGTCTCAAGGTCTGATTTGTTAGATACCCAGAGGGGCTGGGGTGAGGAGATATTTTATAAAACAAACTGTTGCAGATGATTACCATATTGAATATGATTTATGCTCCCTTCAACGAGGCAATCAGCTTCAATTTCCTATGGTGTTTCACACCAACACTCATATGCATGCGTAAATGCGCACTCGTCATTTGTTTTGAGACCGAGTTTCTGTTTCTCCCCAGATCAATACTCCCTCCTATGAGCAAGCTTTAAATATGTACTAAACACCTGAGGCTGTAACAGGTAAACAACAAACACAGCTAAACACAAAGACATACACACACTCTCACATTGACACACAGCCCTCCTCTACTTTTCGGTTATTCATCAATATCCGGACAAGAAGGGAATCGGTCTCTAGATGTTATTAGTTTCAGAAAAGGCATTAATGACTTGGCAGCAGTGTAGACCAGTCTCTGTAGTAACAAACAGGGGGGTAGATTGACAGTCAACCAGATGAAGAGGAGGAGAAGAAGAACAACTTTATTGTCACACATACAATGTGTGTAAAGTAAAATGTAGTCTCTGCATTTAAGCCATCCTCTCTTAAGAAACAGCGCAGGGCATCAATGGTGTGTGGTTGTTCTTGCTTGAGTGAGGTGCATGTTGGATTAGAGCAAGGCCATCACCTGCTGTCAGCCTAAAACCCTCTACCAACATCTCCCCCCTAAAGACTAGTTTACACTTAATTTGAGTGGCCTCAAATGAGTGTTTTGTTTAGCGATCTGTCTACAACTGCTTCATTATGTGTACAGCTCCACTAATGGACATTGGAGTGTTACTTTCAATACAGCTCCACCAATGGACATTGGAGTGTTACTTTCAAAGGCAAAATTAAAGTATTGCTAGAAACATAATTGTATATGGGACTTTATTGTATTATATGTATAGTACATGTTCCAAAAAGAAAAAAAGCATAAAACACCACCAGAATTAGAGATATTACAAGTCAAAGTGATGAAGCTTAGTGTTACGCTCATGACTTGGTGTAAGATGAAGGCAATTGCATTGTATTGATATTTGAAATGTATTCAATGTTTATAAATTAATATTTAAATATACTACATGTAAAAAAGGGAATAAATATTCAAAATAAGATCATTAAATGAAATCTAGTTTGGTTACGCCATCATGAGCGCAACACAAGGTTGTAAAAGTTTCAACTACAATTCTAAATAAGATGTCAAAAGCAAACTGAAATCAAATACACACAGCTTAAATATTGATCAATACCTGTTTACATTTAGTAATACATAAATATGATGATTTATCAAAATATAAAAGAAATATACCTGAACAGATCGCTCATGATAGTTACACCAAAAAGTAACGCTATGAATCGCGTTTTTCCAAGTTTTTGGGGCATTTTTATGCTATTTCCAAGCATCTCTTTTTTATTATCGTTTATTTTAAATGGTCAAACTAGTGCATATTATATATGCATGCCCTAGTAAACAAAAAAAGTCATATTTATTTCGATTGTTACATTTTGAAGTACATTTGTGCAGGTGCGTGCGAATGTACCCATTACCAGAGCTGTACACTTATGCAAGGCTGTCACTCTCCAGATACTTTTTGCAGCAAATAACTCACATGTGACAGTGCTAAAATATAATCAATGCAACCTCGATTTACAAACCCCTCATTGTACAATCTTTTCGATTTACGAGCCACAGACTGAATAAAATGATGCTTTCTCATATGAACATTGTCAGCGTACAAACTGTCATGACGCATGCGCAATCCTTCATGCCATCTGCAGCAAGCACCGCCGCCAGCTCCGCTAGGAGGCTGCAGGCAATCAGCAATCTACGCACCTGGATCTGATGAGGGAAGACGACATGAAGACCAGCGGACCCGAAGATCCGGCGGAGTAGTTCACTCTTTGTAGTAATCATCCTGTCTCTGGCTTCCCTTCTCGTACCTGCTCTCTCTGTTCTTTCCCTCTGCACGTGTCTCCGTATCCTGTGATCGAGCTGTGTGCCTCGACTTCCCTCCAGACTTTGGACTGCTCTCCTCGATCCTCGAACCCCGCTCGGACACGGACCTCACGCCTCTATCCGGCCCCCGACCTCCGGTTTGCCTACGGACTGTCTTCTTGTCTTGTCCCTCTGGACTTGTGAAGGATTCACCCAACACGCACAAACAACACCCTCTGGTAACATTCACATTGCTAATACTTCACATCGTCTTGCACCATACACTTGCAGTAGCATACATACCCCAGTACATCATCAGTTTCAATAAACCTATTGAACTGATTCCTGCCATTGTGTCGTCTCCTCCCCAAACGTAACACAAACGTTTTATTCATCCATTATGTGCCTTGCAGCACAGCCATTGTGGGTGGGCTGATCGCTCTCCGTGCTCATTGTCAACAGCTCAGTGTTAAATTGTGTGCTTTTCATGTGTTAATTTTAGCCTTTTTACTGCATTTGTGTAGTTTTGGTAAATAAAGCAATGGGCAGGAAATATGTGGTTGAAACAATTCAGAAATAGAACCAGTAGAACCAGTATCCACACCGGTATATAGAGTATAATGTAGTATACAAATAACTAAAGTAGTTTTACCAAGGATTACTGTACAGCAGTTACCTTGGAAAGGGACATTGGTTTCACATTAGTGGTTGAATATTTGTCTCCGTAGCTAGAGTGGCAGTCTACTCTGTCATGATGCAGGGAGCTCGCAACTGAAGTGCCACTCTGAACGCTGGTCGTTTATACTTGGGAGAGCAGTCATATGCAGTGTCTCCTTTGAGCGGCTTCTATACATTTTAATGGATAAATGTCCGCCGTTTAAATTTTTGCGAACACAAAAGCTGGCTTTTCCTACTTTAATGTGGTGCCAATTCTGCCAACAAGCATTGCAAGGCTCGAACTGAAAGTCGGCTACACAGTCGGTCATTTGGAAAACAAAGTTATGTCAATCTGTAGCTATAAACTATTGCTCGTGAGTAGCGAGGAAGACCGGATTATGGGGGAATTTTTGACATCCACCAAATTTCAAATGACGGGCTTCATTTGACATTTAATACGCCTTCTAGGGGTAGGGAAGCGCATAACTCAAATTAATGCTCGTAACTGAAAGCATAAAAAAAGCAGAAAGACTACTCGTATCTCAAAATACTCGTAAGTTGGGGTACTACCGTGTGTAAAAATTATATGTGGGTAGATCTATGGCTTTATTTTTCATAATTTTTCTGTACACTGGTCGGTTGTGATTTTGCCTAACTTTAAGAGACAATCTGGCCAAAAAGCTTTCTGTCCTTGGTAACATTATTTCCCCTCTCCAAAACTCTGTCTCCTTGGAATGCTTTACTGCTATGGGTCTTCCTCTTGCAATTCTACTATAAACAAACCAGCTTTGCAGATTGCACGTTTGTGTTGGTGGTTATGTCAACCCTGGTGATATCAGTCATAGTAAATGGTAATTGCAGTCTCCTCCTGTTACCTTTTTATCTGAGGGAGAATAGGGAGGAATATATTTAAGTAGCAGCATTTATTTATTCAAGTGGATGATCTATTACTCGATTAACAGAGGCACAACATATATTAGAGCAGAGGCAGCTGTAGTGTTGGAGGTCTATATTTAGATGTTAAATATGTTTGTTTTGCTTGCTATTTTAGGTTTCTCCAGTCAAGTGTTGTGTTCTTCAGTGAAATTCTGTTCTTTCAACTAGATAGGGCTAACATGCTGAACATGTATGGCATCTTTAATTCCAAAGGTTATCTACTTTCAAGTGGAGTAACAAGTAGCCTAGTGAAAAGATGAAGCCACTTTGGAACATTATTGGATTAGAAATCTTTGCACCGTGATTTAGGGATCATTATATAACTCATAGATTTCCAATGGGATAAGGCTAGGGGAAAATTAGGTTTGTCCTTACAAGAACAAACTGATTTAGGCTGTCATGGGTCAGCACACACGGGTCTTCACTTTTCCCTGCCATCTGTTTGGTATTGCAGCCAATAGCACTGCCCTTGAGTGCAGGCTCTATAACATTTCTCCAGGCAATGACAGTCCCAAGTGAAGGAATTATAGAAAAATGAAGACAGGAGGATCTGTGCATCATGGGTCTGTTGTTTTTTTAATGAAACCTTCTCTCGTTCACAATATAAACCTAAAGATTAGCAAATTATGATGTAAAATAAAAACTATACTTTAATATAAAAATTGTAAATCCATTGTCTTCCATAGATGGGTCAGTTAAAATAACCTGGAGGTGTCTTGCCAGCAAACACTACACAAACATGCAATCTGCAGAGACATGTTTAATAGTGCCTGACTTTTCCCCCCAGTTAATATTGATGCAGAAAGGGAGTTTTTTCTTACTGTTTCCTCAATTATCATCGGTATGGCTACCAGTTTGATTGAGCATAAAGAGAGAAAACCCATCACATAAATGCAGTGTAATTGTTTGAATGAATTATTGTCCACATAGGTAGTCCAGCATTATCTGGAATGACAATGACTGTCTCTCAGGCGTTTTGATTGATGCTGTTAATGAGACACTTGGTTTTGGCTAAATGGCTAAAGCTTTTATTTCCCCGGTGTGCTGTTCTGCTTGTGTTGTACATGACTGCACTATCTCATGATTTTTTTAAATTACACTTGTAATTCACTCTTCCAGTCCACCTTCCCTATTAAATCATCCTTTAATCAAGGTACAGCTGAACAGGTTTTTTTTGTCCTGTGCACAGACACAAACATAAATACACACCATAATTCATCTCCACGCGTTTGTGGAAACACTTCAATCAATAGGCAGACAGCCTCTGGCCATCACAAATCAATACTGCGGTGAGGGCATAAGGCAAAAACAAAGCTGCACCATGAATTCAGACTCATGCACATATTGCACAATGCTCAGGCACGCGCACACACACACACACACACACACATGCACGCACGCACGCACGCACGCACACACACACACACACACGCACACACACGCACACACACACACACACACACACACACACACACACACACACACACACACACACACACACACACACAGCTTCTGTGACCAATGAATGATTGTTGTTAACATATTTCGTGATAAGGGATCCATTTGGAGCTAACCTCAGCCCCTGCCTCCAGTTATCCATGGGAAAAGGGCAAAGGCGTTGCAAAGGAAGCCCGATCTAATATCTTCTAATGCATTCCTGCCATGCATCATCTGTACAGTGTATAGATACCAAGATGTGATGCTTCCATTCATCACAAACAAAACCCAAATACATACACAAAATTATTAGCTCTCTTTGAAAATGTTGAACATTTTAAAAATATACTGCCTAATGTTTGTAATATTCATAACATTCTTAATAGAAAACCATTGTTCAATGACATGCCTCATATTGGTACATTTTCAAATGTAAAAGAAAACTGAAATTGACATGGTTAAAATACTTAGCACCAATGTAGGTTTGAGATTTAAAACACACCTGAGCCTTCAATTGGATTTGAACTTGTCATTTAAGATTGCATCTTTTTAAAGGGGTCATAGTATGACTTTTTTTCTACATTTAAAGCACTTGTGGTCAAAATGTTGCATAGATTTTGTTTTACAGACCATCTTGAAGCCGCTTTCTGACTGTCTCTTCAGAATGCGCCATTTTCTCGCCATGCGCTGTCAGCCATGTTGGAGTTTTATGGCACTTCGATATCAAGTCTACTAACAGATATAATTTAGGACTATACTACTTTGTATTAGAAATGGCACCAGCGGAGGATGCAAGTGCATGTACGAACTAGTCTGCTCTATAACAAGAGGATAGAGAAAACAGAAGGAAATTGTCTACAACTTCAGACTACAATAGCGGACTCTTGCAAAGCTTTTCGGATAAACTATATATGTAAATAGTTACCATGACAAATGACGTAACTAAAGTCTCAAATTCTCAAGGGGTCGTTTGGAAAAAGTCTACTCAAAGTTCGATACAACACGGTCCAATATAACGCAATGTTCTATATATTGCGATTGTGCCACGGACCCCAAATGTTTTTCCAAATTTGTATACATTTTTTTTTCCACCTTAGTCAATCGCGATATTTTTCACCAAATTCTCGCGTACCGGTCATGTCCTGTGTTGGTTTACTCTACGCCACAGTTACGCGTCTTCAATGCAACACTTAGACGTACTTGTTGTTCGCCGTTGGCGACCCTTTGATTTTATAGTTAGCTTCACGCTAAGCTAATTAGACAATGTTCTTATCTACACGCTGCCTCCTGCTGCTCTTTACATCTTGGGAGACACGACTTTCGAAGACAGTAAATCTTTATGAAAGTCGCCCAAAAAAATAATTGTTTTTTTTATTCCAGCGAGTTAATCCATTTTTGGGGGGAATTGAGGGGATTATTATGATGCGTTCAGAGTCTTACGGCCTGAGGGAAGAAGCTGTTACAGAACCTGGAGGTTCTGCTACGGAGTCTGCGGAACCTCCTTCTAGAGTCCAGCAGTGAAAACAGTCCTTGGTGGGGGTGGGAGGAGTCTCTTCAGATTTTCTGAGCCCTGGTCAGGCAGCGGCTTTTTGCGATTTCCTGGATAGGAGGAAGAGGAGTCCTGATGATCTTTTCCGGCGTCCTCACCACTCTCTGGAGAGACTTCCAGTCTGAGGCACTGCAGGCGCCAGTCCAGACAGAGATGCAGTTGGTCAGCAGGCTCTCTATAGTGCCTCTGTAGAATGTGGCGAGAATGGGGGGAGGGAGCTGTGCTTTTTTCATCAGACGCAAAAAGTGCATGCGCTGCTGAGCTCTTTTTACAAGAGCTCCGGTGTGTAGGGACCAGGTCATATTGTCAGTTATCTGCACCCCCAGGAACTTGGTGCTGCTTACCATCTCCACCACTGTGCCGTTGATGAAGAGTGGAGCGTGGTTGGACTGGTGCTTCCTGAAATCGACGATGATCTCCTTGGTCTTGTCGACGTTCAGGACCAGGTTGTTGGTTCTGCACCAGTCAACCAGATGTTTCACCTCCTCCCTGTAGTCCATGTCGTTGTTGTCACGGATGAAGCCCACTACTGTTGTGTCGTTCGCATACTTCACAATGTGGTTAGTAGTGGACCTGGCGCAGCAATCATGGGTCATCAGAGTGAACAGCAGCGGATTGTCAAGTTAAGTTAGATCATCATGCCAAAAAGGTAAAGAAATCAGTCTGGTCCTCAGAATGAAGATAGAGGATCCTCTTGAGAGGATCCGAGTGTTTGTAACAACGCTGTTACCGATACATTTGATGTAACGTGGCACGCCACTTTTGATGTAGTTTTATTTAAACATGACAGTGTCAGAAGCACAGCAAGTTCAATGCAGGACATATCTTTTTACTAATGAAAGCAACAACCAGCAACACACTAAATTGCACTTTATATTGAATAGGAGGAGGAAACCCCAAAGCTGGAACAGACCCCGCCCAACAGGCGCCACGTAAACTGAAATATATATATATATATATATATATATATATATATATATATATATATATATATATATATATATATATATATATATATATATATATATATATATATATATATAAATGTGTGTGTGTATATGTGTGTATATACGTATATATGTGTGTGTATATATATTTGTATATATATATGTGTGTGTATATATATATATATGTGTATATATATACTGTATATAGACATCATACATGACAACACATTTACAGGCTTGTCAGACAGGCTGGCCAGGCCTGCTGTTTAGGGCGGCTATAGCTGCAGGGATAAGGCTTTTCTCGAGGCGGGCCCTCCGGTATTTGATAGTTCTCTACCTGCGCCCTGATGGTAGTGGGATGATGTATTAAGTTATTTTTTGGTGCATATATATATATATATATATATATATATATATATATATATATATATATATATATATATATATATATTACAATGTAGCAGTTTTGGAAGTTTTTAAATGTTTTTTATTTTTTTAATGTATTTATTTGGGATGTCGGGTATGCTGTTGGAAGGGCAGGGAAAAAGCAATTAGGTGATATGGATGCAAAGTAAAAAATATATATTTTGGACTATTTCAAACAAGCTTGTCATGACAGTGCCTGGGGACTTCTCTTTCCTGTCTTCTCTCCATGATGCATGAGCATGCACACGCACGCGCACAAACCCTTTGTCAGTTTGTGTGAGTTCCTGTGACAGTGGGCTGCCCCTGCACCCCGCAGGCTGTAACCCTTCGTAAGCCTTCTCAAAAATGTTTAATTAAAACGTCGCCCACAATTACAACACAATACTAATGCTTTGACCTTCCCACCTTCTATGAATACATCATTCCATTTTTTATTGTCACTCTTACATCTTACTCCTCTCTTACAGGCAGCCACACTAACAAGTCAAATGAAAATAGTGCGGCCATTAATTAAAGCTTGTCCTCATTAGGGTCACAGACTCACAGGTAAACTGTAGTCTATCCAAGCTTACTTAAAGTGGTACTTATTTTTTTAATTTAATTTGCCCATCATCCACAACCCCTGAGACAAAAGCACACAAATCTCTTTTCTGAGCGTGCTAAATAGTAAAAAATAATAATTGTAAAACGTAGCTAACAGGTTAGGTAAGGAGGTTTGACCTATGTGGCCAAAAAGCACTCCAAAATTGATCATCAAATAAAAGGCTTGAATGTTCTCTATATTCAACACACTTTTGTATTTACTTCCCTATATTTCTGTACAATAACTCAGATATGGTAACACCAGCGAGCAGTAAAGAATATGGAGTAATTTTTACATATTTTTCATACAACATATACATATTTTGATCTATTCATTATTGATGTATTTCTTGTCACCTTGTTGTATATTTTTATATGACCTCTCCAGTTCATTTTATCATTAATTATTCACCCAATTTACTCTTTCACTGTATATTCTGTCTATTTGTATTTGTGTTTGACTTTCTCTTCCACTGTTACCAAATAGCATTATTTTAGTTTTACTGAGGTTTAAGGATAGTCTGTTATTGTCAAACCATCTCTTTAATTTATTTATTTCTTCTGTTATTATTTGTATTAGCTTCAGTGTGTTCTCTCCTGAACAAAACGTAGTGGTATTGTTTGAGAATAATATTAAATTAAAGTCTTTTGTAACTGTACAAATGTCATTTATATAAAGATTGAACAATTTTGGTCCCAGTATTGATCCCTGTGGTACCGTCAAGGGTGCGTCGTGTGAGACGACCAAGGTTGTGGTGGTTTTAAGTGCAGACAAACGAGGAGACGGCATGTAGTAAAAAAGGGTATTTAATGATACAACAAACAAACAAAAGTGAGAGCAACAGAGAACTGCTGACTGGACAGACTATAATGAAAACAAAACGGAATGCTGGAACACAGCAAAAACACTTTCAAAGAATCTGGAGCAGACGGCGTCCACAAAGTATGTGCGTACTTGATGAATGCACGGAAAGAATCATCAACAGTGACCAGTGAATAAAGTCCCGACAACCAAATGATGTCTCAAGCTAAACTTGAATAGCGCCAATTACAAACAGAAAACAGGTGAGGGGGAAAAGTACTCAAAGGCAGGCGTAAAGCTGCTGCAGGAAAGGAGAAAACAGGAAGTGAAAAAACACAAAATAAGAGCGCAAGACAGGAACTAAAACTACACACAGAAAAATACCAAGAAACTCAGGATAAGGCATGATGTGATACAACAGATCAAGACCGGTACGGCGCAGGATATAATTAGCCTTGTTCGCCTAGCTTCACATATTGCTTCCTGTTGGTTAAGTAGCTTCTTACCCAGTTAAAGACCAAGCCTCTGATGCCATACTGTTCTAATTTGATGGTAAAATATTGTGATTAATTGTGTCAAATGCTTTAGTGAGATCCATAAACACTGCCGCTGCACACTGTATACCATCTATTGCAGTGGTGATTTCCTCTGTTATTTCGAATAAAGCCATTAATGTTGAAATATAGTTCTGTATCCGTATTGATTCTCTGCTAGTATTCTATATTTGTTTATGAAATTGTTCAATCTGTTATTGAACAGTTTTTCAATCATTTTAGAAAACTGGGGAAGTAAACAAACAGGTATAATTTGTAAGTTGGCGTTTGTCTCCTGTCTTATAAATTGTTCCAACTTTAGCTCTTTTCATTTTGTTTGGGAATGTGCTTGTTTGAAATGATGGATTACTGATATGGTCCTGATATCTCTTCAATAACATTTTTAATTGTTTCCATATCAAATCCATTACAATCAACTGAGGTCTTGGATTTGCATTTATTTACGATTTTAACTATTTCCTCTTGGGTCACTTTCCTGGGGAACATTGAGTTGTGATTTCCATCAATTGAAGTCTTCAATTGACACTGGGTCTGGAATCCTTTCCTCCGATTTTGGTCCAATATTTACAAAGTAATTATTGAAGCTTTCAAATTCTTCCTTGATATTGTCATTATTTATGTTTCCGTCTGAGTAGTATTGGGGTTAATCCCTCTTACTGCCATTTTTTATCATGTTGCTCTCATAATGTTTTTGTGTCTGTCTAATAATTAACTGTAATTTTCTTTTCTACATGTTTATAGTATGCTAGTTAACGTGTTTCTATGCTTTTGGTACTTATTTTCTGCCTCTGTAGATCGTTGTGTTATATATATATATATATATATATATATATATATATATATATATATATATATGTATATATATATATATATATATATATATATATACTCTTATTAAAAATACAACAATGTTTAATGCATATAGATTCCCTTCTTTTATAAAGATAAGAATATAAGTTGGTGTAAACTTTATTCTGATGACCTGCATAGATTGGAATCAGACAGGATTCACAGTGCTGATAATTTCCACAACTTCGAATTTAGAGGGAAAAAAAGTCCAATACCACATAAAAGTGGTTGGTTTTTAGCTTCTTATTTGTAAAGCTTTCATTCTCGTTTTGATACCTTTTACAAGAAATACATTGGAGGCTAAATCCGTAGCTCGCTAGTTTGTGCGTCCTAGTTTTCTGAGACCCTTTTTTCGTTAGCTTAGGCAGGATGGAGCAGCATGTTTATTGTGAAGACAGAAACTGTGCCGTGGGTCTTTACAGTTTTGAAAGGCGCGAGAGTCTTTTGAAATAAAAAGTGCTTCTCGTGTTCCTACCGGTTGTTTTTTTCTTCATACTGAGCTTGCAGGAGCCAGCGTCATCTCACAAGATCCTAGGGTGGCATAAATGTCAATCAAGTGAGGACATTGGCATCATAGTGAAGATTGATGATCGCCAACTTTTAGGCCTATTTTTTTTTATGCCTGGCTGACGATCGACTCAAACACCCACCGTGATCAACCTGTAGCTCACGATGGACCGAATGGGCACCCCTGATGTACATAATTTTCACTGTACACATTTTCCCAATGTTGGGATAGGCTCCAGCACCCCCCTGTGACCCTAGGAAATGGATGGATGCTTTTCTAGCTCATTTGAAAACAATGCTACTCTTCTCTGTTTATAGTTTACGTGATGTATTTTCGTCATCCATGTTCCTTTTCTTGTAGTTTTCCCATCATTGATTGTGAAAACTAGCAGATGATCACTGATGTCAGTTATAAGCAGACCACTTGTAGTACCAAAATCATTGGTAAAAAAAAAAGATCAGTAAGCGTGGCTTAGCGTCCTGTGATTCTGCTTGATTTTGTGATTTTATACATGCTATATGCTATACATTGTATCAACAAAGTCATCAATGGACGTTTGCTTTTTAGGGTTCAATAGGCAAGCATTAAAGTCACCACTTAAGAAAATTACTTTTTGACCGATTTCAATACATTTGCCTTGATCCAGTCTTTAAATGTTTCAATACTTATGTTATAATGTAATAGGTTTTTGTTTTTTTCATGACATATTTTACTAGATATATAGAATATAATTCATAACATTCTAAGATGTTATCAATAACAAATGACATGTTTTTTTCACCAGTTTGTAGTTCAGGTACTCCATCACATTCTCCTCTTCTGTTTTTGTTGGTTTTGTTGATGTAATTTAGTTCATATTGTTATAGATCAAAATCTATTCCTTTTTTTTTTTTACATCAATCCATGTTTTTGTGACAGCGATCACTTTGAAGGGTTTGCTTAATTGTTCCAAAAAGTGCTTCATGTTGGTGTAATTTGCGTACAAGTTTATGCTGTTAAAATGAATAATTGACAATTTGTTATTACATTTAATGTTGCAATTATATTGTACATCTTTATAATAAAAACAAGTGTTACCGATGTGGGGGAAAAAACATGTATTTGGATCTATATTATTCTCCAAATCCTGTCTTTATGAACTTTGTTGTGGAACTTTTGCAGTTCCATATTTTCTTCTTCTATGTTGTTTCAATAACCTCTATAAGTGTGGGTGAATGTTCTCCTCAATCCAGGTCTACTTGTTTAGTCGTCCCTTGGAACATAGTTATCGTCATCGTCGTCAAATCAGTGTCAACCTTAAAATTTGTCCAGGTCCTTGATGTCTTTGACAACAAGTACTCTTGCTTCTGGGCTGCCATTCAGCTTGATGTTGGTTACAGTTGGTGCTCCAAGTTCCCTGATTTTTTTCCCTGCTTTTTGAAGTCGTGTGATTTCTTTGCGATTTCAGCATTACATTTGGTGAGGTGCTCATTCATGTACACATTTGTATCTTTAAGCTTTTTCCCGTTTCAGCAGTGCCATTTTAGATTTCTTGTTGACAAATTTCATGAGGATGACCAGAGTGGTGGTGATGTTTCTTCCATACTGTGGGATGCATGTTTTGATGGTGTTAAAGTCAACTTCAATTTCCCTTGAATGCAGAAAGTTGACCACTTGCTGTTCTGCATTTCATCTGGTTCTCCTCCATTATCCACAGCTTTCGCGTAGGATCTTGGTTAAATTCGGTTCCCTGTCACGATGATATCTTTCATCCCTTTATCCTGATCCATTTCATTTATGATCCTCAGAATGATGTTGCCTCATTTCACTGCAAAAACTTCCTCTTGGAGAGTCTTCATATCTTGACGCATTTCCTGAAATTCCCTTCTCATTCTGAGTTTGCGGACTTCCTCTATTTTCCGGCAGACTTCTCAGATATTCTTTGTGTTCTAATGATACATTTCTAAGATCTTCAAGTCCTATTCTTACTCTTTCCAGGTCTGCTTTGTGTTCTGATCTTGCTTTTTCTGTTATCAGCTCATTGTTGTAGCATCAAGTCTTGCTTACCATCGTGCCCTGTATCTTGCTTCCCCTCATGTCCTTTATCCAGAGACTCATTTGATCCAGATGACACCGAAGATTTCAGAATTTGAGTTTATTTTTATCTTTTGACATTGTTGCAGCTCGCTCACGGCAGTGCCTCTTTCACAGCTCGCTAACGGCGTCGTCAGCCCTCTTAAAATGTAGTGGCTTACTTGTTCACATGACAAGGCAGTGTTGTCAGATTTTCCCACTTTGAAACCCATTCTCAAAAAATATTGTTGCCTTGCACCCAGAACACCGTTGCCATGTAGATGAAAAGCCGAAACAACACTTTACTGTTCTGACTTAAAAACTTTCCAGTGGGACAGGGCCTCTGTCTTGCACTAACAGCAACAGAAGAGACATGATGATACATTCTGCAAACACACTGTAAAACCAAGCAGACAGTGTATGTATATTGTCTGTGTATGGAACAGGATTCATGTACTACTATACTCATGACATGGAAAACACAAGCTGGATTTAAAAAATGAGAGAATACAAAGACCATATGAGTGATTGTTGTATTTTACACAGCATCTTGCTATTGCTGATGTCAGTGTATACAGAATAGCTATCTGCAGTGCTTGTCTGCTGTGATCCTGCGCTGAAAATACAAACACCTATAGGGAAAATGGCCGTAATAAAAGGTAATTGCAGCTACTTAGCGGCACCACCTTTTTTTCACAGGAAAAAAGTGGGCGTTTACTTGAGCAAATATGGTGTATCAAAAACAATAGCTCGGAAAACAAGGGTTAAAGTGCTGAAGATTACTATAATTGAGACCCGTGATGCAGGCCTGTGACTGGGTATACCATTAAGACCTGTCTGCGGTCATGGATCACTCAGGCTCATGTGTTCCAGTTAGTTTTCTCAAGTCAAACTGTTCTATTCTCACTCCAGACTGGGTACCCCCTAATAGGAGCCCAATCTGAGATTTTTTTTTACTCATCCTCCCCCAGCATTTACCTTTATCCCACCTTTTACAGGGCGCCGTAAGTGGCGACCCATCACCGTTCCTTTTCTGTTACACTGTACTGTGTCTATATCTTGAATGGGTTTGTGCTGAAAATGAAATGTTGTTGTACTTGTGCAATGACAATAAATATCCATATATCTATCCATTCATCCATTATTATTCCCCATAATACACTCTCCCATATTCATGTTTTCCCAAACTATCACATTGCCAATGTCTCATTCTTCTGTGGGGCTCAGCTGCTCGTTTTCTCTGTTATGCAAGTCTTCATCTACTTAATCTTTTGTACCTATCACAATCTTTTGACCATTGTAATTTCATACGCGTTCATTTCTCCCCTTTTTCTTCACTGTTAATTTTTGTTGCTGATATAGCCAACAGATGAATACATGGATCCATTTATAATGGATGTTTTCATTTTTTAATTTTTTTTTTTTTTTACCAGGAGCAGATATCACAGCCAGGATATACGGAGTGGGTGGGAACGTGATTTAGTTACAGATAGGGAACACAAGCTGAGGGGAACACAGCTGGGATCGTGTTGTAGCAATTATATAGGTCCCCCTTTTCCATTTTTTTCCAGTTTAAACGAAGATAATGTGACATATGAGTCGACAACACTCACTTCTTCTTCACTTACTACAACTAAAACTGTTATTTTATTTCTTCCTTCAGGAGAAGCTGAGGAAAATCTAACGGTGACAGAGTTAAGTGTTTTCTGGCTTAACTTTACTCCATGTTTTTGTCTTGTTGAGTCAATCAAGTTCAAGTTTTTTCTGCCGGGGAATTAAACAATACCGGCTCCCAAATTGAGTTCAAAACTTGGGAGACAAACATCTTTGCAGCTAATTCCTAAATTCCACTAGAGTGCTCCTGTTGTATGGAGGAACTTGGACCACTGTAAACACATTTGCAAATCCTTGGATTGACATTTCAACTTTGCTATCAATTACGGCTGAGCGATAAGGACCAAAACTGATATCTCGGTATGATATACATCCGTATTTTAAACTAAACGCGCAAAGTGTTTACTTTAAACTCAACACCATATTACAGGTTGGGGAGGAGACCCTGCCCCAAGTGGAGGAGTTTAAGTACCTCGGAGTCTTGTTCACGAGTGAGGGAAGAGTTAATCGTGAGATCGACAGGCGGATCGGTGCGACGTCTTCAGTAATGTGGACCCTGTATCGATCCGTTGTGGTGAAGAAGGAGCTGAGCCGGAAGCCAAAGCTCTCAATTTACCCGTCGATCTACGTTCCCATCCTCACCTATGGTCATGAGCTCTGGGTCATGACCGAAAGGACAAGATCACGGGTACAAGCGGCCGAAATGAGTTTCCTTCGCAGGGTGGCGGGGCTCTCCCTTCGAGATAGGGTGAAAAGCTCTGTCATCCGGGAGAAGCTCAAAGTAAAGCCACTGCTCCTCCACATCGAGAGGAGCCAGATGAGGTGGTTGGGGCATCTGGTCAGAATGCCACCCGAACGCTTCCCAAGGAAGGTGTTTTGGGCACGTCCAACCGGTAGGAGGTCACGGGAAAGACCCAGGGCATGTTGGGAAGACTAGCTCTCCCGGCTGGCCTGGGAACGCCTCGGGATCCCCTGGGAGGAGCTGGACCAAGTGGCTGGGGAGAGGGAAGTCTGGGCTTCCCTGCTGCCCCTGTGACCCGACCTCGGATAAGCGGAAGAAGATGGATGGATGGATGGACCATATTAATGTTACTGCCAGTGTTCTGAAAATTACTTTTAAAAACTCATTTATAGTTAATCGTTACTTAACTAAATAAGTAATTTAATCACTAATGGAATTACTCTTTAAGAAATGTAATTATTACTAGGGAAAGTAATTAATGCATTACTTTTTTTAAATATATGTCATTTGCAGTTGAGAGAGGTTCATGAGAGCAGCGCGTGTGTGTGCCTCTAAAAGGCGGCATCTGTTGCCAAGCGATGTTTGACGTCAGCGAGAGTCTCAGTTGAACTGGGGATGACTAGTCCAGGGTGTACCCTGCCTTCCGCCCGTATGCAGCTGGGATAGGCTCCAGCCCCCCCAACATTCCCCAGCACGACTCCGAGTGTGTTCTATTCTATCTTTTTACCAGTTTGTGTTACCGCTGGTAACATACCAGTCGGCATAGTGTGTGCACGTAGGATGTGCACAAAGGTGAATGTGGCGGGGGATCAATGTCAGCAATGCGCAACTCCGGTGGTGTGCCAGACCTTTTTTCGCGCGCCTAACCCTTCCTCAGCTACGGTGCCTGCCAGGCCCCTGACCGGCGCCGTGCCGCACCAGGACGCAATCGGCTGTAAAAAAAAGACACATCAAAAGATGGTATGGCGGTATTGTCTCAAATATATAGATCTTTCTAAAATATACCGGTATTTACTGTAATACCGGTATATCACCCAGCCCTACCAGCAAATATAGAACACTGTGGTCCAACTTGTGATTTGCATAACTGAGACATTTCTCAGGGCACCCCTTTAAGTCGTCTCCTTATTGGCATTCTCACATTTTTTTTGTAATGTGATTTATGTAACTCAGGTGTTGCTGTAGCTTGTTTAATTCAGATGCAGTCAGTAGTAGTCTTTAGTTATACAAGTGGTGTTGCTCAAGGTTCCATTTTAGGTCCTCTCATTTTCATTGTTTTGACTATTCAACTGGTGGCCCACGAGTTCAGTTCAAAAACTTTGTGAGAGACCCACATTTGTGCGGCAGATACTTAAAAACACAGTGCTGTCTTAGGCCCCGTTTACACAAAGCCGGATAAAGTTATCCAGGGTAAATCACACCTAACCTTATCCGTGTCCACACACACACAATGGTCGTTTAAGACCCCCGCCACCCTCCGTCCGCCGGCGCAACGCAACCTAGTACGCATGCGCAGAAAATGCGCACGTCATAGTCACCTCCAGTGTTGCTTTGTGTGCAAGTTCTTAAATTTAACCTATCTGAACAATATCCAACATTGTGGAATTTCAATTAAAGGCCTACTGAAATGAAATTTTCTTATTCAAACGGGGATAGCAAATCCATTCTATGTGTCATACTTGATCATTTCGCGATATTGCCATATTTTTGCTGAAAGGATTTAGTAGAGAACATTGACGATAAAGTTCGCAACTTTTGGTCGCTGATAAAAAAAGCCTTGCCTGTACCGGAAGTAGCGTGACGTCGCAGGTTGAAAGGCTCCTCACATTTCCCCATTGTTTACACCAGCAGCGAGAGCGATTCGGACCGAGAAAGTGACGATTACCCCATTAGTTTGAGCGAGGATGAAAGATTTGTGGATGAGGAATGTGAGCGTGAAGACTAGAGTGCAGTGCACTCTTTTTTCGCTCTGACTGTAACTTAGGTACAAGGTCTCATTGGATTCCACACTTTCTCCTTTTTCTATTGTGGATCACGGATTTGTATTTTAAACCACCTCGGATACTATATCCTCTTGAAAATGAGAGTCGAGAACGCGAAATGGACATTCACAGTGACTTTTATCTCCACGACAATACATCGGTGAAGCACTTTAGCTATGGAGCTAACTTGATAGCATCGTGCTTAAATGCAGATAGAAACAAAAGAAATAAGCCCCTGACTGGAAGGATAGACAGAAGATCAACAATACTATTAAACCCTGGACCTGTAACTACACGGTTAATGCTTTCCAGCCTGGCGAAGCTTAACAATGCTGTTGCTAACGACGCCATTGAAGCTAACTTAGCAACGGGACCTCACAGAGCTATGCTAAAAACATTAGCTATCCACCTACGCCAGCCCTCATCTGCTCATCAACACCCGTGCTCACCTGCGTTCCAGCGATCGACGGCGCGACGAAGGACTTCACCCGATCATCGATGCGGTCGGCGGCTAGCGTCAGACAGCGCGTCTGCTATCCAACTCAAAGTCCTCCTGGTTGTGTTGCTGCAGCCAGCCGCTAATACACCGATCCCACCTACAGCTTTCTTCTTTGCAGTCTCCATTGTTCATTAAACAAATTGCAAAAGATTCACCAACACAGATGTCCAGAATACTGTGGAATTTTGCTCATCAACACCCGTGCTCACCTGCGTTCCAGCGATCGACGGCGCGACGAAGGACTTCACCCGATCATCGATGCGGTCGGCGGCTAGCGTCGGATAGCCCGTCTGCTATCCAACTCAAAGTCCCCCTGGTTGTGTTGCCACAGCCAGCCGCTAATACACCGATCCCACCTACAGCTTTCTTCTTTGCAGTCTCCATTGTTCATTAAACAAATTGCAAAAGATTCACCAACACAGATGTCCAGAATACTGTGGAATTTTGCGATGAAAACAGAGCTGTTTGTATTGGGAAACAATGTGGCCCAATACTTCCGCTTCAACCATTGACGTCACGCGCAAACGTCATCATATCTAGACGTTTTCAACTGGAAGTTTCCCGGGAAATTTAAAATTGCACTTTATAAGTTAACCCGGTCGTATTGGCACTTGTTGCAATATTAAGATTTCATCATTGATATAGAAACTATCAGACTGCGTGGTCGGTAGTAGTGGGTTTCAGTAGGCCTTTAACTGGAATCCAGTGTGCTGTGGGGCCCTATTGTAGTGAATCACACCTGAGCCATCATAAATTAATCACATCTTTATTAGACACATAAACAATGTGATAAAAAACATTTTACATCAGTCAATGAAGGGATCTAGATACCTGGTCAGGACAGTCCTCACTCTTTTGCCTTGACCTTTATTGTCCATTCGTTTTTTGGTGACTTTATATACTCTGGACCTAGACGTTGAGTCGGCGACATACATGGCGGACAATAACTGATACAGTCTGCTTTGCCAGTCCAAAAGCAGTCGCTGTTTTCCGTAGTCTTCCCTCTACGGCCAGGTAATACAAAGTACACGCTACATTTTTTATCACATCCACGGGAGCCCACATTTTCGTTGTCTCTCCTTCAACAAATGGACAAAGTTTTTCGCTAAGTAGAATCACAGCTGACCTTGGAAAGTTCCCTTGCCGTCTGAGAAGTGTTGTATCTGAAATAGATGCAATCGCTTTCTCTTAAGGTATTCATGTGTGATTTCCACAGGCGTCTGTACATGTAGAAGATGGAGAAACACGGGCATGTCTGGATGACTCGCTTTCATATTTCCAGTGGTTAGCTCAGAGTTACGAAACCGCTTTATTGTGAAGCGTTCTTTCTGACGTCACTTCCTGTGTGGGGCGCGGTCTTTCTGGCGTCACTTCCTCTCCGAACTCGGTTTGTAAACGATCAATGAGTCCATACAAAACTAGGTGCCGGAGATTAAACGCTGGTTTAGTGTGGCTGAAACGGGGTTTAGGCTAAATAATTATTTGTTCAAGGGGTTAAACGACTTAGTGTAGACATGGCCTTTGAGATGTTTTTTGACTTGCTATTTTGTAGAAGATCCTTAAAAACAGGAAGGCGCTACTGTAACTCTGACGAAATAGACCAAAATCAAATGTCACTGTAGAGGACGCTGGTTCTCCAGAATATACAAAATAAGACTTGTAGCGCAGGAAAAACTCCAGTAAGTTATTCTTCTCTTCACTACATTAACACCCAACTTCCCATCCTATGTTTGCACACTTGTCCTCTTAGGAACTCTTCCAAACTCCGGACTTTCTATCTTGCCATTTCTCTTGAGAGTTTGTGTTATCAAAAGTGATACTTCACCAGTTGAAAATAACAAGCAACGCTGTTCGAAGTAAGCGTGTGCCGTCTGATGTCTCTGTGCTGTTCCATGCAGATATTGCCTCCATTTGTGATGGGGATAAACAAAAGATTAAATTTACTTTAAGGTCATTCAGCCTTTGAGCTTGTGCTTGTGTGTGTTAAGTCAACCCTAAGGGTCCACACACAGTGGCACCCTGTCACCTTGCCAATCATATCAGTTAGGTGGATTCTGATAACCTTATCTCTGCCTGAGCTCTGCATAGCCAAAGGGCCATCCCCTTAATACATACACACACACACACACACACATACACACACACACACACACACACACACACACACACACACACACACACACACACACACACACACACACACACACACACACACACACACACACACACACTTGTACACATATTAAATGAAAGAGGCTAGAGAGTAGATAGAGATCAATGCTGCTAAATCAAGGACATGCACTACGCTGCTTCTCCCTGTCTCTCGCTGGCTCTTATCTATAATGGAAAAGCCATACATTCACTGCTCCCTGCCTACCACGGTCACGCTCAATCACAGCATAAAATACTGCTGCAAAGTGTTATTTTAGAAAAAGACATGCAGAAATAGTACCTTTGTTTTTTTTTTTACCTTAAAGTATACTGTATTGTCGGAGTTCACAAAATGCTGACCAAACGAGACCGACAAAAAAAAACCCCTGGGGCCTAATGTATTAGGTGCGCGCGTACACAAAAACCCGACACAAAAACTTTTTTAAGGGCAAAGTTGAGATGTATCACGACTGAACTGAATGTGGAAATGTGCGGTGTCTCACGTCATTTTCATGCTTCAGATACGCACATTTCTAAATGGTAAATGGGTTGTACTTGTATAGCGCTTTTCTACCTTTTTAAGGAACTCAAAGTGCTTTGACACTATTTCCACATTCACCCCTACACACACACATTCAGACACTGATGGCGGAGCTGCCATGCAGGGCGCTAACCAGGACCCATCAGGAGCAAGGGTGAAGTGTCTTGCTCAAGGACACAACAGACGTGACTAGGATGGTAGAAGGTGGGGATTGAACCAGTAACCCTCAGATTGCTGGCACGGCCACTCTCCCAACTTTGCCACGCCGCCCACAGCCTCTACAGGCTGTGGATATATTTGCGACACACATGGTGGCCATTCGGGCTTGCCAACATTTGATTTAAAAAATGTAAAAGATGAAGGCATTTAATGCCCCGTTCATGATTATGAGCATGCCTGTTTTTTGATCGCAGCACATGTCCGGTCAATTCCCAATGACTGGGATGTAAAAAAGAAATGTGCTTGGATTAGTGCGTTTTTTTGTTTGCGTACATAGTTTTCTGAATTTGAGTGAACCACAATTTTTAGTAGAAAATCCACACAAATCTTAATACATGAGGCCCCTGGTCTGTCACAACATGGTTACAATATTTGAAGCAATCAACTGCATGTTAGCAGCAGGGGCATAGCACCAAATTCTGGGCCCCCCATACACAAGGCTCCTAAAGTACCCCGTTTTTGCACACACTTGTTATGTTTAAATGCACTAAAAAACTTGGTATTACAAGAATTTGGTTGAAACTAGCTATTTAAAACACATTTCAAAACTTTAATTTCCATTAATAATTTGGTTTTGTTTAACTATCTCCCTGTCTTTGAAAACTAGTGACACCTCTATTTTTAACTTTAGTCAAACATGCTTTTTTGAATTTATTTTTGCGAATTAAAAAAAAAAAAAATCAAACGAGGGTCTTTGAATACACCAAAGTTATGGGCAATAAGATGCAAAAGTGAAACTTCTACATTCTTAATTTCATTAAAGCATCCTTATTGAACTTTCACGGATATATTAATTTTATTTTAACATGTGTGACATACTTTTTAGATATAAATTACATACGATAAATAAATGGCAGAAAGAAATGAGTGGATTAGAATAACTGCTGTCTTGTTTTATTAGTACATGTCTGGGTCTATTTCTTTTGGCATTGAAAATTGCAACATTACCTAGAGCAGACCTGGGCATTCTGCGGCCCGTGGGCCGCATCTGGCCCTATGTACGTCCCTGTCCGGCCCGCGTGAGGCCAATCATAAATTACAAAATACATTTAAAAAAGTATCTATTTCGAGTGTGCAATACAATGGTGCTGCTTTTTTTTAAAAAAGTGTTATTTGTATTACTTCCGTGTGGACGTATGCTCGTGCGCGCAGCGGCAATCACAAATTACAAAATAAATTTAAAAAAACATCTATGTCGTGCGTGCAATACAACTGTGCTGCTTTTATTTTGAAAAGTGTTATTTATGGGCGTATGTCCTGTGAGTGAAGGCGCACAGCGACAAGTGATGCCCGGTTATCCCAGAGACTCTAAAAAAAGAAAAGTTGATGACGAATGGCGTGTTTTCAACAAGACATGGACTGCACATGTTGCTGTGTTTAAAGAATATAGTGTAACGACCTGCTGAAGTTGATGTTGTGATTTTGAGTTGCGTAAATGAGGAGTGAGGATGGACGTGCGTGTGGAAGGAACGAGATAAGTTGAGCTGTGTTAGTATAGGTTGCTCAATAAAAGTTTAAAAAGAGCGTCAGACTTGGTGTGCACTTCTTCTGGACGCTACATTTGGTATCATAAGTAAAACTTTGTGCATACTGCCGCTGCTTGTGTGCTCAGCCTGCTACGTCATCGGGAGGTACGTGCCACGATGTTTCCTGGCGACTTTGTCAAAATGGAACGGGAGGGGAAGGACATTGAGTGGGGACTTATGGTGCCGGCCTCACTGCAGATGTCTGTGTGTATCCCGGACTTGAGGAGCTCGCCGCAAAGAGAGAGAGAAAGGGAGGAAGGAGAGAGGCAGCGTCTACAGGTGCAGCACACGCTGCTTGGCATGGGGGAATTCCGCCCTCAATGAAGACTCCCAGGTTTGATGGCAAGGCGAACTGGGAGGCATTTCATCCCACTTCTGACACCAATTGTAGCGTCCAGAAGAAGTGCACACCAAGTCTGACGCTCTTTTTAAACTTTTATTGAGCAACCTATACTAACACAGCTCAACTTATCTCGTTCTTTCCACACGCACGTCTATCCTCACTCCTCATTTCCGCAACAGCAACGCTTCCTCCTTCTTCGCCAATCACCTTACAGGCGTGCTACGTTCACAACAAAGAGGATGCAGGATAAAGAGACAGAAATTGAAATTTTTGCATTGTATTATACATCAGGAAGTGTTGTGTAAGAAAGTGTTAAAAATAAAACCATCAAAAGCCATCTGCTTTTGTATAAAGATAAGTTAGGTTAAATGAAAATATTATTATTATTATTATTTATCTTACGGTATATCAAAAATAATTTGAGCAAAATTTAATAGAAATATTGTCGGTGTGGCCCTCCAGCAGTGCTCGGGTTGCTCATGCGGCCCCCGGTAAAACTTAATTGCCCACCCCTGACCTAGAGCATTGCTTAGCAATTATTTTCTATTTCCCCCCCTTAGGGAGTAGACCATATTTTGCGCGCTGCCCACTCTCCACAGCTATTATAAACAGTATAATTGGTCTAAAAAAAAGTTTAAAAAAAATGCTGTATGCTATTGCAACACTTTTGTTTTTGCACCCATTTTTCATGAGTTGAACTTTTACAATATACACAAAATTCCTTTCAAATATTGTTCAAAAATCTGTCTAAATCTGTGTTAGTGAGCACTTCTTGGCCAAGATAATCCAACATACTTTACAGGTGTGGCATATAAAGATGCTGATTAAACAGCATGATTATTGTTCAGGTGTGCCTTAGGTTGCCCACAATAAAAGGTCACTCTGAAATGTGAAGTTTTGCTCTATTGGGGCTCCGGGAGCGGGTCAGAAAAGCAGTCAGTATCTGGTGTGATCACCATTTGCCTCACGCAGTGCAACACATCTCTTTCGCATAGAGTTGATCAGGTTGTTGATTGTGGCCTGTGGAATGTTGGTCCACTTTTCAATGGCTGTTTAAAGTTGCTGGAAATTGGCAGGAACTGGAACACACTGTCGTATACCCCGATCCACAGTATCCCAAACATGCTCAATGAGTGACATGTCCGGTGAGTATGCTGGGATGTTTTTAGATTTCAGGAATTGTGTACAGATCCTTGCAACATGGGGCCGTGCGTTGTCATGCTGCAACATGAGGTGATGTTTAGGGTGAATGGCACAACAATGGGCCTCAGGATGTCGTCACAGTATCTCTGTGCATTCAGAATGCCATCAATAAAATGCAATGGTGTTCGTTGTCCAAAACATACACCTGCCCATACCATAACCCCACCTCCACCATGGGGCACTCGATTCACAACGTTGACATCAGCAAACCTCTCTCACACACAACGCCACACACGCTATCTGCCATTTGCCCTGAACAGTGAAAACCGGGATTTATCCGTGAAGAAAACAACACTCCAACGTGCCAGACACCATCGAATGTGATCATTTGTCCACTCAAGTCGGTTACGACGACGAACTGCAGCCAGGTCGAGACCCCGATGAGGACGACGAGCATGCAGATGAGCTTCCGTGACAGTTTCTCACAGTTTGTGCAGACATTATTTGGTTATGCAAACCAATTGTCGCAGCAGCTGTCCGAGTGGCTGGTCTCAGACGATCATGGAGGTGCACCTGCTGGATTTGGAGGTACTGGGCTGGTGTGATTACACGTGGTCTGCGGTTGTGAGGCCGGTTAGATGCACTGCCAAATTCTCTGAAACGCTTTTGGAGATGGCTTACAATAGCTTTTATAACTTTCAATTCATGGGCAACAGCTCTGGTGGACATTCCTGCAGTCTCTCATGGAGGTGCACCTGCTGAATGTGGAGGTCCTGGGCTGGTGTGATTACACGTTGTCTGCGGTTGTTAGGCCGGTTGGATGCACTGCCAAATTCTCTGAAACGCCTTGGGAGACAGCTTACGGTAGAGACGTTGACATCAGCAGACAGCTCTCTGCCGTTTGCCCTGAACAGGAAAACCGGGATTTATCCGTGAAGAAAACAACATTCCAATGTGCGGACACCATCGAATGTGAGCATTTGTCCACTCAAGTCGGTTACGACGACGAACTGCAGCCAGGTCGAGACCCCGATGAGGACGACGGGCATGCAGATGAGCTTCCCTGACAGTTTCTCGCAGTTTGTGCAGAAATTCTTTGGTTAGGCAAAACAATTGTTGCAGCAGCTGTCCAAGTGGCTGGTCTCAGACGATCATGGAGGTGCACCTGCTGGATGTGGAGGTCCTGGGCTGGTGTGATTACACGTGGTCTGCGGTTGTGAGGCCGGTTGGATGCACTGCCAAATTCTCTGAAACGCTTTTGGAGATGGCTTACCATAGAGAATTCTAGAACCTTTATTTTACCAGATAAGAAAACCCATTGAGATCAAGATCTCTTTCACAAGGGTGACCTGGCCAAGAGGTCAACAGCACATGTCACAGAGCAGTTTCAAAATAAATACATTAAGACATACATTTTAAAATACATAAGAGAACTGTAAAACAACAGAGATTTACATCTTTAAAAACACAGGCACTGTGCAAACGTCTCTCGCTGTTTGTCCCTCAGGACAGAACGGAAGGCTCCAAATGGAAGTAGTTCTGTAAGTTTAAATTTCGTCTGCAATTCATTCCATGCCATAGGGGCAGCAATGCCAAAAGCTCTTTTGCCAAATTCAGTCCGTACATGAGGAACAGTTAAAACATACAAATTGTTAGAACGTAATGCGTAAGAGCTGCTTTTTCTTTGTAACAGAGTACACAAGTATGGAGGTATTAGACCTAAAATAGCCTTATAAATTAAAGTCAGCCAATGTGTGTATCTGCGTGCACTCAATGAAGATAAGTCTGACTTCATATACAGTTGACAATGGTGGGTGAGACTACGACAGCCAGTAACAAATCTTAGTGCTGAATGAAAAACAGTGTCCAAGGACTGGAGGCATTTAGATGAAGCACTAAAATAAAGCACGTCTCCATAATCAATTACAGGCAAGATAGTTGCTGTCACCAATTTCTTTCTGACTTTAAGAGAGAAGCAGTTTTTATTTCTAAAAAAGAAACCAAGCTTTACCCTAAGCTTAGAGACCAAGTTGTTAATATGGGCTTTAAATGAAAGCTCCTGATCAAGAGTAAAACCCAAGTACTTGTAATTTAAGACCTGCTCTATAGGGTTTCCATTTGATGTTACAATATTTGGAATATTTTCCAGTAGCACCCTTGAATGAGAGAAAACCATTACCTTGCTTTTATCTGTATTTAAAACCAATTTAAGATCAAATAAGCGAGCCTGGATGACATCAAAAGCAGCTTGTAAAAACTCAAAAGCCTGAGTGATGGAGGTTGAACAGCAATAAATAATGGTGTCGTCTGCATAAAAATGGTACATTGCATTTGACAAATTATTACAAAGATTATTTATGTAGATAGAAAATAAAATGGGCCCCAGCACTGAGCCTTGTGGAACGCCTTTGGTAATGTCCAGTAATGAAGAGGTGGTCCCAGCCACCTGTACACGTTGTGTTCTGCTGGAGAGATAGTCTGTGAACCAAGCAGCTGCATTTTTAGATAATCCAACGTGATGAAGGGCTTGAATTAACAGACTGTGGTCTACTGTGTCAAATGCTTTTGACAAATCAATAAATAGGGCGACACAATATTTCTTGCCGTCTACAGCCTCGATTAAATCATTGAAGACCTTAAGAGCAGCTGTAATAGTGCTATGCTGTTTTCTAAAACCAGATTGAAATGGAGATAAAATATTGTTTGATTCTAAAAAATCCTCTAGCTGGTTACAGAATTGAACTTTAAATTCATGGGCAACAGCTCTGGTGGACATTCCTGCAGTCATCATGCCAATTGCACGTTCCCTCAAAACTTGCAACATCTGTGGCATTGTGCTGTGTGATAAAACTGCACATTTCAGAGTGGCCTTTTACTGTCGGCAGCTTAAGGCACACCTGTACAATAATCATGATGTTTAATCAGTGTCTTAATATGTCACACTTGGATTATATGGATTATCTTGGCAAATAAGAAATGCTCACTAACACAGATTTAGACAGATTTGTGAGCAATATTTGAGAGGAATGGGTCTTCTGTATATATAGCAACATTTTTTAAATCTTTGACTTCAACTCATGAAAAATGGGAGCAAAATCAAAAGTTGTATGTTTATATTTTTGTTCAGTAGAGAGAGAGCGGGGAGAGAGTCAGAGAGAAACGGATAGAGAGAGACAGAGAGAGATTAAATAGATAGCCGAGCCACCGGCCAAATTCTTTTAACCCAATGTGGCAACCGAGTCAAACATTTTGGGGACGCCTGCTCATAGGGACCCATGTAATTGCAATCACTTCTGCTGACTGAAACTTGTGGTGCAGGCGGTTAAATTCTTAGCTGCAGTAGCAGCCACTCACTCCCTCACTCACTGCTCACCTGAGTGCAATCTAATCACTCAACATCAACTCAAAGTAATTTGAGCGTCTAAATGACATATTTTGAGGTTGTTGTTTTTTTAAAATTATCTTAGAAAGCAGACGGTGCTAAATGCACTGAGTTGCATTGGCCTTTTATTCAATGGAGATATACATTTAATGCCTTCATAAAAGCTTCATAAAATTATCTGGATGTTGGCTCTATATAAAGGACTTTGGAATGTACATTAATGTCAACTACAAGAGGACGATTTATGGCTGCATGAACAAGCTTAAGAATGAAGTGACCCCATATTGAAAAGGCTGTGACAAATAAATAAAAGGGTAATATCTCGGGCTGTCTTGATATAGGCGAAAATTTGATGATTCGATTCGAAGGAATCGTATTCGACTTAACCTCGCAGTCCAATATCTGATATTAAGCCTTCCCCCTTCTGTGGAAGGGAGGTGAGTTATGACCTGCTGGTGCCCCCGCCTACTGCGGGGTGTGTTGGGAGGATAAATTGATTGCATTCAACGTATCTTCTAATATTACAGCAATATTATTGTGTGCAGACAAATGGTTTTTAGATTGTAAGAGATACATCTTAGTTTTGGCTTTCACTTCAGCCTTTCTCAGACCGTTTGCTGCTTTCGGATGTAACCAGCTGATGTGTTTTGGCCTTTCACAACTCTTATTCTATAAAATCTATTTATCTGCGCACAAGAATACAAAACCCAAAACCAGTGAAATTGGCACGTTGTGTAAATCGTAAATAAAAACATAAATACAATGATTTGCAAATCCTTTTCAACTTATATTCAATTAGATACACTGCAAAGACAATATATTTAATGTTCGAACTGAGAAACTAATTTTTTTTCGCTAATAATCATTACCTTAGAATTTAATTGAAGCAACACATTGCAAAAAAGTTGGCACAGAGGCATTTTTACCACTGTGTTACATGGCCTTTCCTTTTAACAACACTCAGTAAACGTTTGGGAACTGAGGAGACCAATTTTTTAAGCTTTTCAGATGGAATTATTTCCCATTCTTGCTTGATGTACTGTTTAAGTTATTCAATATTCCGGGGTCTCCGTTGTGGAATTTTACGCTTCATAATGCGCCACACATTTTCAATGGGAGACTGGACTACAGGCAGGCCAGTCTAGTACCCGCACTCTTTTACTACGAAGCCACGCTGTTGTAACACGTGCAGAATGTGGATTGGCATTGTCTTGCTGAAATAAGCAGGGGTGTCCATGAAAAAGATGTTGCTTGGATGGCAACATATGTTGCTCCAAAACCTGTATGTACCTTTCAGCATTAATGGTGCCTTCACATATGTGTAAGTTACCCATGCCTTGGGCACTAATACACCCCCATACCATCACAGATGCTGACTTTTGAACTTTGCGCCTAGAACAGTCCAAATGGTTCTTTTCCTCTTTGGTCCGGAGGACACAACGTCCACAGTTTCCAAAAACAATTTGAAATGTGGACTCGTCAGACCACAGAACACTTTTCCACTTTGCATCAGTCCATCGTAGATAAGCTCGGGCCCATCAAAGCCGGCGGCGTTTTTGGGTGTTGTTGATAAATGGCTTTCGCTTTGCATAGTAGAGTTTTAACTTGCACTTACAGATGTCGTGACAAACTGTAGTTACTGACAGTGGTTTTGTGAAGTGTTCCTGAGCCCATGTGGTGATATCCTTTATACACTCAATGTTGGTTTTATTTGCAGCGCCGCCTGAGGGATCGAAGGTCATGGGCATTCAATGTTGGTTTTCAGCCTTGCCGCTTACGTGCAGTGATTTCTCCAGATTCTCTGAACGTTTTGATTATATTACAGACCGTAGATGGTGAAATTCCTAAATTTCTTGCAATAGCTCGTTGAGAAATGTTGTTCTTAAACTGTTCGACAATTTGCTCACACATTTGTTCACAAAGTGGTGATCCTCGCTCCATCATTGTTTGTGAATGATTTATACTAAATCATGGCACCCACCTGTTCCCAATTAGCCTGTTCACCTGTGGGATGTTCCAAATAAGTGTTTGATGAGCATTCCTCAACTTTCTCAGTCTTTTTTGCCACTTGTGCCAGCTTTTTTGAAACATGTTGCAGGCTTTAAATTCCAAGTGAAATATCTTGTCTTTGCAGTCTATTCAATTGAATATAAGCTGAAAAGGATTTGCAAATCATTGTATTCTGTTTTTATTTACGATTTACACAACGTGCCAACTTCACTGGTTTTGGGTTTTGTATTTTACTAATAGTGTTGAGAAGATGTTTCTATATCGGGCCTTGATTGAAACTCGCTGTGCCATTGCAAGTCTCTGCCCGGCAGTAATTGCGCTGTCTACCCTGGTAAACTCGCCGGAAATTGGACACGGCGCGGGCGCCGGAACGCATTGCCTACCCCGAAGTTATACCCCACCTCTTGAAAATGTAATTATAATTTCCACTGGTTAACATACATAATTTTTTTTCGGACTTTTACTTTCTCTATTTAGTCAAGTTTGATGTCTTCTTGTCACGATGCCAGAGCTGTGGATTAACCCTTATTTGGGATGGAAACATTTGCAAATGAGATCTGTTTTGTTCATTTTTGTGAAGGACTGCAATCCTTTTATGAGTATCTTTTATCATCTTTGAAATATTCCCCTCCGAGTGTATAGTCATGTATAGGGAAAATAGGGACAAAAAAACGAGAGGCGCCATGTTTGGTATCTTGGACTTGTGCGGCTGTGCCCGGAAGCATGCAATTGAGGGGTTCTGGCATTAGTTTTCCTGATGAAATAAACCAAAATAACAAGTCTAAATATAGTTCTAGATAAATTCCAGCTCATAAACTTCAAATAAACAATGCTTTTTATTTCGTCAACATAGTATATACATAATAATAATAATAATTTTGCGGTTGTTTTTTATGTACTCCACCGCTATAATCAATCAATCAATGTTTAATTATATAGCCCTAAATCACAAGTGTCTCAAAGGGCTGCACAAGCCACAACGACATCCTCGGTACAAAGCCCACATAAGGGCAAGGAAAACTCACCCCAGTGGGACGTCGATGTGAATGACTATGAGAAAACTTGGAGAGGACCGCATATGTGGGTAACCCCCCCCCCCCCCCTCTAGGGGAGACCGAAAGCAATGGATGTCGAGTGGGTCTGACATAGTATTGTGGAAGTCCAGTCCATAGTGGATCTAACATAAAAGTGAGAGTCCAGTCCATAGTGGAGCCATCAGGAAATCATCCAGAGCGGAGACGGGTCAGCAGCGCAGATATGTCCACAACTGATGCACAGGGACCTGTGTCCCCCCCTCCTCCACTAGAGAGAGGGGGGCAGAGGAGAAAAGAAAAGCAACGGCAGATCAACTAGTCTAAAAAGGGGGTCTATTTAAAGGCTAAAGTATACAAATGAGTTTTAAGATGGGACTTAAATGCTTCTGTTGAGGTAGCATCTCTAACTGTTACTGGGAGGGCATTCCATAGTACTGGAGACCGAATAGAAAACGCTCTATAGCCCGCAGATTTGTTTTGGGCTCTGGGAATCACTAATAAGCCGGAGTTCTTTGAACGCAGATTTCTTGCCGGGACATATGGTACAATACAATCGGCAAGATAGGCTGGAGGTAGACCGTGTAGTATTTTATACGTAAGTAGTAAAACCTTAAAGTCACATCTTAAGTGCACAGGAAGCCAGTGCAGGTGAGCCAGTATAGGCGTAATATGATCAAACTTTCTTGTTCTTGTCAAAAGTCTAGCAGCCGCATTTTGTACCAACTGTAATTTTTTAATGCTAAACATAGGGAGACCCGAAAATAATACGTTACAGTAATCGAGACGAGACGTAACGAACGCATGAATAATGGTCTCAGCGTCGCTAGTGGACAAAATGGAACTAATTTTAGCGATATTACCGAGATGAAAGAAGGCCGCTTTAGTAACACTCTTAATGTGTGACTCAAATGAGAGAGTTGGGTCGAAGATAATACCCAGATTATTTACAGAGTCGCCTTGTGTAATTGTTTGGTTGTCAAATGTTAAAGGCCTACTGAAACCCACTACTACCGACCACGCAGTCTGATAGTTTATATATCAATGATGAAATCTTAACATTGCAACACATGCCAATACGGCCGGGTTAACTTATAAAGTGACATTTAAAATTTCCCGGGAAATATCCGGCTGAAACGTCGCGGTATGATGACGTATGCGTGTGACGAAGTCAGAGTAACGGAAGTTATGGTACCCCGTAGAATCCTATACAAAAAGCTCTGTTTTTATTTCATAATTCCACAGTATTCTGGACATCTTTTGCAATTTGTTTAATGAACAATGAAGGCTGCAAAGAAGACAGTTGTAGGTGGGATCGGTGTATTAGCAGCGGACTACAGCAACACAACCAGGAGGACTTTGTTGGAGAGCAGACGCGCTAGCCGCCGACCTCACCTTGACTTCCTACGTCTCCGGGCCGCCAAACGCATCGGGTGAAGTCCTTCGTCCTTCTGCCGATCGCTGGAACGCAGGTGAGCATGGGTGTTGATGAGCAGATGAGGGCTGGCTGGCGTAGGTGGAGAGCTAATGTTTTTAGCATAGCTCTGTGCGGTCCGGTTGCTAAGTTGCTAAGTTAGCTTAAATGGCGTCGTTAGCACAGCATTGTTAACCTTCGCCAGCCTGGAAAGCATTAACCGTGTATTTACATGTCCGCGGTTTAATAGTATTGTTGATTTTCTATCTATCCTTCCAGGCAGGGGTTTATTTTATTTGTTTCTATATGCAGTTAAAGCACGATGCTATCACGTTAGCTCGTAGCTAAAGCATTTCGCCGATGTATTGTCGTGGAGATAAAAGGCACTGAATGTCCATTTCGCGTTCTCGACTCTCATTTTCAAGAGGATATAGTATCCGAGGTGGTTTAAAATACAAATCCGTGATCCACAATAGAAAAAGGAGAGTGTGGAATCCAATGAGCCAGCTTGTACCTAAGTTACGGTCAGAGCGAAAAAAGATACGTCCATCACTGCCTCTCAAGTCCTTCACTGTAACTTTCCTCATCTACGAATCTTTCATCCTCGCTCAAATTAATGGGGTAATCGTCACTTTCTCGGTCCGAATCTCTCCCGCTCCATTGTAAACAATGGGGAATTGTGAGGAATACTAGCTCCTGTGACGTCATGCTACTTCCGGTACAGGCAAGGCTTTTTTTTATCAGCGAGCAAAAGTTGCGAACTTTATCGTTGATTTTCTCTACTAAATCCTTTCAGCAAAAATATGGCAATATCGCGAAATGATCAAGTATGACACATAGAATGGATCTGCTATTCCCGTTTAAATTTTAAAACATCATTTCAGTAGGCCATTAAGGTGGTATTATTAAATAGTTGTCAGTGCCTCGCAGGACCGATAATCAGCATTTCCGAGTGAATCATGCAGTATTTTGTGACCCGTGGCTCTCCAACATGTTCCTGCCAGCGAAATGTACATCAGAAAATTGTTTGTAATCACTGCGCTACATATGCCTGTGCTTTTACTTTTTAAAATAGTTTTCATAGGCTTTGCTGTGGCGAGTCATGGCTTTTTGATTTCATTATTACCATAATAACTTGAATTCTGAACTAATGTTTAGTTTAGTTTGGATTATTGGTGACCAGTGTTGGGTTAGTTACTGAAAACCAGTAACTAGTTACAGTTACTAGTTACTAGTTACTTCATTTCAAAAGTAACTCAGTTACTAACTCAGTTACTTACACCAAAAAGTAATGTGTTACTGTGGAAAGTAACTATTTAGTTATTTCTTTTTTTTTATTTTATTTTTTTAAAGCTCCCATTAATGCCCTTTTAGCCTTCATGTCAGTACTGTTATTGCACTGGAGAATAATACAATCTGTTGATCAACTTGACATGCATTTGCATCACTGAACTCTGCTAAGCAATGTGGTCTACATACAACACACAAAGACAAAGATATGTTTCAAAGGGCCAACTTGTTTCTGGCCAGAAACAAGACAAAACTATTTTAAATAGCTGCAACATAAAATACATAAGTAACAAACAGCATAATAACAAGATAGCTGTAAAGCAAGGAAGGCACACACTACATACACAAAGCCTAACCAGGCATTTTTTCCTCAAGGAATTCTGACACAAAATCATGTCTGAAGCCCAGAACACTGTACGCATTTCCCCAGTTTTGGTTTAGAGATAAGGAAAGATTGGCCTGGCCCACTAGCATCCCTCTTTATGTTTGTGAACTTTATAGTCTATACATTTAGAGTGATGTGATAATCAAACACTCTAGAAGTCTAGAATGAAAGAGTATATAAGAGACTTGACAGCAATGTTCCCTCTAAGGTGCGCGCCTGTGCAATTGCGCACTGCTCAAGCGTCCTCTGCGCACGGCAAATCTATGCCACGCACAAAATCTAATTAAAAAATAAGTACATAACAATTTTCGACACGACACAACAGAGAAAACACTTTTCGTCATCAAATATTGTAACGTCTGTCGAGACGCTTTGAGGACATGAATTCCATCCATCACTTTACTGAGCAACACTCTTTATTGTCGGCCATAAACACATCACCAAAACATTAGTAAAAAAAATTATATCTAGCAAAAGTGGTCATTTTCTGCAGTACAAACCAGACCAAAAGCAACTTTGTTATATCAACAGCAGCCGCTTGCTCTTTCTCACTTGCGCCAACACATGCACATATGGCACTTAGGCAGTGATGCGTTTACAGCCACACATGAAGTCGGACAACTCCAACCCCACACATAAAGTGTCATTCCAGGTCGTTACTCTATGATTTACCAATCAAATGTGTGCTTATTCTAGTGTCATTTATTAGGAATCTTAATTTATAAATATTAATCATTAAATGCTGTTAGTACATAAAATAAATACTAATAAAAATATATTTTTTACAAACAGGAAGTTGCAGGAATGTACACATGATCCCCTGCTTACATCTCATTGTGCAACATGTGAATGTTTTAATGGGAACTAAATGCAATGTCTGAAAGGGCTACAAATTATTTCCAAAGCAGGACCTCCACCCAGACAAACAATACAAGTACACAGTTCATGAAAAACAATATTTTTTGTTATTGTCATTGTAAGTGGGCCTAAACACTTATATTAGAAATAGAAATGACTGCTGTCATTTGATTATAATAATAAGAGAATGTTGTCTGTCTATCTGTGTTGGCCCTGCAATGAGGTGGGGACTTGTCCAGGGTGTACCCCGCCTTCCGCCCGAATGCAGCTGAGAAAGGCTCCAGCGACCCCGAAAGGCACAAGCGGTAGAAAATGGATGGATGGAAGGAGATTGAACTTGTTATTTAGTCAGGTTTGGGACAGGTGTGCTGCTGGTGTAGCCACAGTGTGCACGTCTGATGTTGCTCACATGGGCTCCACTGAATGCTCAGGAAGTTTTTGCATTTGCTCACACACAAGAAAAATTAGAGGGAACATTGATTGACAGAGTGTGTACCTTCAGTGCTGAATGATGAGCAGAGGCAGAGTTAATCCTTAAGAGGTAGAGTGGAGGGAAAGTGGCATCGGAGTCTCTGTCATTCTTTACTAGCTACGTCAAAGCATGTTACTTATGTAGCTTGTTTCAGCAGATTTGAATTGCTGTTTTGGGCAGTAGATGGGATCTTTGATCCAAAGCACAATTTACATTTAACTAAAATGTTATTTTCTTTGTGCTCGACAAAAGAAAAGTAGTGAAAATATCGCCATGTTAACAAACTCGACTTCTGGCTCTGCCATGATTTAGACATGCCCTCCCCCCCTCTCCTCTCCCCCCACACTCACACTCACACCCAGACACACACACAGAGCGCAGGTCTCTCTTCCTCGGCTTGTGACACAAGAAGAATCAGAACGATGACACTGCAGAGCTCCGACAAAACACACTTTATACTACATAAAAAGTAACGTAAAATAACGCAGTAACGCATCATGTAGTAACGGTAACTGAGTTACTGAATATAAAAAACAATGCGTTAGATTACTAGTTACCGCCAAAATTAACGGTGTTACAGTAACGCGTTACTTTGTAACGCGTTAGTCCCAACACTGTTGGTGACACACGCAAAAAAAAGTGCAATTTTGAAGCAACGTTTTGTCAGGGAAAGTGTATTAATTCACTTACTGAGAATGCGATATGCCATGTTTCCCATGTGTATGTCATGCCTGCTTACCTCGCACAAGAAACTGTTGTTTTTGGCTCTTCAGCATTTCTCGGCGAACATTCACTTGTTTCTCCTTTCTGGGCTGTGGGAAACGTTTGTAATTGCTTCTCACATTTTTTGCGAGTGGCATAGCCACATGCCGCACAACAGGGCATGTTTACAAAGCAAACACTCTCCAATTAAAATACATGTATAATGAGGAAGTGCAGTGTCGCTTAGCTGCGGCTTCAAACTGGTAGGTAACATGGTGGTGGCCTGTTACAATGGGCAAAATCTAACGAAACAGATTTGTCTTTGAAAATATAGTCGAAGACAACCTCGTAAAACATCATTACAAAGCAAGCACATTGCAGGTCAGGGAAGGCTTGAGCTACCCCTAACTTCCCTTCTCAAGCCTCAAAACAGAAGGCCCAGACATAGTAGTGGAAAACAAGCCCTGAAAAATGAAACAGCACTCATCATCCTCAGCTGCTAGGTGGTAATTATTATTAGACAGATAATAATGGTAAATGGTAAATGGGTTATACTTGTATAGCGCTTTTCTACCTTCAAGGTACTCAAAGCGCTTTCACACTATTAACATTCACCCATTCACACACACATTCACACACTAATGGCGGGAGCTGCCATGCAAGGCGCCTACCACGACCCATCAGGAGCAAGGGTGAAGTGTCTAGGTTGGTAGAAGCTTGGGATCGAACCAGGAACCCTCAGGTTGCTGGGACGGCCACTCTCCCATCGCCGTCCCCTTTAAGGTGTTCCATATTTATTTAAATTACATTTTTGCTTTTAGATTTGAGAGTCCATTGAATTTTTTTGTTTGTTTACTTACATCCAAAAGTTATTTACCTTCCAATGACAGTACATCAATGGTAAACAATTCTACAGTAATGAGAAAAGTGTACATATTTTTAATTGTTTACTTGCAATATAATTATATATTATGATTACATTAGTGCTTAATTTGGTATAAAAAAAAATAATGCTGACATTGAAGTCGTTTATCAGCAATAATTTGTGGATAATAAGCTATAAAAAGTGAATGTCTATTTTCCGCGGCTACAATATGTGCAATAGTTGTGTTAGCTACGCCGACATGAAGAGCAATTTTAAAGATAAAATACAATTTTTTTAAACTTGGCTAATGTAAATTCTGAAGGTATGTCAGCTGTCCGACTGGTTATGAAATGTAATACATTTTTGTGAAGTCTGTTTACTGCTATTCTGACATCGTAGTTTACAGCCACTTTAGCCAGCCCGTTTGACAAGCGATTTTAATATAACAACACTCAAAATGCGGCAAAATATGTGGCATAGCAAAGGATTGAATACCTGATAAAACATGTGTGTCATTACTATGAAAAACAATCAGGCTTGACATGCCTATGCAGAGGTGGGCAGTAATGTGCTACAACAATTGTGGGCTCTGAACCGAGGACGTCGTCGTGGCTTGTGCAGCCCTTTGAGACACTTGTGATTTAGGGCTATATAAATGAACATTGATTGATTTAGGCCATGTCTACACTAAGTCAATTAACCCCTTAAACAAATAATTATTTAGCCTCAGCCCCGTTTCAGCCACACTAAACCAGCGTTTAAGGTCCTTCTCCTCAGACAAATTTTTACACGGCTAAGTACGCCGAGTATTTCTTCAATCTCCGGGACTTAGCTTTGTATAGACTCATTGATCGTTTACAAACTGAGTTCGGAGAGGAAGTGACGCCAAAAAGGCCGCGCCCCACACAGGAAGTGACGTCAGAAAGACCGCGCCACAGCCAGCTTCATAATAAAGAAGTTTCGTAACTCGGAGCTAACCATTGGAAATATGGTAGCGAGTCATCCAGACATGCCCGTGTTTCTCATTCCGTCTGTACAGACGCTTGTGGAAATAAAACACGAATACCTTAAGAGAAAGCGATCGCAGCTATTTCGGATACAACACTTCTCAGACGGCAAGAGAACTTTCGAATGTCCGGCTGGGTCAGCTGTGATTCTACTTAGCGAAAAACTTTGTCCATTTGTCAAAGGAGAGACAACGAGAATGCGAGCTCCCGTGGATGTGATAAAAATGGTGGCGTGTGCTTTGTATTACCTGGCTGTCGAGGAAAGCTGCCAATGCATTTGGACTGGCAAAGCAGACTGTATCAGACTGTTCCAGTCAATTGAAATTCCACAACACTGGATATTGTTCAGATATGTTAAATTTAAGAACTTGCACACAAAGCAACACTGGAGGTGACTATGTCGTGCGTATTTTCCGTGCATGCGTACGAGGTCGCGTTGCGCCGTCGGACGGAGGGAGGCGGGGGTCTTAAACGGTGGCATTGTTGTGTGTGGACACGGATAAGGTTAGGTGTGATTTACCCTGGATAACCTTATCCGGCCTTACTCTAATACATTTACGTAGTTTATTTATTATGCAAAAACAATCTTTCATACCTATCGATACCTTTTTTGTGTATTTGAGATCTGCATAAGCCCAAAAAATGTTGATAGCATTTTCATTGTGGAGATATTTATGAAACAATCTTCCCTTCCTTCTTACTTCCTCCAAATGAGCCGTTTGGAATTTGCCGTATTTGTGACATGTTTCCCATTGGTGACATCAGCTGATACACTATATTGCCAAAAGTATTTGGCCACCCATCCAAATGATCAGAATCAGGTGTATAAAATCAACACTTAGGCATGGAGACTGTTTCTACAAAGATGTGTCAAAGAATTGGCTGCTCTCAGGAGCTCAGTGATTTCCAGCGTGGAACTGTCATAGGATGGTGTAAAGCTCTAGAGTCCAGTGGCGACGCGTTCTCCGGAGAGATGAATCACGCTTTTCTAGCTGTCAATCTGATGGACGAGTCTGGGTTTGGAGGTTGCCAGGAGAACGGTACATTTCGGACTGCATTGTGCCGAGTGTGAAATTTGGTGGAGGAGGAATTATGGTGTGGGGTTGTTTTTCAGGAGACAGGCTTGGCCCCTTAGTTTCATGGAAAGGAACTTTGAATGCTCCAGGATACCAAAACATTTTGGACAATTCCATGCTCCCAACTGTGTGGGAACAGTTTGGAGCGGGCCCCTTCCGCTTCCAACATGACTGTGCACCAGTGCACAAAGGAAGGTCCATAAAGACATGGATGACAGAGTCTGGTGTCGATTAATTTAACTGGCCTGCACAGAGTCCTGACCTGAACCCGATAGAACACCTTTGGGATGAATTAGAATATAGACTGAGAGCCAGGCCTTCTCGACCAATATCAGTGTGTGACCTCACCAATTGAAATAATGGTCGAAAATTCCTATAAACACACTCCGCAACTTTTTGGACAGCCTTCCCAGAAGAGTTGAAGCTGTAATAGCTGCAAAAGGTGGACCGACATCTAGGGATGATACTCGAAACCGGTTTTACCGGTTGTTCGATAAGAAAAGAACCAAGTCCTCGGACTCGAATCCCTTTTTGAGAACCGGTACCCATTATCGAGACCACTATAGTAAAGAAAAAGAGTTGGTTCTTTATTCGAATCCCTTGGAACGAATCCTGTCCCGACCAGAAATGCTCCGTGTGACATCACAAGAAATGACGTCATGTAGCTCAGTCATTAGGCGCAGATAGCGAAAGCAGGAAAACAATGGACGGGAAAAAGCGCTCCAAGGTGTAATAAAGTTAAAAACAAAATGAATAACTTTACTGAGAGATTTGAGCAGGGTACAAACACATGATGAACACTTTTACGACCAACCGGAAACATAGCAACCAGGCTAGCAACGCACCTCCTTTACGGCAGCTGTCGCAACGTTCTTAAAGCTACCGCAGCACACACATATACAGGTATATACAACATATATCTCCCTTTTTTAACTTTTGTTTTTCTTTCCTTGTAAACAAAACAAAATCACACTGTATATGTGTTGTCTGTCTAATTATAAATAATACAGACGAGGCGTGTTGGCTTAGTTCTTGACGTTTACTTTCACAGCGTGCTCATAACCTCATTCTTACGTGACGACATGCAACAACACTTTTCGGGGCTACCGCGCATGCTCGTCACTCCCATTGCATGCTGGGTAGTGTAGTTGTTATATTCCCTAGCTCATAACATCTTTCCCCCTATAAAGAAATAATGTTAACTCAATAAAGTGTATTTCTTTTTTTAGCTTTAACTTTTCATTTTTTAGCATTGTAACCACATTTGCAAACAACTTTTCTCTTCATAGAATTTTCTTTCAATAAAGAAATAAAGTGCAACAATGTCAAAGCATCATAACAAACAGTTATGTCAAATAGCAGCAGAATTGCACTTTTTGGAGAGCTGTATTATTTTCAGTTTTGTGACCAAGGGACTGATTTTATTTAACACTATATTGATATTTATACACCTATAGTGATCACAGAGACAGGTTGTTTTTGTGATACTGTATATATTTGTTTTACTGAAAAATCCCACTTAATATACTTTGGGTAACAACAGTCAATTTTTTTTATTTTTTTTTTATTTTTTTTTAGGGGGTAACAGTCAATATTTATTTATTTATTAGATTAAATTGTTTTCTTATATAATAAAAGTGAGCTTTTGTTAAACCAATTATTGTGTTTTTTTCCATATACAACAACCTATCTGGACTCGATAAGAGAATCGATAAAGAATCGGTTCGATAAGAGGATTCGATAATAGGCTCGAACTCGATAATTTCTTATCAAACATCATCCCTACCGACATCCTATTGAACCCTATGGGTTAGGAATGGGATGACACTTCAAGTTCATATGTGAGTCAAGGCAGGTGGCCAAATACTTTTGGCAATATAGTGTATCTTCATTTATAGACTTAGACTTCCTTTTATTGTCATTAAAATGTGAACTTTATAGTACAGATAAGAACAACATTTCATTGCATTAGGTCGTTGTAATGCAGGATAAAAGAGCAGCTAGAGGATAAAAGAGCATACAGTATATATCAATCAATCAAAGTTTACTCATGTAGCCCTTGATCACAAATGTCTCAAATGGCTGCACAAGCCACATAGATCCCGCATCGGGGCAAAAAAAAAAATCTACTCAATGGGAACAACTAGAAAAGCTGTAAGGGACTGCAGAAGTGGGGACCCCCTGGATGACCAGTGCAATGGATGCCGAGTGGATACGATTAGTAATGTGAGAGTCCAGTCCATAGTGGGGCCAGCAGGGGATCATCTTGCATATCGACATGTCGGGGCGCAGAGACGTCACCGACTGATGCATAAGGAGTGGTCACCCCGGGTCCCGACTTCATGTGAAAGTTCAGTCTATTGGGAGGCCAGCAGGGGATCATCTTGAATGGAGACAAGCCAGCAGCGCAGAGCCGTCACCAACTGATGCAAAGAGGAGTGGTCCATCCTGGGTCCCGACTTTGAACAGCTAGCGAATCATCCGTGGTCACCTGATAACCTCTCCACGCAGGAGAGGGGGGCAGAGCAGAAAAGAGAGACAGCAGATCAACTGGTCAAAAAAGGGGTCTATTTAAAGGCTAGAGTATACGAATGAGTTTTAAGATGGGACTTTAATGCTTCTACTGAGGTAGCATCTCTAACTGTTACCAGGAGGGCGTTCCAGAGTACTGGAGCCCGAATAGAAAACGCTCTAAAGCCTGCAGACTTTTTTGGGGTTCTGGGAATCACTAATTAGCCGGAGTTCTTTGAATGCAGATTTCTGGCAGGGACAGCAAGATAGGATGGAGCTAGACCGTTTAGTATTTTATACGTAAGTAGTAAAACCTTAAAGTCACATCTTAAGTGCAAATGAAGCCAGTCCAGGTGAGCCAGTTAAAGGCGTAATATGATCAAACTTTCTTGTTTTTTTTTTGAGGCGAATGAGATTGGAGTAGTGATTAGTTTTAGCTAAGGTAAGCGTGTGTTTATAGGTTATTCAACTATCACCCCATGCTTGATGGAAAACCTCAAGTTTAGTCGCACGCCATTTGCGTTCCAGCTTTCTACATGATAGTTTAAGAGCTCTGGTTTCTTCTGTAAACCAGGGGGTATGTCTTTTAGGGGCCTCTTTTAGCTTTAGTGGTGCTATACTATCAATGGCATTGCGCAGGGCATCGTTAAAGTTGTAAGTGAGGTTATCGATAGAGCCCACATAATTTGGGAATGGTGCCGTTAAAGAAGACAGTAGGCCAACAAGAGTTGTAGTTGTGACAGCATTAATGTTGCGGCTGCTAAAGCATTGGTTATTAGTAACTTGTTGACAATGAGTCTGAACTTCAAATTTTATAAGGTAATGATCGGATATTACTTTGGTGTGCAGGAGTACCATAACTTTGGAGGTGGTGACACAAGGTAATTAAAGTTTGACCCGAAGAGCGTTGTATTCCAATGTGTTAGTCAATAAGTTCCTTATTTTTCTCCATCCTCTTGTTGTGGGCAGTGTTGGGCAGTAGCTTGTTACATGTAACGATGCTCCATAGCTTAACTACATTTACTAGTAGCTTAAAAAGTAGCGAAGCTACTGCCAAATTGACTAGCTATTTCCATAGCTTAGCTATTTTTAGACCCATGTAGAGGGTATCTCAGCTACAAAGCTACAAGCTACAAAAGAAGAGAGGGAGAAGATCAATACAAAATAAAGAGAGAAATGGACCAGTGCAACTCCACGGGCAGGGGACAAAAAAATACTGGAAACATCAATGATGATTGGTTGGTTTACATATAAGAAAATCCATGATGATTGGCTGGTTTTGTATGATGAGTCACGATTGGTTAAGATGAGGGCAAAACATTTCAGACAGGCCAATCAGAGGCAAGATAGGGCGGGTCATCGAACCAGGAAGGGAAATCATAACAGACATCCTAAATGACAACGAGGGAGTCGGAGAAGAGAAGAGGAAATATTCATGCGGGCGATTAAAAAGGAAAAAAAAAAACCGTGGAAGATGGCACAGGGATTCTCTTCCTTAGATTTTTCAGGAAAATCACAATGCATCTACTTGGCCACATGTGTAAATATATGCGTTTGGATAAAACAATGTCCAAAACATTAATTTTAGTTGTCTACCTTCTAAGCCCAAATCAAAACTGCTCTCGAAGACGTATAACACATTTAAAAACACACATTAAGTTGAGTCGAATTCTAAGTTTTACTGCACATTACTATTATCAACTGTTCCCAAACAACACACAAGTCATTGTTTTTATTTCAAGCTATAAATATATCCTGTTTTTATTTACTGTAGGCAGAGAAAATGAATAACATTATAGGGTTGGGCCGAAGAAAAGACACACTAAAATACATACACACAGTGGAGAGTTGGAGGGTGTCCCCTGCTAAATGACAGTTAATAGTAATGGAACCTTTGGTTCCATATGTACACTCTCAGATACATGAACATTATTACCTGTATAAGAACTTAAAATGCAGAAGTTGGGGAGGAATTACATTTTGTTTGACTCAATTCCGCAGTCAGAAAAATATGTTTACTTTAAACAGGTTCAGTTTTATTGATTTCCGTTCATGTAAAGATGGATTTTGTTAAGGGGAAGTGCACTTTTTTTTAAATGTTGCCTATCAATCACAATCATTATGAAAGACATGACGGATGTATTTTTGTAATGTATTCTCAATATTAAATAAATGCGATCAAAAGTCTGCTTACAAGGGAGCCGCTCTATTCTGCCTTTTAAGCCCTTAAAACAAAAATCGAAACACATCCATTAAGGTTTTATACACACCATTTAAGTATATATGTAATGTAATAACGGGCAAATTTATAATAAGATGTAATATTTACATATTTTGATAATTTTAGGCATAGGCAGCGCAATAAATTCAATAACGCATCACAACATATGCTTTTTTCTTTCCAACAACATAACTGATTACTGCTCACTGCAGACTTCACTAGAGCCAACAATCATGATAAAACATCACTTACTGTACAAGGTATGCTGTCATTAAGATGCCGACTGATAGAATCTATTGTATATATTTCCGTTTAGATGAAGAATGACTCATACTCCTCACGAAGAAAAGGGAGGTGGAGCCAAGCATCTTTTCCTGTCGTTCTCGCCATTACCGGGTCTAAATTGGCTGTCTAAATGTACCAGCTGGTTGGAATTTGCCTCAGCCTTCTTCTATCCAGGTGAGATGCATTATTTATGATCCACCATAAACTTCCAAGGAGCAGGCAAACAAAGAAACAGCTGAACACTGAATGATGTAAACATAGCAGCATCAACTGGTGATCACGTTGCTGCTATAAATAGTTTGTCTGCATTAGCATTTATAATAACAAAATCACTAATACTTGATTAATATTTATTCAAGTCACGAAATGTAAATGGAGTATTGTTGGCGTTCTTTGGATGGTTATTCATTGGGTTTTATGGGTGCAATAAATGACCTCCCATTGGCTCTGCTGTAAGCGTATTTGTATGTCTGTTTATTTACAAGTTAGAATGTATTAAAAAAAACCAACATCCGTCATGTCTCTCATGATGATTGTGAACGATAGGCAAAATTCCAAAAAAGTGCAGTTCCCCTATAATGTCTCTTTTGTGAGATACATACTTTGTTCCTTTGGCCAAGTTATTGTCATTTTGAAACTGTAGTTTCTGTTAAAGCAGTAATCTATCCTATGCTGAAATGTCTCCATTAGAGCATATATTATGGTGTTTATTTATCATGATTATTGTTTCACTGCCTTATTTAATTTGTTTCCTGTGTTTTTTCCCTCATCTTGTACATGGTACGCAATTTAAAAGAATCGTTATAAAGCCAGACAAAGGGCATGTTTCTAGGTAGTGTTTATTATAATAAACAATCAAACTGAGCATTTTTTCTCTTGTTTGGTGGAAAGCTGTATCTTAAATTATATATTTATATTATGCAGCTTTAATGTAACAAGCTACTTTTGCTGTGTAGCTTGTAGTGTAGCTTGCTGCAATTTTCTGGGGACGGCTTCCCCTGTAGCTTAGCTACAGTTAATCAAGTAACTTGTAGTTTTGCTTACTACACTATATGCGCATGCATCCTCCGCTGTTGCCATTTTTAATACAAAATAGCGTATAGTTCTAACTTTTTAACAGGCTCGATTATGTAAGTGCTTAAAACTACAGCATGAACGACGGGAAGAAGGCGCAGTCGAAGTGGGGGCATGTAAATAAGACTGTCCACAAAACGGCACATCAATCAAAAAGTAGCTAGAAGATTGTCTGTAAAACATAATTTATGCAACATATGACCACAATTCCATCATTTCATTTTATGTAGACCACAAGAAAGTGTTTTAAACGTAGAAAAAAGTAAAAAAAACCCATAATTTTTAATTAATTGTAATTGCCATAGTACTTTTACTTGAGTAAAATCTGCTTTTACTCCATTATATTCAGTTTCATTTTGATTGTTACCTTTATTTATATCATTATTGTATTTATTTAGTCACACATAAGGGATAAGTGTAGAGTTTGACACCTGTTCAATATAGGATGGTAGGAAGCAATCCCAAAACTTATGTTTAATTGAGGATAAAGAACATTACACACGGCGCTCAAAAACCTGTTAAAATGTTTTAGTACGACTTTGGTAAGATACGACGCCGCACCACTTGATGGATTGCCAGCGCATTAATACTACCATAGTCTGACGTACTGTGCTTCAAGACACAGTGATATTATGATGTGTGTATAAGGACCCCTAAATGGAAGCTATAAAGAGAGATTATTTGGCTTTTTGTTTCGACCTATTATGCAAAACCAACTTTTCTTACCTTTTTGTTTCTGTTGTTGTGTATTTGGGATCTCCATAAGTCCCGAAAATTGGCGTGTGCCCGCCATTGTAGCACACGCTGTTGTCAATAAGCTCCTTCTATTTCTCAATCCTCTTGTTGTGGGGCATTAATCTTCCGCTGTCGCCATTTCTAATATAAAGTAGCGTACAGTTGTAACTTATAGTATATCTGTCAGTACACTAGCTACGGAAGCGCTAACTACCGGTACAACTGACAAAAATGATGTGGAAAAGATGCTGTCCAAGTGAAGTCATGTAAATAAGACCGCCCACAAAACGGCGCATCCTGAGGAGACAGTCAGAAAGCGGCTTGAAGATGGTCTGTAAAACATAATCTATGCAACGTTTTGACCAAAGAACCACCATTACATGTTGTGTAGAAAAGAAAAAAAAAGACTTTTATATACCGGGTGCGCCTTTTGTATGATCGAAGACCTGAATAGACTCGTTCATCGTTCACCCAATTGTCCGAACAATACGGTAGTTTGGGTACGTTTTTCGATTGTTGCACTCGGTATTTGCTAAAGAACTGAACATTTTGAATGTCACTTATTATTCCCTTGATGCCCACACGTCTTGATGTCTGCAGGAAGGGAAAGCAGAGTAAAGCCGCCGCGGAGTGTGGGTGGAGGCTGAGCAGAGGTTATTGTGCATGGAGAATCTTAAAGCGTCGTCGCTTTGACTCATGGGATGACTCAGATCAGACAGCATGGCAGATTGCAGAATTGATTTAGGATGTTTCTGCTCTAGCCCTTTCTTCCTCTCTGGATTTCCTCCTCCGCCTCCATGACTCCTGTTTTTTTTTCCCGGTTCCTTCAAATTTGCACTTTTTTGCTATTAGAGCATCATGTCTAGTTCTCTTGCTGTTTTTGCCTCGCTCCCTCAAGCACGTCATTCCGGCGAATGACAAATCTTAGCTTCAGCTGCCCTCTCCCACTGCTGCAGATTGTCTTTATATGGCCGCATCATATTTGGTGAGACAGGTAGGGGAGGATGCAGCTAATATCACTCTCTTATAGCCTCTCCCATGGCTCATCCCTTCTTTGCAACAGTATTTGTGTCGGTATGTGAAAATGTGTGACGATGGGTCCTGAAGCCATGATGATCTATCAGACATGTTTAGCGTTGAACACTTTCCCATCCACCCCATTGACTCTAAAATCTGTGAAAGAGTTAACATTTTCTCTGCGCTTCAACATACCCTGGTAGTAATGGTGATGATTAGATGATGATCACTGAAGGGAATTGGCTATCCCGTTTACTCAAGTTACTCATCACCGATAAAAAAGTTCCCCCCACATCCACTAGCCCCAATTGAAACCACTGACTTTCTCCATCACATCTGGTGCACACTTTGGAGTTAAAAATGATTAACTCTATACATTGGTAGTAGGGATATAACGGTAGACGGTATAATAATAAATTGCAATAAAATTTCCGACAGTTAGTAATACCTATAACATTTTTAATTACCGAAAAAACGTCATTTGTTACTGCCTTTTAGGCAACACTGCTTACTTCCGGAAACGAAGTCACAGCGCTTGGTTTAACTTAATTTCCCCTCGCTTCATTTCCGCGGAGTCTCGGCGTGCGTTTAAGAGTGCATTGCTGTTTTTCGATGGCGACAGGTATGGACAATATTGGAGACAGACGCATTGGTCTCACACTAATAGTATACAGCAAAGGAGAAAACTATTTGATGTTGCTTTCATTTTCTCAATACAGCGTCCAGCAGCTGTGACTGAGAGTTAATGACGTGAGGAAACATGCAGCAGGCGATGTGTCAGCTAGTTGCCCCAACTTGTTTATAAAGTTTTTAGTTTGTTTACTGGGATGCTCAATTATCTTTTATTTACTGTGAACTATATTAATGTTTAAATAACAAATACTAGTGTCAAGTCAAAGTACAGAGCAGCACAAACACCACTGATTTGTAGAGCACACTCCAGGCCTGAAGGGGCAACAGTGAGAGCTGAGGGCTGAACATCTCCACCTGCTTCCAACAAATTGGTGTGATTGGATTCACCTGTTCACCTGCTCAGAGCACATGGTCAAAATGTTTGAGCTTCAGTCAGTCACCCCTTTGACATGCTGCTAAGAGGAAGGAAGACAGCTCCTGTTTGGACTCAGAAGATGCAACTGGTGAGGAAACCAAGGGAAAGAAGTGCTTGTTTGCTTGTTTTGTACTGAGGAGAAAGTTTAAAGAAGATAATTTCACTGATGTTTACAAAATTGTTTAAGTTGACTGAAAGTAAATTTAAAAAGTATCAGTGATGTTTAAGTTTATTCTTATAATTAGGATGGATTGTTTAAATGCAAAGCATGTATTATGATGTATGTTTATGAAACGCTAATGTGTTTTGTTTTTTTTCTGTTTGATTAAGGTTATCAACCTATTCCCCTATCTACTATTCAACCCCAACTATTCACCTATTCTGCTATTCAGCTATTCAACCATCCCACTATTCCACTATTCAACTATTCATTCTGTTCATCCATTAATTTACATCGATAACCCACTTTATTTTACTGCTTCAAATCAAACATCAATAAATCACAAGGAAAAAGGATCGAGTTGTCCCTCTGAGTCCTTCTTGAGTCCAACTGGCCCTTTCAAGTTTGGGCACGGCTGTGAAAAACCTGGAGAACTTGACAACTAGCTTTAATGTTTTGTCATTTCATCGAATTGAACTCAGGCTGTGAATATTGTGTATTCGATGTGAGAGGTACCACTACTGTTTATTTTTGTTGGCCAAACTGTTGGTGTTGTTAGAGAAGAACGCTTGTTTATTCTACTTTATTTTCATTACCCAAACTGCTTTGTGTTTTTATTTTAATATCAAAAAGTAAACAGCAAGTTTTTTTTACAATACCATTTTTTTTTCATTTCATAAAGTTATTATTTAAAAAAATATTAAAGTGACATAAAATGTTAATATTTTATGGTGTATAGATAATTCCTATATGACATATTTCTGCTCAAACTCTTAATGGATACGTCCCGATACAGGATGTACACGTACATGTACATGTACATGTACATAACTTAAAGAATACCTCTCTATTAAAATGTAAAAATAGAGGTAAAGGCATCACGTATTCAAAAAAAGATGACACGATGATACTTAACTATTAATGAACAAAGCAACAAATATTTGTCTTTAGATATATGGATAACGTGTATCTATAGCCTTTTTATTCAAGGGTTGGAATTGGGGGTTCAATCACCAAAAATGATTGCCGGGCGCGGCACCGCTGCTGCCCACTGCTCCCCTCACCTCCCAGGGGGTTGTCAAGGGGATGGGTCAAATGCAGAGGACACATTTCACCACACCTAGTGTGTGTGTGTCAATCATTAGAACTTCAACTTAACTTAACTTAACTTTATTAAACATTACAAATTACATGATGGCATTGCGTTCACACTCCGACACTGTTTTACCTAATGTAATCAATAATCGGGATTTCAATATTGATAAAAATAATCGTAATTATTATTTTGGCCATAATCGTGCAGCCCTGTGTTAGACTAGATTTCATACATGAACACTATTTTTATCTATATGGCCATCAGGTGCCACCTTGCTAAATTATTGTATCTCTTATGTCCATAAAGTGCTATCTTGCACAATTTTTTTTTCTTTTTTTTCTTTCTACCATACTACTTTGTTTATAATGCTTGTGTTGCTTTCTGCACATTTAATTTCTTCTTGAGGGCCATGAAACAGCGTTTTTATCTACAAAAATGTTTCTTCTACAAAGGACATCATTTTCAATGTTTTTTTTATTTTTATATAAAACTTAGTTAAGAGATTTCACTTTTTGAAAATTTTGAGCACATCTAAAAATACTGCATAAAAAATTATATTTCTAATACAAAGTAGCATGTAGTTTGAACTTCTGTCAGTCGACTCGATATGGACTAAAACAGTGTATCCTGAAAGAAGATCAAAAAGCGGTTTGAAGATGGTCTGTAAAAAATAATCTATGCAAAATTTTGACCAAATAACCACAATAACATGTTATGTGGACCACAAGGAAGTATTTTAGATATAAAAGTGAACCCATGTATATATTTGCTAACATTCTAGCATGCTGAAGAATAGGTAAACGTAGCCTTGATAAACTCAAAAGCTTAAACTAAATATACAGTACCGTATTTTCCGCACCATAAGCCGCACCTAAAAAACACAATTTTTCTCAAAAGCTGATAGTGCGGCTAATAACCCGGTGCGCCTTATATATGGATTAATATTAATATTTATTTTCATAAAGTTTAGGTCTCGCAACTACGGTAAACAGCCGCCATCTTTTTTCCCCGTAGAAGAGGAAGCGCTTCTTCTTCTACGGTAAGCAACTGCCCCCATAGAAGAGGAAGCGCTTCTTCTTCTACTGTAAGCACCCGCCCCCGTAGAAGAAGAATCGCGCGGATATTACGTTTCATTTCATTTGTGTGTTTCTGTAAAGACCACAAAATGTCTCCTACTAAGAAACACACGTACAAGGTTCCACTGACTTTTGATATTCCTGTGAACCGCACTGTGGATACAACGGGAACACGTACGGTGAATATTCGCACCACAGGGAATGAGAAGTCGTCCTTCACTGTGGTTCTAGCTTGCCATGCTAACGGCCAGAAACTTCCACCCGTGGTGATATTCAAAAGGAAGACCTTGCCAAAAGAGAACTTTCCAGCCGGCGTCATCATAAAAGCTAACTCGAAGGGATGGATGGATGAAGAAAAAATGAGTGAAGAGACCGGGTGACTTTTTTTCACGCAGCTCCGTCCCTGTTTATCTATGACTGCATGTGCGTCCACATCATAGATGGTGTCAAAAAACAAGTGAAGCACACCGAAGAAGAATAATTCGAGGGATTTGTGGATGAGTAATAACTTCAGAAAGTGAGCTTTAAATGTTTATTTTGTGTGTTGTGTGACACTAACGTAGGAGCAACGTTGAGTTATTGATGTTGCTATTGCTCTGCACTATTTTCAGTGTTACTATTTTTGTGATTGCACATTTGCACATTACATTTTGGGAGTGAACACAGTTGTTAGAACGCTGGTCTGTAATATATTAAGGTTTGACTGACTTATCTGACTGTTTTTTAGACATTCCCTTTAGCGTAGCGTAGGTGCGGCTAATAACACGGGGCGGCTAATAGGTAAACAAAGTTTTGAAATATGCCATTCATTGAAGGTGCGGCTTACAACACGGGGCTGCTTATGGTGCGGAAAATATGGTAATTTAATTGGTAACGTGACGCTAATCATAATTAATCATTGTCATATACATAACATTGTCATGATAATAAAATGAAATGATCAATTATGCAGGTAATACGTTATTTGTATGTATCTTTATGTCAGTTAATACTTCTTTGTAATGGTATTAAGGCTTCCACCATTTCTATCCTATTTACAGTCATCACTCATATGTCGGCGAGCACATATGATATTTACATTTGACTGACAAATGATATCTATCAGTGTAATTAAAAATAGCAATACTTTCCACAAATATTTTTTAAGTCAATGATTGTGTGAATGTTTATGAAATGATGAATTAAGCAGTAGGGGAAAAGGTGTTTTTTTTTTAAATTTTCCACAAAGTCTCCCTTATTTTTAAATTCAAATGTTGAAAAAAAAAAGTTTAAATAAGACTTTGTGTACACTGTTGGCGAAAGTGTCCTTTTTTGGGATCAGATTTTTTCCAGCAGACTGTTCACAATATTATGTCAGACCCACTGGATGGGGGTGGGGGGGTCCTCTTCAAGGCTTCTCATAGTCATACACATTGACGTCCCACTGGGGTGAGTTTTTCCTTGCCCTTAAGTGGGCTCTGTACCGCGGATGTCGTTGTGGCTTGTGCAGCCCTTTGAGACACTTGTGATTTAGGGCTATATAAATAAACATTGATTGATTGATTGATTTACACTGCCAGTAAAATTAGATCTTTTATCAGACTCCAGTGTAAACACGCACAGGCCCCAAGGTGGCCTCGACGTCACTTGCATGCGCACGTTGATGAAGTGAAAACAAAGAAAGTCGCTACTACTAGAAAATAAAATAAAAGTCGCAAGATCTTAAAGATTTGTGGATTTTTTTACGGGAAAATAAATTAAAGTAATATCATGTATGAATGGAAGTACATGTATGTATATTGGGGAGAATTGTAATCTTTTTATGGCTGTTAAGTAGAGGAGACTAATGCTATTTTAATTAGACTGATATATATCGGGGATCTAGGGGAGTTTTTTTTTAAACTCACATGTAAGCAAATGTGCCACAGCGTCAATTCCGGTCTTTCAATAATTGCTATTTCTTCTGAATCAAAATACATATTCATATAATACATATAGACTATTATTTGTGCAGTATTGACAAGTAATGCACCTACAATTCGGTCATCTTAAATAGACTTTGCTCACAGAAACCGGATATTGTGATGAAATATCCACTTCCGCTGGCGACTGCGTTTTTCCGGCGCATACAAATGATGTAGCTTGCCCGAAGATAACAAAAGAGTAACATTCGGGTCACAGTCAGGTCGAATTGCATTTAGACTGAAATCTCATTTAAAAAGATTCGATTTTAATCGGATTCAGGATGTGGCCTGAATCTGATGCCAAAAGATCAGATTTGAAGCACTTTAGAGCGTTTAGACCAGGGGTCCCAAAAATCCGGCCCGCGGGAACCCATGTTAAAAAAACAAAACAAAAAGTTTTCTGTTTTTTTTTAATTATTTTTTTGTTTTTTTGTCCTTTCTAATCCATTTTCTACCGCTTGTTACTCTCTGTGTCTCGTAGCCAATCAGGCAAATCATTATGTCTAAAAATGCATTTTTCCATAGATTACGTAACATCATCGCGCTCATATATATATATATATATATATATATATATATATATATATATATATATATATATATATATATATATATATATATATATATATACACACAGCCCGGCCCCCAATGCGGCCCAATGCGGCCCCCGAGTCAAAAAGTTTGGGGACCCCTGGTTTAGACTGTCAAAAAAACCTGTCACTTCAGGGGGAAAAAAAAGAGATTTGGTGTGCAGTGTAAACGGGGCCTAAGTGAAGTGAGTTCTCCTTGTTTTTTATTTAGTTAGTCGTAGTAGGGGTGAGTGTGTCATGGGTCTTGTTCCAGTGAAATACTTGTTTTTGATTTCTACATTTATGTATACTGTTTGTAACCCTTTTATATCTATTCTGTTTCTTCATTAATTGCCGGGGAGTGCAGAGAAACACAAAATGTGTTGTCCGCAACAAAAACAATTCTATGGCTTCTCTGTTTCAACTATATTATGTTACCTTTATTTTGTCTTTCCAACACGGCGCTGTTTGGAAGAACCATTCTGAAGCTACCACTGAAATCCATCAGCTTGGGCTACAAACAGGAGAAGGTGAGGCTCGTGTTCGAGCTCAGAGACTCACCTGATCCGTCTGTCCGTAACACCAAGACCCAAGTCTGTACAGGGCGTAAGTGGAATGCGACGCAGACAGTAGACCAGGCCATCGTCCGACTGAAACACCAGAAGATGGTAGGACAGATACAGTCTGGCAGAGCCGGCTTCGGATGGGGAACAGCATCCAAGATGTGGTCGAAAGCCTCAAGGAAAGAAAGAAAAGATCTGGTGATCTCAGAAGTGGTCAAGATGGAAGAGGAGAGCTACATGATCAAGGCTGTGGGCCAACAGCAGCAAGGGAGATGGACCAATTGGGAGGCCGTTGTCAACAGAGTTGTTACGTGGGCAGACATGTGGAAGATGCCCCAGGCGAGGTTAAGTTTCCTCATCAGGGCCACGTACGATACCCTCCCCAGTCCCGGGAACTTGCATGTGTGGTACGGGGCAGAGGTGACCTGCCAGCTCTGTGACTCCCAGAACCCAAGCTTGCATCATATTCTTTCTGGCTGCAAGGTGGCTTTGTCGCAGGGCCGGTATAGATGGCGGCACGACCGCGTCCTGCGGAAGCTAGCTGAAATCCTGGAGGCACGCAGAGTGGAAGCAAATGGGGCCAGTCCGGGAACAGTTCAGCGGTTGATTAAGTTTGTCAAGCAAGGTGGCCAGCCTCAGAGCAGCAGCAAGAGCATCCAGTCCCTCCTGTCTGCTGGCGGAGAACGGAACATGAGGGCCGATCTAGATGGTCAGTTGAAGTTCCCTCAAGAGATCACAACAACCTTGTTACGCCCAGACATTGTCCTGTGGTCCACATCTACTAAAACTGTCATCATGGTAGAATTAACGGTACCATGGGAAGAGGGAATGGAGGCTGCCTTTGAAAGAAAGAAGGAAAAGTACTCAGAGCTGGCAAGCGAGTGTGCACAAGCAGGATGGAGGCCCTTCACCTATCCAGTAGAAGTTGGCTGTAGAGGCTACACTGGAGCATCCACCCAGCGGCTCCTAAAGTCCCTTAGGATCAAAGGCTCCAATCTAAAGAAGGCTCTCAAAACCCTGGCAGAGGAGGCAGAACAAGGGAGCTTCTGGTTGTGGCTCAGAAGAAATGACAAGGCGTGGGGAAAGCATGATGAAGGATCTCC